>NC_069785.1:123903746-124216559 GCF_027406575.1 Nycticebus coucang | reverse complement strand
CCTGTAGTCCCTTGGGTGGCTGAGGCAAGAGGATGGCTTGAGTCCAAGAGTTTGAGGTTGTTGTAAGCTATGATGTCACAGCACTCAACCCCAGGGTGACTGAGTGAGACTCTGTCTCAAAAAAAGAAAAAAAAGAGAACCTTTCTCTGGTTCTCACGATTGACACATTGCCTAAGCAATGTACTAGGGGGTTCTCAAGAAGAAGGGCAAGGGACAGGGAACCTTGCCCAGTGGAGTTTTCCCTGATGATTATAATAGGCTGGAGGGAAGGGCAGGTGGTCAGGGCTGGACCACAGGTGTCAGAGAAAACACACTGGAAAGGGGAGTGGCCTGGGAGGTGGGAAGCTGGATTCTGCTTCTAGCTATGCCATTTTCCCCCAGGTGACCTGGAGCAAAGTGAGTCCATGTCTGGGGCATGGATGGCCCCTCTCTGCAGATGAGACAGAAACCTTGAGAGATGGGAGCCTGGTGGGATCTCCTGAGCTGTTCCTGGCACAAAGAGGCAGGGCTGGAGTGGCAGGTCCCAGGAGCTTGTAGACAGCCCTGACAGTGATGAATCCCATTGCTTTTGTATCTACTGCAGCTGATCCCGAGGTGATTGTGGCCAAGGGCAGCTTCCAGAACAGTCTGGCTTGCAGTAGCCCCGGAGAGAGTGTGAGCGTGGGGAGGAGGCAGCTGGCTCACCCCTCACTCATGAGAGTGCCCCACTCTGCCCTCCCCTGTAGTGAAGGCCCCAACTGCTAACAAAACAAATGACCCTACTCAATACTAATTTACTCAATACTAATATGAAGCCAGTAGATGATCTAATACTCACATAAGAGAAAAACTCAATTCAATTCAAGTTGAGAGCAATGAGGGGACAAGGGGGAGGAGAGGGGCTGAGGGAAGGGGCTTGGTGTGCTCCCACTTAATGGGTGTGATTAACAATGTAAGGGTGTATGGCACACCTTTTGGGTGCAGGACACAACATCAAGAAGGACTTTACCTAACAAGTGCAAATATTATGACCTGGTTGTTTCTACCCTCGCATTAACCGGAAATAAAAAATAAAAATGACCCCAGCCCCTACAAGAGGTGAGCAGAGGGGTTCCCACAAGGAAAACCATGGCAGCAGGGGCTTCCCACGTGTCTCCTCTGGCCACCTACTTAAGGAGTGCAGAGTGGAGGTGACAAGGCCCCAAGACAGACCGTGGCTTCTGTGTCTCTCCAAAGTTTTCCTTTGGAGAAGTGTCTGTTCACCCTAGGAAGATCTGAGGTTTAGATCAATGGGAAGGCTAGGTGGCTTACATGAGACTTTTTCTGGAGCCATACCCATTGGGAACTGGAGCCCCCAACTGATGGATGAGGGCCTTCCTACAAGCTCTGGATAAGACAGTATCCAGGGTCCCTCAGTCGGGAAGAGTTGTCCTCTGACACCTGCTGTTGCTTCCCAGAGATTACAGTCCCTAATCCAAAGCCTGGGCCCACAGGTGTCCTGCCTCATAACTTATTCTTTTATCCCTACAGCTCAACACATGCAAATACCAAGCAAGAGATCTATCTACCTATTTTAAAATTATAGACCTTTAGAACCAGATAAAACCTCAAAGATCATTTTCCCTAACCTTCATATGATGAAATTGAAGGCCAGGAACCTCTAACAGTACAGTAAGAGGTAAGAATTCTTACAGAACAGTAAGAATTCCTTACGCTTATATGATGTTTGGAAATTACAAAGTGACCCAGGATATTTTAATAATAGCTAAGACCTACAGTATCACTAAGTACCAGGTCCTGTTCAAAGCACCTTACAATGTTAAATCCCCACCTCAGTCCTAGGAGGCAGGTATTATTAACCTACATCCAATCTAGCCCCAGGGGTCATGCCACTTAACCAGTCTACCACCCTGCCCACCACCTGCTGAGTTAAGACTGTGAAGGACAGGGCCATCCCCTGGCCCAGAAGAAGGGGATCACATCTGTCTAACCCCTAGGAGATCCCGAGCCTCAGACAAGTTTTAGTGTCCCCACAGAGCAGCAAGTGCCCCAGGCAGGGTCAAAAAAGTGAGCTTGTGGGAACCATGTTTGGTATCAAATGGAGTCATAGGGGAAGGTGGGACTCATGAGGAAAGACTTCCTGGAAAAGAAGGTATGGAAGATGAAAAGATGAAATAGAAGTGATCTGCAAAAGTTGAATATACAAGTGGGGAGGAGCAAAGACCTCCATGTAAATGTTTATAGCAATCATGAACACGAGTAGACCAGGCCCCTTGGACTGCAGGAGGGAGACCTGGGTGCCCTGTGGCCCTCATATCTCCCTGGGGAGGTAAGCAAGAGACAGGTCCACTATTCTCCTTAGCTGACAATTAACCAACCCCAGGCTCTGGGATGTTCAATGTCTGCCCAAAGTCACATAGGTGGTGATTTGTACACTCAGAAGTTGGACCCAGGCCTTCTGACTCAAAGCCAAGTGCTCTTTACACGGTACTGAACCACCCATTAAAAAGAAACCAAACTCCATCCTGGCTCACAGTGTCCCACTGGCTTATAACTCACTAAATGCATTATACACAGTCTCATTTGAAGTTGCGCTCTGGAATCTCAAATCATAGCCCAGACATGCACAAACGCTGGTAGATGGGCCCAGTTTTGGCATCATACGAGCCCAAGTTCAATCATCAAGTCTGTCCCCTGAGCGTGGTGATCTGGGGTAAGTAATGTAAAATGGAGACACTGTGCCTGCCACCAGGGCTGCAGTGCAAGGAAATGCAGAGAAAAGGCTAACTCCACCCCACTGTCACCTACCCACACAGCCACCCTAAGTCCAAGTCAGTCCTCATCCAGCATTTCTCCCAAGAAGGACCCAGAATCCAGCTGTCCCTATTTCTTTTCTTAAGATTATTTGCTCCTGGAAGGAATAATCAAATCTCTCGGAAGCGTCCCATGATGTTGCCCACAGAACTTGCCAGAACAAAACCCACCACTCCTCATCACCTCCGCAAGTATGTTCGGGTTTTAAAGTGCCCCAGATTTCTTGAGTCTTCAGTCCCCCCCAGGGTTCCCGAGTTTATCCTCTTGCCCACTCCCCCCAAAACCCACACACAATCTTAGAACCAGGACTCCTGAGGAGGGTAGATTTGAGCCTTCCACCTCGGCAAGGCCAGGAGAAACTCCACCGAATTTAATTGCATTTATCGTAAGCATTTACATATCTAAATCCCCTCTCATTTTAATTACTTCAGACCATGCTGAGGTTATCTCAGTATAGACTCAATTGGGGGGATTTTCCACCAGGACTTAAGGTCATAGTGTGGGGTCCTGGGATGACCGAGGGCCGCCTACTCAGATGGACAGAGGACTAAACCATCAATGCCTGTCACTCCAGGAAGACAGACAGCCCTCAGCTTCTGGCTGTTTGCTCTGAGAATTCTAAGCTTTTCAGGTCCCCGCCCCTCTAAGTCCCTCCTGAGTGCCAGGTCTGTCTATCTTGCTAATGTGACCTGCCAATGGCTTATTAACTCTGGAATCACCTGTATCCACCTTTTAAGTGCCCTGCAAAGGTAGACACGCCTGAAAGAAGAGGGCAAACAGGCAGGCAAGGGGCAACTTGGTGTTGGTGGGCTCTCCACACTGGGTTGAATAAGGAAATAAAGGTGGGTGCAGCTCTGCCCCAGCAGGGCTCAGAGTCCAAGTGTGAGTCCCAGTGAGCTCAGTCACTTTCTCTTTGTGACCTTCGAAAGAACACTTTGCTCTTGCGCCTCAGTTTTCTCATCTGTAAAATGATAATATTAACCCATGCCCTGACCATTTCCTGGGATTTGCAAAGTTAGGAGAATGCAAGTGAAAGTCCTTTGTAAACCATGAACCTCTGTGTCCATGTAAAGGATCATCAGGATCCTGTTAAAATACCCCCAGTGGCAAGAAGCTCACTTCTCCCAAGGGTAGCACAAGCTCACTGCAGGCAGCACCAACCTTCAGCTATTTCTAGTGAGTCTGTGGCTGGATAATACACATGTATCAGGAGAAAAAATATAAGCGCTCCAGGGGCGCCACCATTTCTGTGTTTTTGTATTTTCTGTTCTTCTCATTGTCCTGAACACACCTCTTGAAAAATGTTCATCTTGGTCCCAGAGGAAATAAAGCAGAACAACTGGTTCCCACTGGCTGTCATGGTAAGAAGCTCAGGGTAGCAGGTGGAGGGGCAGTGAGGGTTTGAGGACCCCCAAGAGCCATTGAAAGGGTGGCCGAGGGAAGACCCTAAAAGAGCTGGCAGTGTGGCCACTCCCAAAGCTATCCCTCAAACCATCCAGGGAAGTCCTAGAGCTTGAGCACTTAATAAGAATGGGAGGGAGGGACAGGCCCCAAAAATAGGGAGCAGGGGGATCAGAGAACAAGCCATTTTAGAGACTTGGGGCAGTACATACGTATGTTGGCGTGGGGAGAGGGGCAGTTAGGCTGCTGTTCCCTCCCCCCACCCATGACTTACACCCCCTCCCCAAATACAGGTTCACTCTTCCTCCCCCACCCACCAAACCAGCTTCTAGACCATGGTCTGTAGGGTAGATCCTGCTTTCGAATCCACTTATTATGATAGTCTTCAGCCCAGTTCTCAGCTGGCCTTGAACTTGCATCCTTCTAACTCCACGTGCTGTGGAACAGGAGTCAGATTTGACCAATCTAATGCTATTGTCACTCAGGCCTTCTTACCCCCAGTCTCAGATTTGAGCCCCAGGAAGGTAAGCCACAGGCAGCCATCAGAGCTCCTGCCAACGCAGAAAGAAGACAGAGAAAGTCCCCACCCAGACCACTGCAATGTCCACCCTCAGGAAAGACAGAAGCGTCATGGGTGTGGGGAGTCCCTGTGTAGTGGTGGCCACCAGAGGATAGAAAGGTGGGTGGAGAGACCTGGCAAAGACCCAGACTGTCCCCAGGCCCTCCCTATACAAGTAGCTTCCTGGGCTCCACCCCAGTGCTTTTAACAGGGTTGAGGAGGGGTTTGGGGCAGGGATGCTGGAACCTGGCTGTTTATAGAGCTCTTTGGTGGACACTGAGTCCAAACCAGTGACATTTGGTTGCTGCAGGGACAGACTCAGCCCTTTGCTCTGCCCACCTTTCCTGCTGGGTCCTGGGCAGTGGCTATCACCAGGGGCAGAGCCAGTGCTGTAAGAATCTGGAGCTCATCTGCCCACAGCCAGCCCACCACCAGCATCCTGGCAAATGAGAGAACCCAGCACCACCACCACACTGTACTTTTCAATACTAGTAATATGCTTCTGCTGCTGTGATATAGAGGCTGCTCTATGCTGGGGTCTCCACGTGCGTTACCTCACTGATTTCTGCCCTTTCTCTGTGTTACGGAGGAGAAAACTGAGGCTCAACATAGTTACACCTCTAGGAGGTAGAGAATTCCGCCATTGCTTTTCCCACTGTGCGATGTGCCTTTTCAGATGCGGTGCTTCTTTCCCTATCTAAGGAAGCCCTTTATGAGAAGGAGATAGGGAAGAAAGAGGGGGTCCTGGGGGTAGACAGGATGAGTGTGTGACAGAAATGTGTTCCCTATGCCCCCAGTCCTCCTCACCTGGCTGGGCAATTCCCTGGCCTACCCTCCTCCCCCCTGGAGAGCTGGGGGTCAAAGCCCTCGCAGCAGGTTTCCCAGAAGGGAGATAATCCCTCTCCCCCCAGGAATGTGTGTGAAATCCCAGTAACTCTCTCCAGCTGGGCCTGACCTTGGAGGGGGCTCAGAGTCAGCCTCACTCATGTTTCTTCTTCCTAATGACAACTCAAGGTGTGAAGAGCTGGAGTGAAGGAAGAGGAAGGCTGGTGACAGTGGGGAGAACACGCCAGATGGAGAAACATTGTAGGCAAAGTGGAAAGGGACCTCAGCTTTTCCCAAAGCTGATCATAGTCACACACACACAAAAACACACAGACACACATGAGTGGATGCTCTGACTTCTCTTCCTGAGCCCTGCACAGGCCTAGAAAAGTCTGGGGGGTGTGGATCATAATGGTGAAGGGGCTAAGGACGGAATGAGAGGGGCCAACAGGCAGGATTACAGCTGGAATCCCAGCCCTGGCTGCCTGGCTGCTCTGCCTAAGGAGGAGACATGTGGCTGCCCTATGAGGACCAGACTTACTGAGCCCTGGCTATCTAGAGCTGTGATTTTCAATCAGTGTGCCCTGAGAGGGTCTTAGGTGTGTGGCAAAAAATTTTAAAGATCATTAATGAAATTATTTTCAAAAGAAGTTCAAAGCACAGTAAGTATGTCTTTTTTGTACTCTTTTATTGATCAATGTAACTGTGCTGCAAAAGTTTAACTATAGCAGCAGTTCTCAACCTGTGGATCACGACCCATAGGAACTGTATTAAAAGGTAGCAGCATTAGGAAGGTTGAGAACCACTGTGTGCCATGAGATAAAAAAGATCGAAAAACACTAATCTAAAGGTGCTATGCTAAGGGCTCTAACATACATTACCACATTTATGGCTGACAATTTCATGGCTCTGTTTTGTGTTGTTTTCTTTTTTGAGACAGAGTCTCACTCTGTCACCCTGGGTAGAGTACCATGGCGTTGTCTCACCTCACAGCAACCTCAACTCTTGGGCTCAAGAGATCCTCTTGCTTGAGCCTCCCCAGAAGCTGGAACTACAGGTGGCCACCACAACGCCTGGGTACTTTTTTCTATTTTTAGTAGAAATGGGGGACTCGCTCTTGCACAGGCTGGTCTCAAACTCTTGAGCTCAAGCAGTCCACCTGCTTTGGCCTCCTAGAGTGCTAAAATTACAGGTGTGAGCCACCACACTGGCAACAATTTCATTGTTATTCTTATTTACAGATGAGGAGACTGAGGTTCAGAGGATTTAAGTGATTTGGCCAAGACTATACAGCTAAGAAAGTGGCCAATTCCAGGTTAGACTGGCCTGTCTTCTTTTGCGGATGAGCTGAGAGATGGAGGCAGCAGGGACTTCAAGATGGACCTAGGCAGGATCCTCTTCTGGGACACCTGGGCTCCTGTTACACCTCCATCGTCACTGGGCTGTGTAACCCCAAGGTTTTCACTAACCTTCTCTGAGCCTCCAGTTACCCATGTGTCAACAGAGACAAAGGGTACAAGTGTCAAATGAAATCATTTAAGTAAAAGTACATGTAACATATAACTGATATTATGATAATGTGGTCACAGGTGTCATTTGACCCAGAGTGCCAACGTGGGTGAAGAAGCCAACCTTCCAGTGAGGGGAGAAGTGTCAACATCATTGCCACCACCATCATCAGCAACATCATCTCCTTCATCAACAACTCCATCACCATCAGCAGTACCATTAATTTCCATGTATTGAATAGCTAATAACAAAAATAGCAACCATTTATTACATATCGACTATGTGCCAGGCACTGTGCTAAGTCTTTACATAATTTATGTATGCTCCAGGCAAACAGAATGGAGGTCAGGATAAGGAAAAGAAGAGGGCAGGGCTCTGAGCCTCGGGCCTCCAGCCTCCATCCGGGAGGTCGGAGGAAGGTGACCTTCACATAAGCTCAGAACCGGAGCACATTCTGTAGCTACAGAGAAAGGGCTTTTTGCACTGAGGGGCCCACCAGGGCAGACACAGGCCGAAGCACAACCTAGTCCAGGCCAGAGGCTCCCAACTGCTACCACTCAGGGCTGGCTTGGGGGCACCCCAGGCTATTGCTAAGAGGAGGAGAGGACAGAGCTCTGTGACTGCAGTCTCTGGGTGGGCTTTTTCACCACTTCAGATCAGAGGGAGGCGCCTGAAAGAGTTCCCTCCTGTGTGGCCTAAACTGGGGAGGAGGGGGTTTGTCCCCCCCAGGGCAAGGGGAAAGCGGATTGCCAGGAGCCTGAAGTGCAGCAGTTGGCCCAGCTCTGGGTCCTGAGAAGGAAGAATTGAAATGAAACAGAGACACAGAGGGCTGAAGACAGTTAAACTTACAATAAGGCAGGTGCGTGTGGGGGACATAATGTTGCAGGGGTGTCCTGCTTGCAGCCTGCGGGCCACAAACTGATCTTATAAGGACATTTCTTGCTTATCTGTGGTGTCAGATAGCATGAAAAGTGCATGTGTATTCTTGTTTTGTTTTTTTTTTGGTATGAAAGAGGGCATTTCCATGACCCATAGATGAAATCCAAACAGCTTTCATTCTTGTTTGTATATATGTGGCCCCAAGACAACTCTTATTCTTCCAACATGTGGCAGAGGAAAAACAAAACATTGGACACCCCTAAATAGGACCTGGCTGGGAATTTGTGCAAGGCCTTTGGTTTCAGCTGGGGAGCTTAGTCTTCATGCTGAGGCCACAGGGATGCAGGGATGGCCACTGTTGGTCCTCAGCATAGGGCCGTGTCAGAATTCCTGGTGCCCTACATTCCCCAGCACTAGCCTCAGTGTTCCCAGTCCCTGTGGATCGGATCCTGCATTCTCAAAGTCGGGCTTCAATTTAACAATGAGATTCGAATGAGTCTGGGGAGTCCTCCCAGCAGTGAGACTGCTGGACGCTGCCCTCAGAGCTTCCGGACAGGGCAGAGTTGGCCCAGAGCACTCTCCCTCTAGCCCTTGCCTTTGACCAGAAGGAACGAGGTCAGTCCTGCACACCCAGGCTGGATAAATGACCAGTGGGCTCTGATCCACAGGATGGGCCCTGGACAGTAAAATCTGACCCTCCTTCAGCAAATCCTACCTCTGAGCGCTAAGTCCAAACACCCAGCCTCTTCTGAGCCCTTGGCTCTCCAGAAACCCCTGCTTGGTCTGCATCAGAGGAGACAAGCAGAGCGCAGACCAGCCCAGGCCAGGACAGCCTCCCAGGCAGAAGGGCCAAGTGGCTTCCCTAAGGAGCTCAGGAGGAGATGACCCCAGGAAAGCCTCATTAGTACAGCTCTGAGAAAGGCCATGTCTCTGTCCCCAAGCAGGGACAGCATGAGAAAAGGCATTTCCATGACCCATAGATGAAATCCAAACCTCTGAGCATGCTTTTGCCACCTGCTTCCCCAACCCCAGATTACTGCCCTATCTCCAGCCATACCCAACACTTGAAACTTCCCTCATATACCCCATGTTTCACATATGTGCTCCTGTGACACTCTCACTCTGCCTACAATGCTCTTCTCTCTCTCTCTTTCTTCTCCTGGTGAACTCCTATTATGCTTTCAAAACCCTGCTAAGAAAGCCCATCCTCTGTGAAGCCATGAACTCCCAGAGTTAACGCTCTTCTATATACCCCCCTGGGCCTTGAAGGGATCGCTCTTGCAGCTTGAGTCACAAAATAGGGTATTCAGTTGTGCTCATGTATGACTCCTCCATTAGCCAAGGAATGAGACCCTCAGTGCCCGGCACAGTGCCCAACACATAGACAGTGCTAGGGACATGTTTGTCTAAGGGAAGGAGGGGCAGCAGGTGGGCAAGTGAGCATACTGGATTCACCTGCCCCCCTAAGTGAAGCCTGGGGCTCAGGAACACAAGGTCTAGCTGAGAGCTCAGTGGCGGAAAGACATGGATTTAGGTTTTTGGCCACTTAGGTGTAGTCCAAGGCTTCTCAGACTCCCAGACCACAAGGCCTCAGTGTTGGGGTTATGTCTGGCACCTGAAGAACTAGAGAAACCCCCGAGGTCCCTGTCCTGTCCTGCAGCCCCCAGAATGAAACTCGTGGTGGATTTCACTTACTCAGTTTGAGGGAGGGGAAGCCAAACAGGTTGTCACCACGTGTCAGGTGAGAGAACTGAGGCCCAGGGGTGTGATCCCAGACACAGAAGCAGCCAGGAGGCCGTCCTGAGCCAGGACAGAATGCAGAATGTTCTTCCTAGAGAAAGGAGGCAGGTGCTGCTGACATAACAGAAGAGGGACCTCAGCAGGCCCCCCCGGAACCAAGTCCAGCTGTGGTGGTACCAGCTGAGGGGCTCTGGACAGCTGACTTGAACTCTGGGAGCCTCCTTAGTAGCACAAGGTGAACATGGCTGACCTCACAGAACTGTGGTGAGGGCTGGTGTATAGCAGGTCTCTCTGCAGGCCCTCCTCCACACAGATTCCCAGCTTAGCCTAGCCGGCTGCCTACAGGTGACCGGGCCAGCCCTCACGCCCCCAGAGCTGGGAGTGGGGGAACAGATTTGTCACGGTGCAACAAGAGAGTGTCTGGGGGCTCGATGCCAGGGCTCCAGCTGGGTCCAGCGCCAGGCTCCCTCCTCACAGCTGTCAAGGCAAGGCTCAGAGACAAAGCAGCTAGGGGCCCCCCACTCAGGCAGGGGGGCAGGTAGGGCTGTGTCTGGTAAGGGCTGAGACAGGGTGGCAGGTCCATGCCAAGTACAGGATCGAGACTTCTAAGAAAACCCCACAGCCTGAGACAGAGTCACACAGGCATGGGCTCCAGTGCCCACTCTGCCACTGGCCAGCTGGGACCTTGCATAAACTCCTTAAGCTCTCTGAGCATCATTTTGCTCACAAGGAGTAATGTTACCTAATTTTGCAGGCTTAATATGAGGATCGAATGAACCTCAAATCAGCAGGGGCACCCAGTACAGTGCCTGGCACGCCATGGACTTGAGGCCAATTTCTCCTCTGTGTCTTTTCATCGTTTCCTTTTCTTGTCCCTATTGCCCCTTTTCTCTCTACTACTAGTGTGTACGCCCCCAAGGTAGGACCCTCCAGGTGGCTCAGACAGGGCTCCAAGGCACCAAGGGAAGCGGCAGTTAGATTTTGAGACGGTGGGACGTGGAGAGAGGGCAATTTGGAGGGAGCAACATCAGAGTTGTCCACTGTGGCCCTGGCACATCTGGGGCCCTGCCCACTGCACCCCAACTTTGGGGACCCTTGGTTTTCCTAATGCATTCTCAAGCTCATTCGTCATAGAGAGGCAGCCCTCCACATCCCTGGGCTGTGCATTTGTGGGTTCAACCAACTGCAGATCAAAATTATTCAGGAAAAACCTGGATGGTTGAGTCTACAGTGAATATGTAGACTTTTTTCTTGTCATTATTCTCTAAGCAATACAGTGTAACAACTATTTACATAGCATTTACATTGTATTATTAGGTGTTATAAGTAATCTAGAGATGATTTAAAGTATACAGAAGGACATGCATAGGTTACATGCAACTACTACACCCTTTTATATCAGGGCCTTGATATCTGAGGATTTTGCTATCTTTTTTTTTGCAGGGGGCTGGGGAGACCCTGAGGAGCAACTGTACTTTTGTTTTCACTGTGAGGATAACATGAAAGTCCCTATAAGAACAGCTGTCCCCCTCTCTTGCCCAAGTGGAGTCCCTAAAGGGCAATGTGTGAAAGTCCCTGGGGGAGGTGCCCCAGAAGCAGGAGTCAAGGCAGGAGCTGAAATCCCAGCCCTTTGTCCTGAAACTGTCTTCTCTCCCTCATGATGGCATCCCATGTGGGGCCAGCCATGTGGGAGGGAAAGCTGAACTCCGTGAGCCAGACAGGGTGTGTATTCATTTCCCTACTGGTCCCCCCACCCAGCCCTTTGGAAATGCCAGCCTGCCTCAGCTGTGCTGAGAAGAAAAGGGAATATAGGTTTGTGTTGTGTACAGAGAAACGGAATTCCTCGCACCCAGCACAGAGATAGCTAAGGACTCCCAGCGAGAGCATCCCCTTGTGGAAGGTGAGATTCCACAACTGCCCTCTGCACATGTTCAGCCAAGCCTTAGTTCATTCACGACACACCTACTGAGTGTTTCATGAGTGCCAGGCACTGTGCAAGGACTAGAGGAACGAGTCAGATATGCACTCACTGTCTATAGGAAAGACACTTAAAGAGGGTGCTGGAGAGGTCCAGGGGAGGACGCCCATTCCAGCTGAGAAGGGAGGAAGGGCTCTCTATAGGAAGCACATTCAGCTCAAACCTGCAGGATGGGTTGTGCTGGGACGAGGCAGGAGAACAGAGAAACCCTTGTAGGGAAAGTAGCTCCTACTAACAGCTGAGGCTGAAAGGAAGCAGGGACCCCCCTATACGGGGACTGCAAGTGGTCCAGGCTGGCTGCATGTGGCATTTCCTCCAGAAGCCAAGTCACAAAAACCTCAAAAGCCTCAGCCCCTGGACACTTCTGAGGGCCAAGAGGTCTTGGAGGATTTTAAGTAGGGAGGTAGCCCAATCAGATCTGTAGTTTAGAAAGATCACTCAGTCGGGCCACAGTGGCTCACGCCTGTAATCCTAACACTCTGGGAGGCCAAGGCAGGTGGATTGCTTGAGCTGAGGAGTTTGAGACCAGCCTGAGCAAGAGTGACACCCTATCTCTAAAATTAGCCAAGTGGGCACCAGCTATTCTGGAGGCTAAGACAAGAGGATCACTTAAGCCCAAGAATTTGAGGTTGCTGTGAGTGATGACGTTACGGCACTTTACTGAGGCTGACAGAGTGGAACTCTGTCTTGGAAGGATGGGAGGAGGGAAGGAAGGAAGATCACTCAGGCTCAAGGGCAGAGATCTGTTGGGAGGGGACAGGACTGGAGGCAGAGAGGCTAGTTAGGCTATGGCAGTAGTGCGGGTGATGCTGGTGGTTGGACCCAGAGAGTTGGCCCTGGAGTTGGGGAGAGGCTGCCACACAGAGTGAGAGTCGGTGGTGTTCAGAGCAGTGGCCGTGCTTCATGCATCTCTGCTTCCCAGCACCAGAACAGTGCCTGGGACACAGCAGAGCCCCACGAATGTCTGCTAAACCAAAGTAGAGATGGAATGTTGCAGAGTGGCAGGAAGGCGTGAGGATCAAGAAGAGAGACTGGGGAAGGGAGCTACTACAGTGGGTGCCAGGATGTCGAGGTTTAGAGAAAAGGGAACACGCCTTGTTTATCTGATCGCAGGATCCTAGCCCAAGAGTCCTGTGAAACCAGAAAGATGAGGAACACGGCGCTGGGGCAGAGAATCCTAGAAGGGGGGTTTCTGGGTCCCTGTGATAGAAACGCACACGGGGCCCAGTCCCTGGAACCCATGACCTTCACACAAGGCTGCCTCTCCTGGCCAAACTGCCTGCTGGAGAGGGCCACAGCCCACCAGCGGTGGAGGGATGGGCAGGGGCCAGAGCCTTAGCGAGAGGCCTCCCCCTGATTACCAGGGGCCAGGGCTGGAGAGCAGCTGCAGAGTCACTTGGAGCCAGGGTGGTACCTAGGTCTCTGCCAGATACCTGGCACTGGGCTAGAGGAGGCAGAGGAAGAGAGAGGTAGGTGCTTGTCAATTCCACTTTAGGAAAATTGGCTCCATGATGTTTACTGCAAACTGAAATTTAGCATCTCTATTCAGGTGCTCCGTATTTAATTACACAGAATATGATGGTGGGGAGGAAGGAGAGAAAGGAGTGTGTAGTGTATGATTTTCTCCTCAGTCCAGTCCCCTCTGGGGGTTGTAAAGGTCAGAGACGAGAAATGGAGCCCACCAGAGGGAAGGACACGACGGGCCAAATCTGAACAGCCAGAAAGCAGCATGTGCCCCTGGCCATGGGCTCAGTGTCAACAGCCTCATGGTCTTTGGGGACAGACTGGTGGCTCCACCTCAGACTGAGAAGCAGCTCAGCAACCACCAGCAATCCTCCGAGGCCCTTTTCTTTTTGAGGCCCAGAGAGGTTGAGTAACTTGTCCCACCACAAAGCAAGTTGAAGGGCAGACACTGTGGCTCACACCTGTAATCCCAGCACTCTGGCAGGCCGAGGTGGGCGGATCGCCTAAGCTCAAGAGTTCAAGACCAGCCTGAGCTAAAGCAAGACCCCATCTATAAAAATAGCCGGGTGTTGTGGTGGGCACATGTAGTCCCAGCTACTCCAGAGGCTGAGGCAAGAGAATCGTTGGAGCCCAAGAGTCTGAGGTTGCTGTGAGCTATGATGCCATGGCACTCTACCAGGGGTGACAAAGTGAGACTCTGTCTCAAAAAAAAAAGTTGAGTTCTGACACCCCAGCCCTTCTTCCCTCCCATGGGACCATGGCCAGGGGGTCCAGACCAAGGATGGCTTAGCCCTTCACCTTAGACAACAGCCCTCTGGGGTTTTCAAGCTGTCTGTACTGAAGAAACTTGGTCTTCCCCAGAGAACCCCCCACATGTCCCCTCCCCATCTAATTTCACAGCTCCCGTCTCCCTCACCCTCTCTCCAGAGCTGGGAGGGCAAAGCTCCAATTAGTTCATTTGCTTGTTTAATTAGGTAGGGAGGGGAAGGAAATTAAACTCCTCAACAGGAATCTTCCCTGCAGGGCCAGAACTGGAATAAGGGGGTGGAGACCTCATCTCTGAGCACCCTTCACCTGCCCTGAGTCCCCCAACCCCTACCCACTCATCACCGTGCCCCAGATCCTACTAAGATCAGAGCAGAGTCTGGGGGTTACAGGGTCCTGGGGACCAAGAGGATGACATTGTCTCCCACCCTAGCTGGGACAGAATCTCCCAGAACAGGAGCATGGCAGGGAGGGGGAGGGGTGTTGACAACAGAGTGCTGCCCCAGGGGTCTGATTCTAACTCTTTTGCCCACAGACTCTCCCTGGCTTACTTGAGTCTGTCTGTCTCTCTGATTCTTCTTGCCTCTTGGTTCCAGAAAAGCCCCTCCCCCAGGAGGGTGCAGGAAGCATAGCCAGGCTCCTGGGGGGCACCGTGGCCGTGGTCCTCATTCTTGGTGTGGCACTTGCTGTCTTCTTTCTATGTCACTGGCAGCAGAAGGACCAGCTGGGGACAGATGATGGTGGGTGAGTGTTAACAAGCCTCTGTCCACCCCAACCCTCCCTTCTCTGCTCCTGCTGCCTGCCCCTATGGCTCCCCAGACACTGAAGCACTGAACTTGTCAGTGCTCAGGGCCACTTGTGGGGGAAGGGACATTAACTCTTTGGCAGGAATGGTGCCAGGCTCCATCCTCCCCAGTGTTTACGTTGCCAGAAAGATGTATTTAATCCTCACAGCTGCTCTCAGGGGCAGGTGCCTGATTAAAATCCACAAGTTACAGATGAGGAAACTGAGGCACAGAGAGATTCGGGGCCAGGGCGGCAAGTGAGGGAGTGCCAAAAACCTCAGCCATCACAACTATTTTAACACAATATTGTAAAAAATCAAAATGAATCCAAAAAATCCATAACAAACAAAGTATTAACATTTTAAATAAAGACAGGATTAGAATTACTGATTTTTCCCCCTTGCCTCGGGCTCCAATATGGCTCAGCATGCCACGATTACTGATCCTGTCTGTCCTTACTTCAAATGTTGATATTTTGTTCATTATGGATTTTTGCATTAATTTTCATCTCAAACAATATTGCATTTAATATTATTTATTGTGCTGACTGAGATTTTTGGCACCCCCATACTTTACATCCAATGCCTCACTACCATTGTATCTTCTGGATTTCCCAGTTTTTTGAGTGAGAAACCCTGACAGTCACACGGTTCCAGTACCCAGAGGGGCAGGCCAGGCTGGAGTCAGGTGCAGAGACACCTGAGAAAGGGGGGCAGGTTCTCAGCCTCTAACCCACTCTGCTGTGTAACACATTCCAGGCTCTGGACACTCAGGAGGCTGCCCAGGGGCAGAGCCCTGGGGCCTGTCATTGAGACTGGGGCTCAGGGGTCAGTAACTATCGGGCAGCCTAACTAGGGCAGAGACCACCCCACACAAGCCCCTGTACTGAGCTCATCTTCAACATGTTCCCCAGGACTGACCTGCCTCCCTCTCAGAAGCTGGAGCCTCCTCCCAACAGACAGAGCTACCTTGGACCTGAGGACATCCAGGTGGGCCTGGGGCAGCAGAGAATAAGATCCCTAGACTGAAGGAGGGGGAGAAAATAGGAGAAAATGGACTCAGGGAGGGAGCCCAACCTGGAGACAGAACCAGCGTCCACAGGCCAGGTCCAAGCTAAAGACCATGGTCAAAGTTTTCCCTCTGCCCTCACCCTGAGAGGTAACAAACTAGAACCCTTCCTACCCAGGGCCCCAGGGGAACCTCTGCCTCTACCTCTAAGTTCATTCATGTATTAAAAATATTATGCTAGGCCAGGCCTGGCCCTAGCCAAAAAACTGCAAAAATATATACATATATTATGCCAGGGCCGGGCACAGTGGCTCCCACCTATAATCCCAGCACTCTGGAAGTCCAAGGTAAAAGGATCATTTGAGCTCAGGAGTTTGAGAACAACCTAAACAAGAGCAAGACCCCATCCCTACTAAAAGTAGAAAAATTAGCCAGGAGTTATGGTGGGCACCTGTAGTCCCAGCTTCTTAGAAGGCTGAGGCAGGAGGATCACTTGAGCTCAGGAGATTGGGATTGCTGTGAGCTAGGCTGACATCATGGCACTCTAGCCTGGGCAACAGAGTAAGATTTTATTTCAAAAAAAAAAAAAAAAATACACACACAGTGTGTCCATAAAGTTCATGTGCAACTTTAAATTGCACACAAACTTTTCCAACACCCTGTATGTTAGGCCAGGTGTGGTGGCTCACACCTATAATTCTAGCACTCTGGGAGGCCAAGGTGGGAGGACTGCTTGAATTCAGGAGTTTGAGACCAGCCTGAGCAAGAGCCAGATCCCATCTCTACTAAAAAATAGAAAAATTAGCTGGGAAGGCTGCGGCAGGAGGATCACTTGAGCCCAAGAGTTCAAGGTTGCAGCGAGCTACAATTACCCACACTGCACTCTGCCCAGGGCAACAGAGCAAGACTGTCTTAAAAAAATGTATATTTATTGAGCACTGACAGGGCACCTGGCCCCATGCTGGTCCCTGGTATGTCCAGCAAAGCTAATGGCTCAGAGTGCCCTTGTGCCCTCCCAGATAGCCACCAGTGGGGCAGATACAGAGATGGGGGTGTGTGGGAATCAAGGAGGGGAGTCCCAATTCAACTGGGGGTCCAAGAGGGCCTCCCAGAGTGGGGCAGGAGAAAGTACGTGCAGCATGCACCTCCTTCTCTTCCAGATTCTCCAGCTGGAGGCCGGGAGGCAGCGGCAGGAAGAGGAGCTGCAGAAGCTGTCCCTGCAGCCCCCCTACTGTGATCTGGGGGTCTCCCCCTCCTACTACCCCTTGGTAAGGGCAACTGAATCTTAGGACAATGTGTCTGGCCCAGCTCCACCTGGCCTGGCCACAAGCCCAGCTGCCTTAGAGGGAAAGAGGGCAAGGAGGCCAGGGAGCAGTGGGAGGCCCAGCCCAGTGGGGAGCCCCAGCCCCTCAAGGCTACCCGCTGCAGGCACCCTGAGCAGAACAGTTAGGGAGAGTGGGGTTTCCGTGAGACTGGCCCCTCTCCCAAGCCCCATCCCCAGTTCTGTGCCCTGCACCCCAGTCTCCTGTCCTGCCAACGACCACCAGAAAGCCAGCCACGGCCCCTCCTCCTGGCCCCACTCCCACTGCTCAGAGGGCTAGTGTCCACATGAACGGCTGCCACCTTTGCCCACTGCCTGCTCTTTTCAACAGACTCCAAGGCTAGGGGCGGTACCCACACGGTGCCAGCCCAGAGACCCAGGCCAGACCACCTGGGCCCAAAGATAACACACATTCTCCTGGCACTGTTGGGAGAGTCAGGCCTTTGTCTCCACAGTACAGCCATCCTCCCTCTTGGTTGGAAGTGCCAATGTGAACCTGTCTTAAGGTGCCAAATTCTGCCCCCAGGGAGGTAGCATTTCCTTCCATGGTACTGAGCCCAGAGGACCAACCTAGCCCCCACCTTCTGATACCATGCGGAAGACCACCAGTTATTAGTTATTCCTTAGCCAACTTATGTGGACACAAAGACCACTCCTCAAACAGCAGCTTGACAACACTTGTATCATTCTCCTTCCCATGTGGGATGTACCCCCAGCATCCCAGTCTGCACCACATGGTTCCAGTTCCAACAGAAGGGATCACAGTGGCAGTGTGGAGTACTTGCTGTGGGCAGGCACCTTGCCAGTCACATTTCAAACATGTTTCTTTTTAATCTCACAATGATCTACATGGTAAGTCTTCTGTTGCCCCATTTTATAGATGAGGAAACTGAGGCTCTTAGTGCATGTTGTGCTGCTATAACAAAGTACTTGAGATCGGATAATTTATAAAGAACAAAGATTGATTTCTTACAGATCTGGAGACTGGGAAGTCAAAGGTGGAAGGCCCTGAATCTTGCAAGGACCTTTCTTGCTGCATTAGCCCATGGCAGAAGGTGGGAGGGCAAGAGAGCCGTCTCTGAGAAGCAGAGAGAAAGAGGGGGTCAAGCTTGTTTTCAAAACAAGCCCACTCTCTCTCAAACACTAACCTGCTCCCTTAATAACAACATTAGTCCACTTATGGGGGCAAAGCCCCCATGACCTAATTGTCTCTTATTAGACACCCTCTCCCAACATTGTTGCATTGAAGATTAAGTTCCCAAAACAGGAGCTTTGGGGGACACCTTCAAATCAAAGGAAGGTCATCAGTGAGTAGTTGGGGATAGCATAATTAGAACCCTGGGTATTCTAGCTCTCAAGTCCAGGGCCATCACCAGGTGTGTGGGGAGACCACCTGAAAATAAAGGAGCTAGGGTAGGGCTTGAAGAACGTCAGGGCAATGCAGCTCAGCTAGTGCTGAGCCCTCTATAGCCCTGGGCCTCTTGTGTGTAGTAGATGGGCCCAGGCTACTGCCTGGCTGCCCCTTAGCCCCAGGGGCCCAGAGAGCAGGCAAGGTGACCCTTGAGAGCTCGGTTGATTTAGAGGCTGGGTGCCACTTTGGGCAGGAACCTCCCACCTGGAGAGCCTCATCTCTCCACCTCTGCCTCAAGACAGAGAGGGCATTATCCCAGGCCTGAATGTAGGTGAGGCCTGGTGGAGCCGGGAGCCCCAGAATCTCCTTGAAAGAGAAAGTCATTGAGGATTCTCCAAAACAGCCTTCTCCCTCAGCCTCCATGTACTTGTCAGAGCCATGGCGGAAGGAGGGGGCTGGGGAGGCATTAGGGGGAAGTAAGATGATGCAAGTTAGCAATCTGGAAAGTCACGGAGACTCCAGCAGGATCCCCATGGAGTGGGCCCAGGCTCAGAGTAAGGAAGGCCATGATGTGAGGGAACAGCTGCAGCCAGACTTTAATCCCTGCTAACGACTCGGTCTTGCTCTCTGACTGCTGCCCCCTTGGCCTGGCATGCACAGCCCTCCCTGGGGGCACGGAAGGAACAGGCCACGCCTGGCAGCTCCAGCTCAAGGACAGCACCCACACCCACCACCCCGGCCCCTCCCTCTGCACACTCCTCTCATCCTGGGTCTGACCCCCCTCCTTCCCCATAATGGCCTTACATCCCTGGGCACTGCTGTGTGGGACCAAACAGGATCCTCTGATGAGCTTATCCATTCAGAGCAAGCTCCATCTACCCACCAGCCACGGGCAGAGGGGCCCAGTGAGGGCCAAGGAGAGCATCTGCACCCTGTGTCCTGAGCCTGGGGCCCTGTGATCAGGGCATCTGGGTGGAGAGATGCTTGTAAGAATCGCCTCTGGGTGGTATATGAAGGGGAAGGGAAACTGACGTCCTGGGGTGGCGCTGTTGTTGTTGCCAAGAAAAGTGTAATTCCTTTTGGCTTACAGAGAAATTACTGGGCCAGGAAAGGATTTATCCCCAGTACTCGGGTTTGTTGGCGGTACAGATTGTATACAAGTCACATTATTGATGTTGTCATCAATTCTCCTTCCCAACAAGTCATGAGAGGGAGCCAGGCAGGGAGCATCCGCTGTTCAATGAGGCAGGCTCCAGAGGGGGTGGGAAGGCTGCAGGGAGCGGGGCGGGGGTTGAGGCTCACCCAAGCTCAGCGGCCCCAATCTGGGTGGGCCCGGGCCCTTCTGTGTGGCCCAGGTCCATGCTGCATACACACACCCAAGGGGTGCTCACACCCCTCAATCCCCGCAAAGGCTTCTGGGCTAGGAGTCCCCTCAGGTGGCAGGTGCCATTGGGAAAGGTGGGTAAATCTAGACTAAGTCTCTGGGAGGACTTCTAGAGGCTCCAAAGCCAGTGACTAGAAAAATAGAGGAGATACTGCCTGACTTTAAGGAGAGCTTCCATACTGAGTGGAGACAACTCAGGGTAGAAGTAAAAGGCTAGACCCAAGGCCCTTCAGAAGGATGGGCTTCTGAAGCTACTATGTCAGTCCAAGTCCCCAGAGAAGCAGCTGCCAAAGTGAGAGTTAGACACGTGAGGGTCAGGGGGGTGGGGGCGGGAGCCTCAGGGAGAGCCTTCAGACAAGGGGCTCACCTGCCTCCCAAGAAAGACAGGGAAGGAAGGCGCATGAGCAGCAAGTCTCAGGGCGGCACAGCATGGCCAGGCGATGCACTGTCCTTGGGCCATCACTGCCCTTAGAGGACTCCTGCGTCCCACAGGAGTGGGCCTGTGCTGGATGCCCATCCATTCAAATATTCCCCACTGGGTCCCTGGGAGTGGTTTTTATAAGGTCACTCCTGTTTTCATCCTTTGGTTCCTAGACCCACATATTCTTCCTGTTGAGGACCCATTCAGTCCCTGGCTGGGAACAGTCTCGGAGAAGTGTGGTCTCAGCACAACACCAGGTGGGCCCACAGGGGCTGCAGCCAGCCACACTCCCACAGCTGAAATCCAATCCACACAGGACCATGGCTGCCACGGTCCACCGGGCACTGAGGTCTGCCCATCCATTTAGGTGCAGGGAGCAGCTCTTCCGTGATCCAGGGGCCTCTCTTCCTGAGCTGTGTACCCTGCTGCAGTGGCAGCAGGTCCTAGGGCCACACCGGCACTCATCCTCTCTTTTTCAGACTGATGAATTAAATAAAGATGAGGACTACAGCCCTGCATCCTTTAGGCCTCCAGTGATGACAAATATTGCTGCTATTCTCTGCGCCCTGAGTACAACATCACTTTTGAATTACTCTCTTGGCTGGTGGGTACAGTTTCAGAAGGTTCCACCTGGCTCTTACCCATAGACCCAATGTGGGGTCAGTACATCAATCCCAGTTCTGCGCTTATGTACTAGAGGAATCTCATACCCCAGCAGTGAGTGGTCTATTCCTCTGGGGTCTTTGCAGGGTGTTGAACCCCATGTCCCAAGAAAGGGCGTCCAATGAATTCTTGCTCATCCAGTCCTTGTTCTGACCTCCTTGATCAAGAACCCTCAATATCTGACCCAGGAGTGCTCGCCAGGCTTCTGCTGGTTCATGCTAGCTAAGTCCTGCCACCCGTGGAGCCACTGACATGCCATCTCTCCTCCCTGATCAGGCCCAGCATGCCCCAAGCTGGGTAGTGCTGGGCTTTAACCTTGTTATCAGCCTGCAACCAGGAACAGGATTGGGAGCCGCACAGGCAGGGGCGTCTGCAGTACCTTCCAGCATGGAGTGGGGCTAGCTCTGACTAGGGAAGGGTGGGCCACCTCCTCAGGAATCTCCATCCACTCATCCTCACTTTGGTTTCAGGGATGCAGGTTTCTCAAGTAGGGCCCTTACCAAGCATAACAGATTGGCCTTGGCTGAAGACCTCAGGAGCACTCTGATTCTCAGATCCTGTTTGTACTCTGTCCACAATGGGGACTCTCTGAAAGCAACCAAAGAGGGTCTCTGGCTTACACTGAGCATTTAACTGCCAATGACCCTCCTTTTTCACAGAGCCATGCCAACATGGCTTAGAGTAGCCAGCCAATTCTGCTGCCCTTGCAGGCCTTGCATCCATCAAGACGTCCTCCCAGGTCACCACTGGCAAATTCTTCAGCAACCAGGCTACCACTTGGTGGCAGGGACACTCAGTGCCCCACTTCCCACTCAGGGTAGGATCCTCCCTGCCAGAGAGCAGTGAGAAAGCTAGACCCAGATCTCCCTTTTACCTTTATCCACCTGTTGTCTTGAGCTGCTCCTGATATCACCCAGCAGAAGTTGCAGGTCACTGCTCTTTGTCTGTCTTTGAGACAGACACACATCTTTGGAACCCATAGGGTAAACTGGACAACTCCCCTCCATCACCTGGATCAGATGGTCCCAAACTATCTTGTTGAACCCCCCTCCACCTGCCTGGATGAGATGTTCCCAAACCACCTTTTGCCATCACCCCAGACCTCCATGGGGGTCAGAGCCAAGGTTGCTCCATACCAATGGCTCTCAGCTGGGAAGGGCCTATGCAGAGCAGTTATCTGGACACTCACAACAGACATTCTCAGTGGGAGCCTGTGGCATCTAAGCAACCCCAGGATACCCCTAGCCTCCCATCCACCTAATGCACCTGTCCCCAGGCATCCTCGTGATGATGGGAAGGACAAGGGGCAGGACCTCTTCAGTCCTGTCACACCACTGGTGTACAGAATGAGGACACAGTTAATGCAGGTGTCTCCTTCCTGCACCTCCCATCTGTGGGACCTCCCTGCAGTGCAGTCAAAGCTGTACAGGCTCTGCAGGCCTCAAGGACAAGGCACATCTGGGCTGCCTCCTGGACATCTTTTGTTTCAGCAGCTCCCACTTGCTCACTGAGCTACCTGCCTCCCCCTGGCCCCCTCACAGGGCCTCCAGCTTGTAGGTTGGGTCCTAGACCTCCTGGCTATCCAGACTCCTTCCCCTTCCTTCTGTCCAGAACCTTCTATATACTTCGCCCCAGCCTCCTCTTCTGGAAAAGAGGCGCCAGGCAGTCTCTGGAAGCACAGAGGGCTAAGGGAGGAGAAGGCATCAGGGTGTGACTTTCCCTTGTGAGAAATCAGGAGCTAATTGCTCTAATTTTAGCTCTGCCACGTGTCCCTGCCTGCAGTCATTGATGGGCACAAGATGGGCGTTGCTGGAGGGCAGTTGAAATCAGGACACTGGGCCTTCCCTACTGCCCTGGGGAAGAGATTGGGCAGCAGCCCAGGTCTCGGAGGTCCTCCTGCAAGAGCATATAGCCCTCTTCCCAGCTGCCCAGGGACAGCCCTGTTCTCCCCCAGGCCTTGCTCTGTGGACAGGATGTTCTGTCTGTCTGCCTGAACACCAGCATTGCACACTGAGCTGTGAAGGCTGTAAGGGAAGATCCAGAGATATGGCCTGGCAGGGCCTCGGGGGTCCTCAGGCCAACCTCCCATTTTGCTAATGGCCCTGGGAAGGAGAGGGGCTTGGCACAGTCCCACCTTGAGCAGAGCTAGCTCCCAGCGGAGGCAGGGAGGGCTCTTCCTTTCACTACATGGCAGATCCTCAGAGCTCACTTACTCTACTAGTTTCCAAATCAAACCCAGAGTCGAGGTACTGCAGAGCCACTGGATAGAACAGGGCCTGGAGTCGGAGCCCTGGGTTCTAAGGATAGCGATCATGCTCCTAAGTTTTCCTTCTCCATTTTACAAAAGGAAAAGTAGGCTCAGCTGCGTTGAACCTGCCCTGCAAGTCACAGCAAGTGGCCAGCTAAAATCCAAAGCCAGGCCCTCTAGTCCCACCGTATGCCACCAATCTCTGCTAGACACTTCCCTAAAACCCCAGGCACATCCTGTCCCCTCCAACCTGTGTCTTTCCTCTGCAAAATGAGAGGGCTGGCATAATTAGTCTCTCAGAGCCAAGTACAGTGAGGTGGGAAGTGGGACTCACCCTGCCTCTGCCCACCCTTGCCAGTGTTTAAGGGGACACAGCTTAGCAGAGCATACAAATGCTTTGTGGCCACTTTTTGCACATACCTTCTCCAAGCCTTTGTTTTCTCTGTGGTCACTAATTGCTGTTGTGCTTCTCTCTGTCTCTCACCCCAACCCTCCACTCCTCCACTGTGCCCTTTCTCCCCACCCCTGCACCCACTGCACTCCCACACACGCCCTACCCCACGCCCCATCCAAATGCCTGGTCCGGGGGGCTTTGTTTCTGCCCATACTCCCTGTACCTCCTCCTGCCATCTCCCCCTTTTGCCTCATTCCTAGGGCTCTGGCCTAAAGGATACTGATGTCCACTATGCAGAGCTGGACACCTCAACCCTGGAACTTGTGCCAGGGATACAGACTGGCCCCCCAGGGCCTGGAGAGGCTGTGGAGTATGCCACCATTCAGCAGCTGAGCCCACCCTAGTACATGACTCCTAGTATCCACCCCTGCTTCTGGATTACAGGTACACCCCGCCACCCTCCTGCTCTGATGACCCTTCCTGGCCCTTCCCGCAGTGCCCATGCCCCAGCTGTGTGGGACTGGAGGGGTGCGCAGCTGGGCCCCGGCAATGGAAAGAGTGGAGGAGGTGAGCAGGGGTCAGGCTGGTGTGGACCAGGAGCCCAGATTCTGGAATGCAATCCCATTTCTGCTATCGATTTGTGTTACCTTGAGCACATCGTTTCCCCTCTCTGAGCCTCAGTTTCCCCACCTGTGAAACCCAATCATTTCTAAGGCTCTTTCCTGCTCCAAGAAGCCTTGTTATCTTCCTGTGGTCCCAGAAGCCGCCTCAGTCCCTGCATCACAGGTGGTCCCTTAGCCCTCACACGGCACCTGGTGCTCCACACTTTCTTTCTTCACAAGGGGCCTTCAGGGTCAAGGCTATATGCCCATATTTCCTCCTGACCTCCTCTGACCCAGTTGAACAGTTTAATTAACCCACATGTATTGAGCACCTGGCCATCCCAGGCACTGTGCCTAGGGCTTGGGGCTCAAAGTGGACCCTGACCTTGAGGGACTCCCAGTAGGACCACTAAGTCCCTGGGCTGAAGGGGAACAGATGGGCTCTGCATGGGATGGAGTGGGGAGAACAGGGCTCTCTCCCTGGCTGGGCCCTGGAGGATACTTTGAGTTACATGGAGGCCACAGTGCCAAGAACTCAGAAGTTGACTCAGACATGGTAAGATTGGAGGAAACATGTGACCTCCATAAGGGGCTGAAGATGCCTCAAACTGAGAAAGTAGAGTCAAAGGGCTGGGGACTCAGGCCAAAGTGCCCACCCTCCCACATAGTTGACTCAGACATGGTGAGATTGGAGGAAACATGTGACCTCCATAAGGGGCTGAAGATGCCTCAAACTGAGAAACTAGAATCAAAGGGCTGGGGACTCAGGCCAAAGTGCCCAGCCTCCCACAAGGGCTTGGAGGCCCTTGTGCTTCAGCTGGTTTGGGGGTGAGCAGGATGGAAGAGGCAGGACTACCAGGAGGGATATGGTGGTGCTGATGCGAGAGAGCTCCCATCGGCCCAGGAGGTAGGGGGTCCTGAGACGGCTGCCACAAGGGGATGGACCCACGAGGGGCCTCTCTGGTGGCCTCTGCATAACGATTCCCACCTACCAGTTCCAGGATCCATGAACTCTGCTCTCCCACCTCACAGTGATCCCCAGCCCCACCGTGTCTCAGCTGCCTCGCTGCTCTGCTGATCCTGCGGTCCCTAGCACTTCACATTGGGCCTCAAACCTCCCTGTTAGAGGTGGAGGAGCTGGCTGCACATTCGTCTGGTGTGGAAGCATGGACGCCTCCCCACTCCACCCGCCCTCTGCCTCACCAAGGCAGGGTGCTGTGGGCAAGGAAGGGGCTGGTGCCAGGCACTTGCTCGCCATATCAGCTTCTTGTGAGGTCTAGGCTGGAGGAGAGGCCCAGCACAAGGATGGCATGATGGCTGGAGTTGGGGAGACAGGCTGGGGGACCAGAAAAACAGCCATTAATCCCGTAAATCTTAATTTGGACGCCCTCCCGGCTTCTCTAAAATACACGAAATTGCGTGGGTATAATCCTGGGCGCTCCTGGAAGAAACGCAGGAGAGAGAGTGTCTGCTGCCCCGCTGGTGGGCTTTCATTTGCCGTTCTGTACCTTAGAGACTTCTGTTTGTGTCTAGGGTCTGAAAGGTGCTGGGCCAGGGTGCCCAGCTCAGGGCAGGAGCTTTAAGGAACTGATGGGGAATCTGGGAGTGTGGGGATGGCCGTGCAGGGCCAGACGATGCAGGGCAGGGAGGCTGCTGAGCTGGGAAGCCACCCTCTCTGCGGGGAGCCCCTCCGCACCACGTGTTCCCGCTTGCCTGCTGTGGCAGCCTATGGAGGAACTGGGCTGTGAGACAGGAACAGGTGCACGGCCAAGAGTCAGGCGCCCACCCCACCCCCTGCCTGTGCCACAACCTGGGCCACAGACCCTAAGAAAAGTCCCAGATGTGAGGTCTTCTCAGCCCCTCTCCCCACCCCTTGGGTCGTTGAATGCCTTTGATGGGGCCTTGGATGGGAACTCGATGGAGTTCAGACACCAACAATCAGACCGTAGCAGAGCCAATCTGAGAGCAGGGCCTCCCTGGGAATAGAAGAGGAATTTGAGGCCGGGGACGGTGGGCAAGGGAGCTGGTGGGCTCCACTGCGCAGTCTCACCCCAGAGCCAGCCTCCGGCAGAAGAGCTGAAAGTTGGACCCCACCGGATGCCCTGGCCTAGGCCTCTCCCTCATGCCCTCAGCCCTCCCCCTTCCCTCCCCCTGGCCCAGACTGGCCCCTGCTGTCTACCGGCAGCATTTCCAACCCCCAGTCCCCCCAATCCCTCTTTCCCTGCTGCCCCTCTGCCTCTCACCAGCTGCCTGGCTCCCCTGCTCGCCTTCACACATCTGTTTCTCTCCCCATCTTCACATGGCGGATCTCCCCTCCTCTCTCCCCCTCCGGCTTCCCCTGCCCTTTCATCTCCCCCTTCCCCTGCATTCTCTCCATTGAGGTTGCCAGTTCCAGAGGCCAAGACTTCAAAAGGAGATCAAAGCTGGGCTCCGCCATCAAAGAGCAGGCGGTCCAGAGCAACCCCCCTCCCACCAGACTGTAACTCTCCCTGACAGGCCAGAGTCCAGCATCTCAGCCCCCTGGGAAGCATATTCTCAGCCAGAGCTTTGTGCTGGATAGTTGCTGTGTTTGGTGGAAAGCTTGGCACTTGAGATTCAGAGAACCAGCTGGAACACTGACACAGCCAGCCACAGCCCCTTATTGGCTGTGTGACCTTGGGCAAAATATCCAACCTCTCTGACCCAGAGTTGCGTTATATTTTCTGTTGTGGGGTTTTTTTGTTTCTTTTCTTTCTTTCTTCTTTTTTTTTTAAAGCAGGATCTGGTTCTGTCACTGTGGTTGGAGTGCAGTGACATGATCAAGTTCACTACAGCCTTGAACACCTGGGCTCCAGTGATCCTCCTGCCTGAGGAGGATCCTACATCTTCCTGAGTAGTTGGAACTAACGGTGCACATCACCACGCCCAGCTGTTTTTTACAGAGACAGGAGGTATTGGACAGCCTGGACTCTAACTCCTAGCTTCAACTGATCCCGCCATCTTGACCTCCCAAAGTGCTTGGATTACAGGCATGAGACACCTTGCCTGGCGTGTTATAGCACTGCAAAGTCCTCTGGCCTGGGCATGAGTGGAAATGAGCACAGAGGAGCTGGGGGTAAAGCCTCCTGGGGCAGTGGGATCCTGACATCTCCAGTTCTGGGCTCCACTCCCCACAGAGACCCCCCCCCCAAGTCCCATTATCTATGCTTGGACCCCACAGGGTGTAGTGACCATTTCAGAGTCCCCTATTATCTTCTGCCAAGCCCTGAGCCTGTGGCCCGAGTCCTCACCCTAGACCTCAGCCCAGCCCCATGTCCCTTAAGGAGATGAAGGCGTCTGGATGGGGCAGGAGGTGGGGCTAAGAGGCTGAGACTGTATTTATGAAACTTTGCTTGGCTCCAAACATCAGGGAACATCAGGGAGGACGTGACTTGAGTAAATCCCTAAACCTCCCAAAGCTTGTTTTCTCATTTGTAAAATAAGGGGTTAGCTCTCTCAAATCCTCCTTAGGAAGCAGACTCTGTATACATTATAATTTTAAAGAACTGAGGAGGTAGAACTGAAGGATCTCTGTGTCCCTCAGGAATGGGGGGGGACAAGGAAGAGCTGATGTTCAGTCTGCACTGCTTCTCACCTCCAACAGGCAAAGACATTCACTGCGTCCCTCTGTTAGTCTCGTGTAGCTCCGAGAGGTAGATTCCGCCGGTCCTACAGGGCCAAGCAAGGAACTGAGGCTCACGGAGGTTAAGGAACTTGCTCCAGGTGACAGGAGTGGTGGCAGAGGGATGAAGCTAACTTAAGCCTCTCTCAGACTGTCCTCACTCCACCATCTGACCAGGTGGTAAATGGACCCATGAACTCTCAGAGACAAGACACACAGACAAGGCTCAGGGCTACACCTGCTCTGTGGCCTGGGACCACCTGCCTCCTTCCCATGTATCCAGGCCCTTCCCTGGCTCCTCCCTGAGATGCCTGCCCTTTTTCTCCAGGGCTCCCCAAGGCAGCACCCCCCACACACCTGCTCCTGAACCCAGCTTCCTGGCTCTGCAAACCCCAACCCTGACACCAGGGCCTCTCCAGGGTGCTAAGGGGCTAGACTGTGGAACTCCCTGCTGTTCAGTGGAACTCCCTGCAAAGATGGAATGTTCTACATTTATGCTCTCCTACATACAGCCATTAGCCATGGGAGGCTGTCGAGCATTAGAAATGTGACTAGTGCCACCAAGAAACTGATGTTTTGTTCATGTTAATGTTATTTAGCTTTAATTTAAAGAGACATGTGGCTACACACTGCCATACTGGACAGCACAGATGTAGGCACCAGCAAAATGTTGGTCAGGCCTTTGCCCCATCTCCTCTGCGGGTGCATTGACCAATGGCATATACTGGGTGGTTTAAGGTGGGCAAGAAAAATTCCTGCTTCCTGAATTCCTCAGCCCAGGACAGCCTCCTTCAAGTGGATGGGGAATGCCACCCTGAGAAGTAAGTTGCCACCTTACACACCAAATACCTGAGTCGTGGGGTGCACCTTGGGAGCCCCGCAAGCCTGTGTCCTTCCCAAACCTTCCATGAGAGCTTTCTTCCCTTCATAAGGATGGCCTTTGCTCCTGGGACCCCTCTGCCATCTCAGATGTTCTTTCTCTTCAGGCCTGGAGGAGGTAGGGGGGCTCAGGCTCACCCATGGAAGGGGCTTGGGAGCCTAGTGGCCTAAGTCTACGTCCAGCCTCATGCAGGCCAGGCAGGCCAGGGGCAGACAGGGCCGAGGGGCATCCCCCAGAGCCAGCCAGTCTAGTCCAGTCACTGGCAGAGGAACTCTGGCCTCAGCTGTCTTCAGATGTCATGCAGGCCACTTGCCTGGGCCCTGCAGCCAGTCAGACCCTAGGAGATAGCCTTGAGGGGGTGGGCAGGGCTCCCTCTGCTGGGCAGCCCAGGAAGTGTGCCCCCAAACTCATGCAGCGCTGGAAGCCCCTCCCGTAAGGTGAATTCCCCAGCTGCCCTGGGACTTCAGGAAGGGATGGAAGACAGGAGGGAGTGATTCTGGGACATCCTCTCCGGGGCTCAAGCTGATGGGGAGCAAGTGAAGCAAGTGAACTTGCCTCCCCAGGCCTCTCAAGTCCCTGAACAGAGAGAATGCCCTTCCTTTCCCTGCCCCCATTCCTCTGGGCCCCACAGCTGGTACAGGAGAGAGATAGGTCACAGCCAGACAGACCTGAGTTCAAACCCCTCTCTGCACTGGCATGTATGAGACGTTGGGTGAGGGGCTAACCTTCCTGAGCCTGGGGGGGCCAAGGGGTGCATCATCAGGGGTGGAATGGAGAGAATGGGATGAGCCGCAAGGAACACACAGCTTAGGCCCAACGCGGTGGCTCACGCCTGTAATCCCAGCACTCTGGGAGGCCGAGGCAGGTGCATGGCCTGAGCTCAGAGTTCAAGACCAGCCTGATCCAGAGAGAGACCTCATCTCTAAAAATAGCCAGGTGTTGTGGCAGGTGCCTGCAGTCCCAGCTACTTGGGGAGGCTGAGGCAAGAGACTCACTTGAGCCCAGGAGTTTCAGGTTGCTGTGAGCTTTGACACAAAGGCACTCTACCAAGGGTGACATAGTGAGACTCTGCCTCAAAAAAAAAAAAAAGAAGAAGGGGCACAGCTTGTAGTGCCTGGCACATGTAGGCAGCCATTATCCCCAGTTCTCTTCCCTCTTCTTCCCTCTCCTCTCTTTCCCCAGGACTCCATGATGAGAATTGCCATCCCCCAGGACCTCCAGAGCCACCTGACATTTGGGAAGACCACCACCTGGAGCAGGCTGCCCACCTGTGACCCCAGGACCACTTCCTCCAGCCTCTCCTCACTGGCTTCCTAGGATCTGCTCCTCCCGCTAAGGACATCCACGTGGAGGACTCTGTTGCCTCATACATACGCCCTGTCCCCCTCTGCTGTGTCCACGCCAGCCCAGGCCAGAAGCCTTATCCCACATCCTAGTTCCCTCCACTCCGAACTCCAGAGCCCCCAGATACCAAGTCCCTCCCACCCCACACATGGGAGTGAACTTCTGGATAAACAATGGAGTAAGACTCCCCATGGGTGAACGTGGAGGGCTGGTGTGCCTGAGTGTGTGCAAGTGTGCACCCCACCCCTGCCACATACTCGCCATCCTCTTACAGAAGCCTCCAGATTCTCCCTTGACCTCCCACGCTCAGCACCAGTCCAAGCTGCCAGGCAAGAAACCCCTGCCTTTCCCCTCCTGCCTGAAGCTAAGCCATTAGGAAGAAGCAGTAGACGTCATAGGGCAACCCCCCCACACACACACAGCTGGGATTACAGCACCCCCAAATCGCCTCCAAACTCAAACCAATGTCCTCCTTCCTACTCCCTACCACCTCAAGCACTGGGGCAGACCCTCTAAAGGGGGCCAAGCAATAGACCAGACCACACAGCCTCTGCTGGCCACTCAGAGCCAGGGGTGCCTCTCCTTTTGCCTCCCCCGCCCTGGCCAAGGAGGTGAGACCATCTGGGGGGCTCCAGGATGTGAGCTCCTACTCCCACCAGGGGCTCTGAAGCTTCTGGAGCAGTGCTGTTCTCCCCTGGCTCCCCTCCAGCTAGGGGCCAGCCTGGGAAGCCACAGAGGAAGACCCTCACCTCCCAGCAACCCAAACCCCCAAAACCAACACAAGATGCATCCCCATCGCAAGCATGTATGCCCCTGGTGGAAAAGGCCCTGGGGACATCTGGGCCATGCCCTGCAACACTGCCCACATCTCAGGAGGCCCTGGGAGAGCTGAAAGGGAGTGACAGGGCCTGGCAGACACAGTGGCCAGAACTAAAAGTCTGGCCATCTCCTTTCTCCTGGGTCCACAAAGGTCCAAAGGACACAGGGATGAGATCAGACCTGCCCAGGTGGGCAGTGAAGAGTTAGTAGCAGGGACGGGCACCCTCAGGCCAGATTAGGAAAGCTCCATCTCCCAGATGGGAGAAATCTCCTCTGTAGGAGGCACCTGTGAGAAATACTTTGGCAATAAGGGATTGGGGAAGGGATTTAACACCATTGGCTCTCGTTTAACATCATTGGTCGCTCGTTAAAAAGCACGAGAGATGTACATTACACTTGTGGTACAAGCAGTCTCTATAGCTGTGGTGCAAATAGCCACAGGATCTCGTCTATAAAAAGCTTTGGGAGACGTTAGTTGAGCTTCTTCCTACTAAGAGGCTCCTCCTAAGAAGACTGACTGCTGTACCTTAGAGGCGCCTGGGCGTCTTGGACCTCCTGGGACCTCCTGGCATCAATGGGAAGCCATACCCAGAACGAGAATGTATAGCGAGTCCGTGTCCTGCAGTTTCATGGCTGGGGCCAGGGGCCTGGCATCCAGGCTCCAACAAGTGGCGACGAGGATGGGCTAGTGGACGCGGACCGAAAAAGGACAATACTCGAGAGAGAGACAGGCTAGGAAAGGAACCTTTAACTGCCTCCCCCTATATCTTCGCCCACTGTCAGCAGGAAGTCGTTTTGGAGATGACGGCCCCTAATCCCTTACTGGCAGTAAAGAGTTCTGTTTGAAAGGGAAGGATTGAGGCAAAAAGACTGTTGAGGGGGCTGGTGAAGAAACAACAGGGGAAGTGAAGAATGGTAATTAGAAAAGAAACAGAAAGCTGAGAAATATCCTGAGAGTGGCGTGGAGTGTTGGGAATTTGGGTAAGCGTGTTGGAAGTTGGAAGGGGAATTTCGATAAGAGATTCGAGGTCTGAGAGTTTTGAGATGGGAGATGTGGGAAGTATGAAGAGTTTGAAGGAAGAAGATGAGAGTTTGAGATGAGAAATGGAGGTGTGAAGAGTTTGAAGTGGGAAGAAGTTTGTAAGAAGTTTGTAGGAGGCAATGTGTGGTTGTGCTCAGGGGTTAGTGCCCTCAGCTGGTTATGCACGAGTCTCCGATGGGACACTAGGGGATAGAGTCCCTAGCTGGCAGTGCACGAATCCCCAATGGGACGCCAGGGGTTAGGTGGCTCCTCCTAAGAGGTTTCTCCTACTAAGACTGTTGCACCTTAGACGCACCTGACTGAGACAATTAGGCTCCCCGGCATCAATGGGAAGCGAGAATGTATAGGGGTCCACGTCCTGGCAGTTTCATGGCCGGGGCTGGCGTCCTGGCTCCGACACTCCTCTCCCAAATTCATAGTCCCACCTAGACTTTGGGGGTCTCCACCCCTACATATTCTTTTCTCAAGGGCCCCCTCAAGATCTACTTTAGGGATCAAGAGGAGATTCAGGCCTGCTCTGACAGGAAGGAAGAAGGCCCGTGCAAGGCCAGGCCAGCAAAAGTGAGTGGGCAGGGAAGGCGGCTTAGAAGGAGCTCGGTGGGTAGTCTGATGCAACCCGATGGCCTGGGTCTAAAAACGTTGATTCTGTTTCTCCAGCCTATAGCCCTGGCCCTGCTAACCAGAGCTCAGTCCTAACACCCAAGCAGAAATGTGGGCCCGGCTGGGAAAGCTGTGGAGAAGGGCACCATGTGACCTCTCTTCCCACTCTGACCTCTATGTAGAAAGATGGCCATAACGCTGGGCACACACAGCCCAGCATGGTTCTGTTAAGCTTAGTTCCATTTTTATTAGGAAGGGTCAGTATACCATAGTCATTATATTCTAATTTCAGCAAGGCATTTGTCCACACGTGGGCTACGTGCTATAACTAGGTGAACCCAAAATCAGTCGGTGCCGTGAGGTTTCACGTGGTGTTGCCAAGCTCTCTTCCTTGAATGAAGAGATTGTGTTGATCAAAAGTCTATGGGTGAAGGAGGTAGGGTTGAGAGGAATTAGGAATAGTCTGTATAGTTAAATCGGTAATCAAAAAGGTCTCTAAAAGACAAAAGGTTAGATCAAAACCAAAAAATAAAATGTAACAGACATGAATGTAAAATTCCTTTAAGTTCAAAAACTTAATCACTTTTAGGATTAGAGATTTCTGGTTTAGTTGCATTTCATATATTTCATTGACTAACAGCTTTTGGGGTTTACTTAAAATGGTAGGTATAGGCCCAGCAATGGTTAAATTAGCTGTTAATGACCACATCAATGCCCCCCTGTTTGTTTGGCTGCTTGCTTATTGTTTTGTTTTTACACTTTTCTGTTCTGTTAGCCTTAGCCTGTCCACTTTGTCTTCAGATTAGCTTCCCTCATGGCCATAATATAGCTGCTGTGGTTCCAGGCATCACATCTGTGTTCAAATCTCTAATAAAAGAAGAGGCCAGGCCTTTGTGTGTCTCTTTAAAAGGAAGAAAAACTTTCCCAGAAGCTTTTATCAGGCAGGCTCTCCATCTCATTAGCTAGACTGGTGTCACACGCCCATCTGCTTACCTGAATTATTCACTGGGGAGGGAAACAGGCTCACCACAACTCCTTAGACCAGTTATGATTCTCCCCTTGGCACATGGAGGAGGGCAAGAACTTGATTAAAATAAGGGAGGAGGAAAGAAGATGACAGAATAGACACAATTTAAGTAACCAAATGTTCCTTAACCAAATGTTCCTGCTCTAATGGTAGTGAACTCTCCATTAGAGCCATTCAAGTCAAGGCCAAATAAAACCTGCCAGGAATGTGAGATTCTTGCAGTGTTCAGAGTGAGGTGTGGCTCACATGTGTACACAGTTCCACAGCAAAGGACCAGATCTCTTGCTGAGATCTCACTCCTTGGCTTTGGGACTAAACGCAACCCTGGTGCCCCAGGTTGTCGCTTAGTTTCACACTGCTCACCTTTCTAAGATCCCTCCCTTTTCTCCTTTCCCACACTACATCTAGGTGGCTCAGGCTATCCCAAAAAACTGAAAGACACAGGAAAAGACAGAACAGAGACTGCCGGCCTGACCTTGGCCTTCTTGCCCAGGTGTGGGCTCTCAGGACCCGTCCAGCGATGGGCTCTTTAACACCCACAGCAGCAACAGGTATCTGTGGAGCCAATATTGTAAGAGACAAGGAACCAAAGGAGAAGTGTCCATTTGCCTTCTGACCCAAAGAGCTTACAGTAAAATCCGAGGAAGAAAGACAGGATACACAATAGAACCAAAAAATTATCATTCTATTTCCATAAACCACATAAGAAAAATCAGCTAAATTTCTTACATATAAACAGACAAATAGTAATCCAGGACTGGTACTCAGCGACAGATGAGGGGAACCGGAGAGAAGGTGCTCTGGGAACAGAGGAAGAAGAGTTATTAAAAATAATAGTAGCTGACAATAACCTAAAACATGACTATTCTGATATGATCAGATCGTCCTTGTTTAGTGTCAGCCCTGAGGGAGCCCCGGTGCCAAGGTGAAGGTCAGAGATATGCTTCACTTGCTCCTACAGGTCTGTGCCCTCTCACTTCTGATGAAATTTTTGTAACTTTGCTATCTATAAAATAGGACAATTTTTTTAAAATAGTTAACTCCCTCCAGTGTTACTATGGGGGGAAAATAAAAATAACTTCCAAATGTTGACGGGTTCCCTAGGTGTTGGGCCTAGGGCTGGGAAGTTTAGGTACATCATCTAACTTAATTCTTGATAACCCAAATGCTCTCTTGCTCCCAGTAAGGCTTTTGGGGTTGCTCTTTCTTTTAGTATTCAGGTAAAAATAGTCCCACACCACACACTTTCCGAGACTCCTAAGAATGGCTAGCACCTGGAATTTTCATGGTACCCTCTCACTTCCTCTTCTCAATCCTGTTCTGACTCAGCTCTTGAGTTCCTGCCTTTTTTGGTTGTCTTTTTTTTCCTTTTGAGACAGTCTCACTTTGTCACTCTCCATAGAGTGTTGTGGCATCATAGTTCACAGCAACCTCCAACTCTTGGGCTCAAGCCATTCTCTTGCCTCAGCCTCCCAAGTAGCTGGGACTACAGGTGCCCACCACAATGCCCGGCTATTTTTTAGAGACGGGGTCTCGCTCTGGCTCAGGCTGCTCTCGAACCTGTGAGCTCAGGGCAATCCACCCACCTTAGCCTCCCAGAATGCTCTTTTTTGTTGTCTTGTTGGCCTTCTGAAAGAGGCAATACCTAAACCAGACTTGGGGGCCGGGGAGAATCCAGGAAGACTTCCTGGAAGAAGTGACAGGTCAGGCTGACTCTTCCTTGTCTTTCATTTACCCTCAAAATGTTAATGCTAGAACTTGTAAGAGAATTTTGCTAAAAGTTGGAAGTAACAGGGAGGAGGGGGGACTTTTTTTAAGCCTAGCAAGCAGCTCAAAATTTAAAAATTACACCTTTCTTGCAAGTTCCTCCCATACCAGTCACACTTCCTGAGATCTGCCTTCAGCCTCTGCCCTCCAGTCCCTCTATTAGGCCCTCCCCATGCCCCTCAATGGCCCCCCTTCCCCTGGTTCTCACCCCCTTCTGCTCAAATGCCCCTGGCTTTTATCTTCAGAGCGATTCAGCCCCTACTTTGGGGGCTGGTGAGCTTTGTCATCACACTCGGTCATCTTCCAACAACATAAAGATTGCTGTTTCCCAGGCAGCACTGCTCCCTTCTCTAGAATACAAAAGCAGCTGGAGACACACACTTAATTCACTGCAATCTTAGGGCACAATGATCACCATTTACATAGGAGCTTGAGGCTGAGAGCAGGTGAGAAGTCTGCCCAACATCAGAGCTTAGTAAGGGGCGACATCTGGATTTGAGCTATGTCTGTGGGCTCCAGAGCCCCCTGTTAACTATGATGCTAATCTTCAGAGGCGAGGCTTGAGGAAACCTTGAATGAAGGGCAGACAACCAGATAGAGAAGCCCAGGCAAGAGGGCAGAGCCCAGTTGAGAGATGGGAGTGAATAGAGGAAACTGAGGCAAGGAGCCTGGAACATGCCTAACAGAGGTAGAAAGAAGGCAGCAGCTTGACATTCTAAGAGACAATTGGGCCAAATCAAACAGCAGGACTGACTGGGGGTGACGGTGAAGGAGGAACCAAGAGTCATGTCCAGGTTTCTGATGCACCTGGGGACACTCACAGACAGTAACCGTGCAGGAAGGCAGGGAGGGCTGTTTAGAACATGTTCAAGTTCACACACGTGGAGCCCGGGTGCCCATGAGGCACCCAGCAGAGACGTGATTAAGCTGCCCAGTTGCTGGTCTGAGACAAGCCCACACTGGAGAGGCTGCTGTCGGCCTAGAGATGGTAATTAAAGCCACAGGGAGGATGAGCTCACACAGGGAGGAGGCCAGGACCTTGGATAGGCCGCAGTTGCACCCACAGCAAAGGGAGGGGCGGAGGACACCCAAAGGCGCCAGCCCAGTGCAAGGGAACAGGAACAGAGCAGGGAATCCAAGAGGGGGAGCTTTCTAGGAAGCACCTGCCACCTGGTCAAATGCCATTGTCAGAAATGTAGAAATGGGATGGGGGAGGTGGAGGGGGACTTGGAGACCACTGGTGATTCCACTCAGCGAATAAAGCCTGGAAGCCAATTTTTATTGGTTTGACAAGTGAATGAGAGGGGGAACATAAAACAGCAAGGAGACATAACTCTCTCCAGGTTTGAAAAAGATAAAATGTAATCTGAAGAGACAAGTGGGGCCAAGGGAGAGAGGTGTTGTTTGTTTTAAGAGAGTCGAGCAATCTTAACTGATAATGGGAAGGAGCCTGCAGCCAGGAGTGGAGGGGAGGAGAGAAGGCAGAGGCAAAGATTCAGATGGACACAGACCAGAGCCTTGTGTGGCCCCTGAGCAGAGGACGCTGCTGACCTCTCCTAAAGACGCACTCAAAAACATCCAGATCGATAGCGATCCATTAGGAGATCTGGGAATGTGCGCATACTGTAGTCCCAGGAGGACCAGAAAAGGAGTGGAAATGGCTCCAGACAGAAGAAAGCTGCTTAGGGGTTGGGAAGGCAGTTCCCAGGAAATGCGGTGGCAGCTGGGGCCCCGCTGGGCCATCCAGACCCCACCTCTAGCACAGAGGCCCACCCTCCTGGAGGCTGTATGGCTCTTGGACCACCCACCAGTGCTGCACCTGCCGGTTTGGTTGGATTTGGGTTTCTGTCTCCTGCTGCAGGGGGTTACCTGTGTGCCTACAACTTCTACCTAAAGTCACCCTGTCCCCTGTGGCCTGGGTGCTGAGTATCCTGCTCCTGCCTCCTTGATTCGAAGCAGAGGGCTCCCCAGTGCTTTCATTCTGAAGAAACAGTCCTTCCTTGACCCTAGCCTCCCATAGCCACTGGAAGATGTCTGCAGACCAGGGTCCTCCAGCCTCCCTTCCATACCCCCAGCCTGGGTTAGTTCTGCCAGGAATCCTGTTTTTACCCGGTGGTTACAGCCATGGCCGTTTACTGAACCCATGCTACTAACTTCTTCCTTTGAATATTCATGGAGCTGCTACCACAGGCCCAGCGCCTGGCTGGTTGCTGGGGATACAATGGGAACAAATTGGCCTGCCCTTGCCCTGGTGCAGCTTGCAGCCTTCTAGTCTAGGGCAGGACAGCCCTAGACATACCTGCTTTATCCTGTTTATTCTTGTAGAAGCCCTATAAAATGTGCATTATTATCTCCATTTCAGAAAAGAAATTGAGGGCCAATGTGGTTTAAGAAAACACACAATTTGTAGATAGCGGGCCTGAACCCACCACCGTTGGAGGCTCTGCTTTTTCCACCCAGAGCAGACTAAGCCTCGCTGAGTTTGATTTCTGCAAGTTCCTTTTCCTTTCCCTCCGGCAGTTTCCTCTCTCCTTCTCTCCACTGGAGAAAAGGGTATGTTGAGCCCAGAAACCAGGTCTGAGAGTTGGCTCCTGCATCACAGCTGGGCAACCTGGAGCAGGTGCTTATTTCACGGCTGTACCCTCCTCTGTGAAAGGAGGGTGATCCTCCAGGCCCTGCCCTCCCCAGACAGGTGCAGAGGGACTCCGCCAGGTCAGAGATGTGAAAGTGCTTTCAGAGGTGGTCACGGACAAGGAGTTACTCTTCCCAAAACTTTCTCTAAGCGGAAGCCCTGGCACCTGCAAATTACATGTTAACTAACAGGCATTGCAGTCACTTCCTTTCCCAGGCTGTTTACACTCTGAGCCCTTTGCTAGCTGTGTAATGAAAAGGTTTGCCTCCTTTAAAGACATCTCAGGTGTCACCTAGCAGGGAGAGAAAGGAACCCCAAGCCTTCCTTGCACTTCTGAAGTCACAGCCAAGAAAGATGAGAAGACTAACATTTACAGAGCATTTAGTATATGCCAGGCACTGGGCTAAGCTCTTTGCACACAGCGCCTCGTTTATTTCTCACAAACCCTTAAGACGAAAATACTATTTGTACTTTACAGATAAGAAAATTAATTTATCTGAGGTCACAGAGCTTTGAAGTGGTGAATTTAGGACTTGAAGCTAGGCCTGTCTGATTCCAAAACTCCTGCTTTTCCCAGTAAGAAAAAAACTTCCTCAAAACCCTGCTGAAAATGACCTCCAACCTGCAGCCCTCAGCATTGTCACCCTGGGATGATCCCTGCTGTTCCTTCCTCCCTGCCCACCTCTGCACTAGACAAGGCAATCCTTGAGGACACTGTTAGATTCACCTTTGTGTTTCCAGCCTTCAGGGCCGTGCCTGGGCCAGAGAAGTCATCATCAAACATTTGCTGATGGGCTGAATGGTCAAAGAATAACTTTAGCCTTAAGGATAAGAACATGACTGTCATACAAATAGAAAATCAACCTGTGTCAAAATTTTATTGAGCTCATCCATTAATGGGGCAACCAGGGAGATGTTATAAGTGGTTCAAAGAAAAACGCAAAGAACCTGAAATAGAGCTCTTATGAGTAGTTTGCTTGTGCTGCTAGAACAAAATACCAGAGACTAGTAGCTTAAACAACAGAAATCTACTTCTCAGAGTTCTGAGAGCTCCAAGTCCAAGGTCGAGGTTGAGGTGTCCGGTAAAGGCTCACTCCCTGGCTCGGATATCCTCTTGCTGTGTCCTCACATGGCCTTCTTCACTGTGTTACCAGTTTTTTACAAGTTCCAGGGCTCTACAACTTTCGTGGCTCAAAGACTGTGAAAGCCTGAAGGAAGCCAGAAGAGTCTGCTGGATGGGACACTCAGTCTTTCTGGTCCATTTCGAAGTCCTTTAGAATTCTTTCCTCTAGAAGGAATCAATGAGTCAATGAAAGCTGTTGTCTCGGTTGCTGCAACAAGGGTCCTCCCCTCACACCCTCACCCCCATCTCCCTTGGGCTGCACTTTGGCACACTTCTTTCATTGCCCCACCCCCACCAGACAGCGGTGGTCCCACAGCCTGGCCCTGAGGCCTTCCAGCTGCCTATCACCTCCCACCCACCATGATGCTAACATCCCAAACTCTCACAGCTGCCTGGGCAGTATCTTCTCTGCATTTCAATGCCCTGAATGGAGGGGGCTCTGACTCAGAAATGCCAACAGCAAGGGTATGGGTGGGCTGGGAGAGGAGGGCCCTGCCCTGGGCAGTCTCCCTAGCCACTCATGTTGGCACTGGCTCATGAAGGGTCTTCTTCCCCCAGGAGTTAGGGGGCACTAAACAGTCCTACGGGAAAGGGGCATCCCAGGCTGCTGAGGCCTAACAGCTCCTTCACCAACTAGACACTGGCGAAAAGGCTCAGAGCTCACCAGAAGCTGCAGGTGACGAGGGGTTGGAGGAGTCAGAGGAAGACCAAGCATGGGAAGGGGGCTCCTGCTGGGCAAGCAGTGGAAAGCAGACCTGGGGTGTTTTAAATGCCAAGCCGAGCCCAGCCAGCTCACTGGGAAGTTCAGCCTTGACTTCAGGGCCTCTGGAAATCCATCCTTTGCCTTAAACAACTTCTGATGTCTTTCTCTGCCTTCCTTTATGAAGGTCAAGTTCTACCTGCAAAATGGTGTTTCTGGTGCAGGCCCATGGTGTTTATCAATGGAACAAGTGGGTGCAACCTGGCCATTTCCCCATCAGCAGCCGCCATCCTCACATCCTCACCTGGCCCAGCCACAGCCATAGCAGCTGACCAGTTGGCTGGCCTCCAGCCTGGCCCCTTCCCCCACATACATGATGACAGATGCTTTTGGCTTTTTTTCCCTGCTTAAAAGTTGTCATTGGCCTGTGGTGTCCAGGTGCTGTGCACCTGCACCCTGCTCACCCCACAGCTGGTCTCCATCACTCCCTGACTACTTCCTGCTCCAGCGCCACCCCCTCCTGGTAGTGTCCCCCACATGCCCCAGGCCAGGGATGCCAACCTGTGGCCCAAAGGCCACATGCAAGTGACCTAAAACTGGATAGTCCAGCCTCTCTCCACGAAATGGTTTTGCCTCACAAAGATGTCTGGGTGAGGCTCACATCAGCTTGGTGATCGGAGGAAAGTCTTCGAGGGAAACGGAGATGTTGAGCGTGCAGAAGAGAGGCTTTTACAGGGACAGACTCCAAATATGAAATGGACAATGTGCATAAGACTTCCTGTGGCTCCAAGACCAATGTTTGGAATTCACAAGGAAACAGATTCAGGCTTAATCTAAGAAAGTTTCCTAACAGGAAGAGAAGAGGACTAACATTGAATGCCGGCTCCGTGCCAAAAACCACCCTCTGCAGCCTGTTTTCCTGCCAAGGTCCGGGCTTCAGGTTCAAAAACAAACCAACCAAAGAGACCTGTCCTTGATTCCATCACTGAGGGTAGAGCCAGGACTCAAGCCCAGGCTGTGTGACTGCAGATAAACGTATCATCCCCTTTCCCCAAGAACAAAGTTGAGTCTCCCCAGAGTAGGGGTCTTGCTGTCCTTGGTGGAATCCAGAGACTCCTAAATACTAGCCAGGGAAGAAGGGGAAATAATGTTCTGAGTAGAGGGAATAGCATCTGTTAAAGGCCAGTTGTGAGAAGGAACATGTCCTGGACAAGGAAGTGAACAGAGGTTTTTAGCAAAAGGAAGGAGCAGGAGAGGAGGTTAGGGCCTTGCAAGCCTGAGTGGGAGGGACTGAAATTCATCCTCTGGACAAAAGGAGGTCACAAATAAGTCTAGTGTACAGAATATAGAAGGGGTTCTTATCACTCTTATCACTCTAATTAGGGGCAAAGGGTTGAATAAACATTCCCCCAAAGAAGAAATATAAACAACCAAAAAGTACATGAAAAGCTGTCCCAAGGTCATCAGCCATTGGAGAAGTGCAAATCCAAACCACAGTGAGATTCTAGCTCCTCCCACTGGGATAGTGGTTGCCCACTCCTACAAAAACACTCAGGGGAGCTGACAACATCCATCCACGCAGAAGCTCACACACCAATATTTGTAGCAGCACTTTTCCTAATAGCCAAAAAGTAGCAACAACTAGATGTCCATTAGCTGGTAAATGAATAAAAAATATTTGCATAAAATGTGGTCTATCCAGACAACTGAATATTACTCAGCCCTAAACAGGAATGAAGTGCTGATCCGTGCTACCCCACTGATGAACCTTGAACACATTATGCTAAGTGAAATAATTCAGTCATAAGAGGCCATGTGCTACATGATTCTATTTCAATGAAATGTCTGGAATAAGCAAATGCACAGAGACAGAAAGCCGATAGAGGTTGCCCTGGGCTGGAGGCGTTGAAGGATTATGGAGAGTGATGGCTAATGGGTACCAGTTTCTTTGGGGGATGACAAAAATGTTCTAAAATTGATTGCAGTAATGATTGCACAATTCTGTGAACATACTCAAACCCTAAATTGTATGCTTCAAAATGATGAATTTTATGGTATGTGACTTATATCTCAATTTTTTAGAAAGGAAACTATTGAATAGTTTTAAGCTGGAGAATGATATGCACTTTGTCTGCATTTTAGATAGGATGTGCTTTGACCGCAGGGTACAAAACAGACCAAAGGCAGAGAAATCCTGACCGTGAGGAGGCTGTTACAAGTGGCTTGTTGAGAGGTGAGGGGGGTGACTTAGACATAGGAGGTGACAGTGGAAATGGAGAGAAAAGGTCCAACTCAAAAAGCATGTATTTATTTATTTGGGGGGAGGAAGGGGAGGAAGCCTTGAGGAGAAAGGAGGGAAAAAAGAGGGCAAAAAGGAGACAAGGCCAAAAAGTATTCAGATGGATGATTTAAATATATTTAGTCACACATGACACATGCAGAAATATGTTCTTTCTCTAACTGAACTTTGTTCTTGATTTTTTTTTTTTTTTTTTTTGGTTATTGGCCGGGGCTGGGTTTGAACCCGCCACCTCTGGCATATGGGACCGGCACCCTACTCCTTGAGCCACAGGCACCGCCCTGTTCTTGATTTTTTTTTAATGTCCTCAAACTATTTTGACAATCTCTCCTTTGGAACATGGAATCTAATTCCCCTCCCTCTTGAACGTGGACTGAACTTCATGACTCACATGTAATTTATGTTGCTGTGTACAATGCATGTTTTTTGCCCCAATTTTTTTTTTATTAAATCATAGTTGTGTACCTTAATGCAGTCATGGGGTACAATGTGCTGGTTTTATATACAATTTGAGATATTGTCACCAAACTGGTTAACATAGCCTTCGTGGTATTTTCTTAGTTATTGTCTTAAGACATTTATATTCTACATTTAGTAAGTTTCACATGTACCCTTGTAAGATGCACCATAGGTGTGGTCCCACTAATTACCCTTCCTCCACCCATCCTCCCCCTTCCCTTTCCCCTTTCCTCATATTTTTGCCCAAATTTTTAAGGAAAAACTAAGGATGTCATTATATATGGGTAGTCCCATCTGTTACCATACATAAAATTTCTTGAACTTTGTATCCTTGTCTTTTGCAATTGCTACATAAAATTTCTTATGTTCAAAATAAATGCTAAAATTCCTTTATAACACACAAAGTACCTAAATATACCTATTCTTTTTTTTTTTTTTTGCAGTTTTTGGCTGGGGCTGGGTTTGAACCCGCCACCTCCAGCATATGGGGCCGGTGCCCTACTCCTTTGAACCACAGGCACTGCCCCTAAATATAAATAAAATTTTGAATTGAAAATTGAAAATTTTTCCTGAAAATTTGGGCTCAAAACGTGAGTGCACATTATACATGGGAGTGCATTGTACATGGAAAAATATGGTAAGTGGGTAGGTCAGAAGTAATATTATGTGATTTTCAGGGGTAGATCCTCAAAGGATATAGTTTCCATCTGACGTACAAGCACAAGCTCACTCTCCCACAAACCCACACATTGATGCTCTGGGCAAAACTAACATACGCACCATGAGGACACTCAACACTCAAGCATCCCCATGAAGAAACCCACATGGAGAGGAACTGAGACTTCCTTCAATAGCCGGCACCAACTTGCCAGCCTGGTTAGTGGGCCACCTTGGAAGCTGATCCTAACACTACCTCTGAGCCTTTGAGTTGTCCAGCTGCACCTGTAAGCTTCACAGAGGAAAGACAAGTTGTCTTGGTTGTGCCATGGCTGAATTCCAGACCCACAAACAGAGAGATTATAAAAGTTGCTGTTGTATTGGGCCACTGAGTTTTGGTGTAATTTGTTACATAGCAGTAGATAATTTAACATGTTCTTTTTTTTTTTTTTTTTTTGAGACAGAGTCTCTCACTTTGTTGCCCTCCGTAGAGTGCTATGGCATCATAGCTCCCAGCAATCTCTGACTCTTGAGCTCAAGCAATTCTCTTGCTTCAGCCTCCCAAGTAGCTGAGAATACAGGCACCTGCCACAATGCCTGGCTATTTTTAGAGGCAGGGTCTCACTCTGGTTCAGGCCAGTCTCAAACCCTGTGCTTTCAGGCAATCCATCCACCTCAGCCTCCCAGAGGGCTAGGATTATAAGCGTGAGCCACTGTGCCCCACCTAACTAAAACCGTTCTGAAGCTCTTACATAACAGTTCTCAACCTGTGGGTCACAACCCCTTTGTAACAATGAAAATACATCCTGCATATCAGACGTTTATATTACGATTCATAACAGTAGCAAAATTATGAAGTAGCAATGAAAATAATTTTATGGTTGGGGGTCACCACAACATGAGGAACTGTATTAAAGGGTTGCAGCATTAGGAGGTATTAGGAAGGTTGAGAACCACTGGTCTAGAGATAGCAGGGCACATTTAATCTTGTCAAGTAAAGGTAACTAAGTCACCTCCCCTTCACAACTTAAGTCTCTTCAGGGTTAACAACTCAGCTCCTTCCAGATTCAGACTCAAACTCCCTACCAGGGCTTCTAATTTTCTCTACCCTTGCCTTCTGCCCAGGGGGTGTCTCCTTCATGGGAGAAGGCTTGTGGAACATCACAGTACCCGTCAAGGGGCTCCCCCTGCCCTTCTCCCAAAGGGAGCTGTCTTCCATGGTCCTGGACATTGGTTTCTGTCCTGGCTGCAACTACCACTGATGTGGCTGGGGGTGGGCTAACCAGTAGTCTGTTCTCCAGGTGAGGCCACCCCACAGAGCCATGCAGATTGCACTCGGAACAGTAGAGTCTGCTGGAAGGGTGAATTGGGAACTGAAACTCAGGCTATGTTCTGCACAGCTGCTGAATCTGTCCAGAGGAGTAGGTACCTTTGGCACTCCTAAAAGGTGAGATTTTTTTGTCGTTCCTCAAACACATCTAGAGGCAACAGCCTTCACCACACCTGTAACCCCTCTGACACAGGCCCCACCTGCCAGGGCATGACTTCCAGGGTAAGGAGAATGAGGCACCCACCTCAGGCCCATAATTTAAGGCAGTGCCAAAAAACTCAGCAATTAAGGTAAAATAGTATTTTAATAACACAAAATTTCTTTTTTTTTTTTTTGTGGTTTTCCGCCGGCGCTGGCTTTGAACCCGCCACCTCCGGCATATGGGACCGGCACCCTACTCCTTGAGCCACAGGTGCCGCCCAACACAAAATTTCTTAAAAATCAAAACAAAATAACTCATCTTTACACAGAGGCAGGATCCCACTCACTCAGCTGACCCTGTCTCACTCATCTCACCCTAAGCCTTCATTTCAATCAAAGTTGACTTTGGGAAAGAAGTACGGAGAATCCTCCAAGAGCTAAAAGTCGACCTTCCATTTGATCCTGCAATCCCATTACTAGGCATCTACCCAGAAGAAAAAAAATCATTTTACCTTAAGAACATTTGCACTTGAATGTTTATACCAGTTCAATTCACCATCACCAAGATGTGGAAACAACCCAAGTGCTCATCAACCCATGAATGGATTAATAAACTGTATGTGTACCATGGAATCTTATTCAGCCATTAGAAAGAGGGCTTTTCATCTTTATATTCACCTGGATGGAGATGAAGAACGTTCTCCTTTTTTTTTTTTTTTTTAACATTCTCCTTAGTAAATCTCAAGAATGGAAAAGCAAGTTTCCATGTACTCAATACTAATTTGAAACTAGTAGATGAACAACAACAGGCCCACACATGACGGCACTCTACCCAGGGTGACTGAGTGGGATTATCTCAAGAAAAAACCACAATTAAATGCACGTAGGGGGAAGGGAGACGAGGGGAAGGGGCTGGCTAAGTTCCTATGTAACAGGTACAGTGTGAGGGTCCTTGGCACACCTCCTGAGTGAAGGACTGGACAACAACTTGGACTTCTCTTAACAAATACAAAGTAACCTAATTATACTCTCATATTAACCCATAACAAAAAAACTATTTATAAATAAAGGCAGCCAACCTATGGGCCATACTTTGCCAATTTGTCATTTTAAAGTATTGTATTAAAATAAAATCGTAGGTGTATCTTGATTGCCTGACTGCTCCCCTCCTATTGGCCCTGATTTGTCCTACCAATCCTCCATCTCTGATTGGGGGCCACGCTGGCTTTCCTCAGTACTAGCCACAGGCCAGGTACCTAAAGCAGTTTGTAGGCTAGTAGCAGTGTCCGGCCTTCTTGTTGCCTAAAGGCGCCTTTCTGCTCTGTCTTGTCTACGCCCTGCAGGGACGGGATGTTCTAAGAGTTCCAGAGGGAAGCAGGGATCAAACTGCTTTGGGCTTGGCAGACTCACCTGTGGTCTCTCTCACCCCCTGGGGGTTCTGACCTCCAAGGAGAAACTAAAAGTTGGGGTTGGGGAAGAACAGCTTCTTCTAAAGTCTGGCTCAATGTCCCAGGAAGAAAGGTTTTCCTGTGTGGTCAGACAACTCCCCTCAAGTCCCTGTCCTCTGGTCAACTTTTCCCCACGTGTATACATCCTTCAGTCCTTTATTTCACCAGCATCAATCCCTACCATGGGCCAAGCATTTGCTAGATTCTAGACATACAAAGAAAACTCCACTTCTCTTGGAGAAAACCATGAGGGAGACTAACACACACAAATCATTATAGTAAAGTTTTGTATGGACAGTGCAGAAATAAGTCCTGTGTGTGCACAGGTTCAGTTGTGGGATGGAAAGGCGAATGATTACCTGTCCCTGGAAGCCTCAGAACAATGAAGGTTTGATTTCCCCAAGCAGATAAGGTGTCAATATTCCCAGCAGAGAGAAGAGGTCATGCAGGAATGTGGAGGGGGTAGGAGCGATGGAAACAGAAGTTGTAGAACTGATTTAAAGACAGGCATTGTTATCATTGGGTAGCATGAGGCAATCGATGTGAACTCATCGGGAACATGGAGGTAATCATGGGACCACTTTTATGAGATTGTTGCGAGTACTAAATGAGATATACCAAACACTTAGCACAATGCCTAGCACATAAGTTACTAAGTAAACACGTTAACTACCATTGCTCATGAAATCATCCATCTAAGGTTGGAAGCATTGCATGAAATGAAAGTTTAGTCACTCTGATAGATTTTTGCACATGGAGAAAGGTTAATTCAATCAACACTTAAACATTGACTACATCCCTAAACAGTCTACATTTAACATTTAAAAATTTAACAATCACTCCTAACTGTAAGCCTTCTGGAATTTAAGGCTGAACTTTACATTTCAGCTTCCTCTCTTAAGTGTCAGCTCTAGCCAATCAAAATTGTTTTGCTTCATACCTAGACAATTGTATCTGTGTCTGCCTCTAGTTAAAAAATCAATTCAGCTCCTCAGTTGACTTCTTTGTTCTAGGCTGTAGCCACCCTCCCCAGAGGCATTGATACTATTGACTCAGTGGGTGCAGGGCAAACAGACTATAGGAACACATGAGCTTGGTATTTCAAAAACATTATCCCAACCTCTTATGAAACTGCCAAGATCAGGGATAAGGTTGGGACAGGGGATGAAGGAAGGTTTAGATCCAAGAGGTTTGATTTATAGAACTGTTTGCCTTTGTGGGGGAGGTCTGTGTTGTTGCTCCTAGGAGGGAATAAGATATCTTGTTAAAACTGTTCCACTTTGTGGAAAATAGGATAATAGCATGTATTTACTGATGTCACCAGGCTCATATCACCACCCCACAGTAAGGCAAACACTGAGACGATGTTTATAGCAGAAAAGGGTTAATTTATGTGCCCAGCGACGAGATGGGAGAACAGGTCTCAAATCCACCTACCCAGAAATGGATGTTAGGGATATTTAAGGAGGGGAAGTGACTGACGCTAAGAAGTGAAATGGTGATCTGCACAAGCTTCATCAAACTTCATGCCTCTTCATAGGATGCATGTTCCAAAAAGTGGCATTAGCATATTCTGAGGGTGAAGTTTTTGCACCTCTGATGTCAAAAGGTCATCCATGACACCCTCATGCAGACCCAATTGAGGGGTTTGTGGTCTCAACCATCTTGACCTTGACTTTACCTGGAAAAGCAACCTAGGCAACCATTACCATTGTGACTCATATGTCAGAGGTACTATCTAGGAAGCTAACCGCTTCCCTGGCACCCTAACCGCTGAGCTACAGGGAAGCTGAAGAGAGTTTGAAGGGAGTCCTGGGATACATGGCTTAGCTATGTGACATTTAGATGGTTTGTAATTTTTAAGGAAGTTATAAGCAAACTAGGCAAGTTCAAGTTTAGCAAGCCTCGTCAGGTTTGCCTTCAGCTTCACTGAGCATCTAGTGTGTCAAGTTCAAAGGCGTTCTCCACAAATACAGGGACAGTTAAGACAAGGATGCCCACTTTCACCACTTCATCACTTCATCACTTCCATTCAACATAGTACCTGTTACCTAGTTGCTTTATATTCTCCCTTGAGTTATAGAGCTGAGTTTTTCCTTTTACACTGAGTATTAGTGCTATGAATTTCTCTTAGCACTGCTTTTGCTGTATAGAAAAAACTAGAAATTCCAAGGGAACTCCCAAAACTATAAAAATTCTAGTTTTATTTTACTTATTGGCTATTCTTTTTGGTTTTTAGAACATGGTCTGAGCACTTCTTATAATGCATGTCTAGTGGTGACAAATTCCATTAGTGTTTGGTCATTTGGGAAAGTTTGTTTTTTTTCTTAAGACCGTTTCTCTGTCCACTTGGGTAGAATGTAATGGTGTCATCATAGCTCACTGCAACCTCAAACTCCTGGGCCCAAGTGATCCTCCTGCCTCAGCCACCTGAGTAGCTGAGATTACAGGTGTGTGCTATGCTTCCCAGCTATTTTTTCTATTGTTTTAGTAGAGATGGGGTCTTACTTTTGCCCAAGCTGGTCTTAAACTCCTAAACTCAAGAAATCCTCCTACCTTGGCCTCCCAGAGTCCTAGAATTATAGTTGTGAGCTGCTGTGTCTGGCCCATCTGGGAAAGATTTTATTAAATATTTGTCCTTCATTTTTAAGAGAGTCTCACTATGTTGCCCTCGGTGGAGTGCCGTAGCGTCACAGCTCACAGCAACCTCAAACTCTTAGGCTTAAGTGATTCTCTTGCCTCAGCCTCCCAAGTAGCTGGGACTACAGGTACCCACCAAATACCTGGCTATTTTTGTTGTAGTTGTCATTGTTGTTTGGCAGACCTGGGCCGGATTCGAACCCGCCACTCCAGTGTATGTGATTGGCACCCTAACCGCTGAGCTATAGGTGCCAAGCCGGTCCTTCATTTTTGAATCTTTGTTTTACAGAACACAATTCTTGGCTGACAGTCATTCCTTTTGAGAAGGCTAAAGACAGGGAGTCCAATTCCCTTCTGGCTTATAGGTCTGTGTTGAGAAGTCTTCTCTTAGTCTGATGAGTTTTCCTTTATAAGTTACTTTATGCTTTTATCTTGCAGCTTACGGATTTTCTCCTTTTCTTTCACTTTGGTCAGACTGATGTGCCTTGGTGATGTCCTATTACAATAAATCTTCCATGATTTCATTGACCATCTAGGTGTCTAAATCTCTAGCAAGACCAAGGAAATTTTCCTCTTATTCTCTCAAATAGATTTTTCCATGCTTTTTGATTTCTTTTCTCCAAAAATCCTTTTTTTGTGTGTGTGTGGTTTTTGGCCGGGGCTAGGCTTGAACCCGCCACCTCTGGCACATAGGACCAGCGCCCTACTCCTTGAGCCACAGGCGCTGCCCTCCAAAAATCCTCAACAAAATACCAGCAAACCAAAATCCAAAGGCACATTAAAACAATTCACCACAAGTCCGCCAGTACCCTTTAGCCTCACTACTCATGACTGGAACAGTATCTCGCTACACATCCCTCAGGCTCCTCAACCTCACTGATGTCACCCGCCTTCATTGTCCTTACTCCTCTGCCTTTGGTTCTTTATGGTTTGAAGCCAGGCAGTGGCTCAAGCAGATGTTCCAGCCCAGGAGTGCACCAGACCGCAGCCTCTGCTCCTGGAGCCCTGTGGGCAGGAACTGCTGCCTACCGCCATGATGTCTGCTGCAAATCCTGAGACTCCAAACTCAACTCTCTCAAGGGAGCACCCAGTCCTCATCAGCTACAACCAGCTAAAGCTATGTTTTACCAGAAGGCAAAATCATGCCAAACACATTTTTGTTGGTGGAATTGATGTTAGGCCGGATGGAACTGAAATTAGAGGTTTCTTTGTTGAAAGAAGTAAAGATAATCACAGACCAGACTGGTGTGTCCCAGAGCGATGGGTTTGTTGTATTTTATAATAACGTGGATGTGCAGAGGATAGTAGAATCACAGATAAATTTCCATGGTAAAAAGCTGAAACTGGCTCAGCACCCGTGTTATGTCACTAGCCACATACACTGAGGGTGGCGGGTTCGAACCCAGCCTGGGCCAGCTAGCTAAAAAACAATGACAACTGTAATAAAAAATAGCTGGGTATTGTGGAGGACACCTATAGTCCCAGCTACTTGGGAGGCTGAGGCAAGAGAATTGCTTCAGCCCAAGAGTTGGAGGTTGCTGTGAGCTGTGACGCCATAGCACCCTGCCGAGGGCAACATAGACTCTGTTCAAAAAAAAAGCTGAAACTAGGCCCTGCAATCAGGAGACGGAATTTATGTGCTTATCATGTGTGCATAAAATAAAGAGAAAAAGATATAAGTAGGCTTGGTGCCCGTAGCTCACATATAGCAGGAACAGTATCTCACCAATATTAATCACGAATGTAAACAATCTGAGTGCCTGCACTCAAAAGATATCGATGGGCGGAATGAATTAACAAAAACACAACCCAAATATCTGCTGTCTCCAAAAAACCTATTTAACTCAGGTAGACACAAGGTAAAAGAGTAGAAAAAAATATTCCAGGCAAATGGAAATCAAAACCGACTAGGAGGAGTAGTTACTCTTATCTCAGATAACATCCACTTTAGAAGTCCAATGAGCTATCCATTGCATAACGGTGCCTGCCAAATCAGATAAAATAGACTTTAAATCAACAACAGTTACACAAAAGACAAACATGGTCATTATATAATGATAAAAGGATACGAAGATATAATAATCCTAAATATATATGCATCTAACACCAGAGCTGTCAGATTCCTAAAACAAATACTGTTAGACATAAGAAATAAAATAAACAGCAAGATAATAGTGGAAGACATCAACATTTCACTGACAGATTCCAGACAAATCATTGTGGCAGAAAATTAACAAGGAAACATTGAATTTAAATGATACTCTTAGAATAAATAAACTTAACAGATATTTACAGAACATTCTACATCAAAAAAATGCAGAATATACATTCTTCTCATTAACACATGGAACATTTTCCAAGATAGAGCTACAAAATATGTCTCAGCAAATTTAAAAATATATATATATTTTTTGAGACAGAGTCTCACTATGTCACCCTCAGTAGAATGCTGTGGTGGCGTCACAGCTCACAGCAACCTCAAACTCTTGGGCTTAAGTGATTCTCTTGCCTCGGCCTCCCAAGTAGCTGGGACTACAGGCGCTCGCCACAATGCCCAGCCGTTTTTCTGTTGCAGTTGTCATTGTTGCTTAGCTGGCCTGGGCTGGGTTTGAACGCCAGCCTCAGTGTATGTGGCTGGCTCATAACCACTGTGCTATGGGCGCCAAGCCCAAATTTTTAAAACTTAGATGATACCTTGTATCCTCTTGGGCCATAGTGGAATAAAACTAGAAATTAATTCCAAGAGAACTCCCCAAACCATACAAATATATGGAAATTAAGCAACTTGCTGGTGAGCAATCTTTGGGTCAATTACAAAGTCAAAATGGAAATAAAAAAAATTTAAATTGAATGACAGTGGTGATGTCAGCTATCAAAATCTATGGGATACAGTAAAAGCAGGTCTAAGAGAGAAATTCCTAAAGCACTAAACACCTACATCAAAAAGACAAAAAATAGGGCCGCACCTGTGGCTCAAGGAGTAAGGGGCCGACCCCATATACCGGGATAGGGCGTTCAAGCCCGGCTCCAGTCAAAAACTGCAAAAAAAAGATAAAAAATAACCTCGGGGGGGAACTAGAAAAATAAGACCCAACCCAAAGCCAGCAGAAGACAAGAAATAACCAAGATCAGAGCAGAACTAAAGAAAATGAAAGCAAACAAAAAAAGACAAAGGATTAATGAAACAAAATTTTCATTCTTTGCAAAAAAAAGTGACAAATCACTAGCTAGAATAGCCAAGAAGAGAAGAGAAAGGATGCAGATAAGCTCAATCAGAAATAACCTCAATCAGAAAAGAAGTTACACCTGATCCCATAGAAATAGAGAAGATCGTCTGAGACCAACCCCAACACTTCTATGCACACAAACTATTAAATAGAAATCTAGAGAAAATGGAAATACACAACCTCCCAAGCTTGAATCTGGAAGAAACAGAAATCCCAAACAAACTAATAATGAGCAGCAAGACCACATGTCTAATAAAACACTCGGGACCAGATCAATCCCCAGCCAAACTTTATCAGACTTAACGTACTAGAATGGTTCCATAACATCAAGAAGGAAGGAATCCTCCCTACCTCATTCTATGAAGCCAGTATCACCCTGATATCGAAACCAGAAAAGGACATAGCAAAAAGAGGACTATAGATCAGCATCCCTCATGAACACAGATCAAAGTGATTTTCTTAAAGGAAAAAAGAGGCAGTTCCCAAGTTGCTTACCTGGAATTTATATTAGAATAACATAAACTGGTCAGGCAAGGTGTCTCATGCCCATAATTCCAGCACTTTGGGAAACCAAGGTGGGCGGATCACTTGAGCCAGGAGTTAAAGACCAGCCGGGGCAATAACGCAAGACCCTGTCTCAACAATTAAAGAAAAAGTAAAGAAAATTAACCAGGCATAGTGGCACATGCCCATACTCTTCAGCTACTTGGGAGCCTGAGGCAGGAAGATAACTTGAGCCCAGGAGTTTGAGGTTGCAGTGAGCTAGGATCATGCCACTTCATTCTAGCCTGAACAACCAAATAAGAGTCTGTCTCAAATAAATCACTGAATTAAGTAACATACATTATTGATGGCTTATACATTGTTCTTTGTATTATGAATTCTTGGATCACAAGGATAATGGGTAAGGCAGCTAGTCAGAAACAAAATTCCTCCTTTAAACAATTGCCCCTGGGCATGGGTTGAGCGGAGGGGCATGACTAGAGTCTATACTCCTGTCTTTCTGGGCTTGATAGGTTTTGCATAACTTAACATAGCTCAGACTGCTCTGAGCTTTTTTTTTTTTTTCCTCATTTTCCCCTTTTGCATCAAGATCTTTCAAAGAAAGCATCATTGATGTACTCAGTTTGGGCTCCTTTTATGTTCAAGAGATTAATCTTGGGTTCCTGGGAAGGGCCTTCCCAGGTGGTCCTGTCCCATGGGGTGGAGAGTGGGGAGAGGATAAATCTCAGCAATTTGAAGAGCAGCAGAACCATATCGGTGTTCTTAAAGGCATCACAGGGTGGTGAAAATGAAACCTCAATCAAGTCATTGATTTTACAAGGTTAGATAAGTTCTCAAAGTCATCCTAGCAAAAGTGCTACTACCGACATACCTCATTGATGAATATCCACTATGGTCACCAGGTGGCCAAGGGGACGGTCACTTCAAAGGTGACCATAGTGATATTCAGTCAGCAATGAGGTATGTAGTACACTTTTGCTAGGATGAGTTCATGAACATAATTGTCCAAGCTCGTATTCAGCTGCTGTCACTTGTTGAATCATGGTAAAAATAAAGAAAAATATAAGTAGTAGAAGTGTAATGCACATAAAGATTATAATCAAACATAGAATTTGTGTGATGGGATGAAACAAACCCTATTCTACTGAGGATTCAACTAAAAACATCATGAAGAAAATTAAAACCAAATCCTTATTTAGAGAGTGGTTGTCAGGAAATAATTCAGGATTTAGTTCAAATTATAGGAAAATAATAACTCAAAAACAGTGGCCGAGGCTGGAATAAATAGATGTGCTACCATTTCCTTCTGAAATATCATTTTCTTCTCTCTAGTTCCCCATTTTTACCCAAGATAAATCTTGGTAGGACTAATTTACTTGGCCTGATTATTTGTGTAAAGGGCAAGAAGACCAGTGAATGATCAGAGGCTCTTTTAAGTTGGCTTTGCTGGAACTTTTTCATACAGAATCTCAAATTAGACTTTTAAAAGCCTCTTGAGGTTAGAAAGCCAATCCAAGGATTCACTATTAGACTGTACCTATAATGCCTGAGTAAATTGGGTGAATTTCTCTCTTCTTGAAGTCTCCAAATAGCTTGAGGTTCCAGGGCCTATCCGAAAGTGACATTCTTTACTTGTCACAAGGTCAGGAACCTTGTAAGAGGATATGAAGACAAAACACCAGGCTAGTCTTGCCAAGAGGCTTTTCTGGTTCTGTGAAGTCAACCTTAAAGCAGACTGGTCATACCTGAAAATATGCCATTCCACCCAAAGTCTTGGTGAAATTACCAGTGTCTTCAATGTGTCCTATTATAAAAGAAAACATTCATATTGAACTTATACAAAGTTTCAAACTTAGTTTCCAAATTTTGGAGTAATCAGATAGAGAAAGCTAAGTGTTTCAGTTTTGCTCACAAACGTATACTTTACCCAATTGCTATAAACGACACATAGCTCAAAAGAAGAAAAGTTCTTGACTCTGGAAAAATATGTATGAAAAGAAATCAACAGTGTCTCAAAAAGTAATAAAAAATCATTTCAGTCCACCGTCAATGAAGTGTCATGTAATTCTTATCCTGCTTGATGTTGAGTCAATAACCTGCATAAATCCATCAGTTTTTTTTTTTTTAATCAGAGTTTAGGAAGTTTTTACCTAGTCTAATGGTATGATGTCCAAAGTTAGCAGAAAATTGTATTCAAGAGTACTTGTTAGAATCCTTTCCATGAATTTCCTTGAAGACACAACGCTTCAGAATATGCAAAAAGCTTTTAGGAAAGCATGAGGATAAAGCAATTTACTGATAATATACCAAGGCATGTCAGATTGTTAAGATTGTCACACAATTTAGGACACATTAATAGCCTATCTATACACATCCAACTCAGAAAGTTAAACATCACTTCTTTGGCAGTACTTCCCACATGATTTTAACACACCAGGTACGCCTACTATGCACCTCTTGGACTTCCTGGGGTCCCAAGTTCCTTCAGGTCAAAAAAACTTAATTTTAGAATTTGAAATTTCATTTTGGGAAGCATGTCAAATATTAATAGTTCAAAACACTTGATACATGTTACATATTAAAGTAAGAAAGTCTTAAAACCCATGATCAAAATAGGATCACAGATCACTGTCAAATAACACCCATTCATTTAGCCAAATGATAGAGATTTCATAAAGCAAAGTTTTTATTTACTCTTTGACAGAGAGGAGACTCATTTGCCAAGCAAGAAACCTAAAAAAGAGTGAGGCAAACACCGCTCCCCAACTTTTTTTTTTTTTTTGCAGTTTACTCACAAGGCAATCTAATCACTTACTATCTCTTATTAATACTACATGAAATTGTAGTCCATGAAATTTGTCCAAAGGAGAAAGCCAAATTTTACTTTTCTATTAGTATATTATCAATACTGAAGTTAATTTTAATAAAACCTTATAAACAAATCCACCTAATTTTAGTTGGCTTTGAGCACACTTGATAAGATTTCCATAAACCTTACGTAATTTTTGGAAGGATATTTTTGTCAATTTTTTTTTTGCAGTTTTTGGCCAGGGCTGGGTTTGAACTCGCCAACTCCAGTATATGGGGCTAGTGCCCTACTCCTTTAAGCCACAAGCACAGCCCTTTTTGTCAATTATTTGTTTCCTTATTTACTTATTTTGAGACAGAGTCTTATTCTGTTGTGCCAGCCTAGAGTGCTGTGGTCTCAAGGGCAGCTCATAGCAACCTCCCACTCTTGGGCTCAAGTGATCCTTCTGCCTCAGGCTCCCAAGTAGCCAGGACTACAGGCGCCCAACACAACGCCCAGCTAATTTTTTTCTTTTTAGTAGAGATAGGTCTTGCTCTTTCTTGCTCAGGCTAGTTCTGAACTCCTGAGCTCAAGGGATCCTCCCACATCAGCCTCCCAGACTGCTAGGATTACAGGCATGAGCCACGGCATCCAGCCAATTTCCCCAATTTTTAAAATAAAATTATCTATATTTTAACATATCTATAATATGTTATAGATATAACATAGCATAGCATATTTATAATATAGATATAAACATATCTATATTTTTAGCTTTTCTTTTTTATTGTTGGGGATTCATTGAGGGTACAATAAACCAGATTACACTGATTGCATTTGTTAGGTAAGGTCCCTCTTGCAATCGTGTCTTGCCCATTTTTAGCTTTTCTATACCAGATAAATGACTCAGACATTTTATGACTACCTATTACTTAAGATAACATGAATTTAAGATCAAGTTACTGAAAAAGACTTTATCCCATTTGCATACATTTAATTTATTCATTCTTAACAATTATGCGTGAATAGTTCATTAAATAAAGCTAGCCATCTTCTCAAGTTATTTCTTTGTAAATCATTTATACATCCTGCAAATGTTAGGCCATAGTCACCTAGGCAGGAACCCAAAAGTTAAAATAAATGCATGAGTATTTTGCTGATTAGAAGACACAGCTATTTACATTAAACCAACAACATTAAATTAGTCTTATTTAGCTGGGATTTATCTACATCATGCGAACTGAAAGACATTTGACTTTCTATTTTTCTGGTAAAATATTTGATTTAACTGCTTGCTTTTTCTATAAACCAACTAATTAGAGCTCTTTCATACCTTCTGGTAATCAAGTGTCACATACACAGGATGGATATAAACATACAGGCGTACAGACACACAGACAGAAGCAGATTTTATAGCTTGATAAGCTGCTTCATTTGCCAGTTTTCAAATAGCTTCTCTCCCCACTTTAGACTAGCTTGTTTCATGATTAGATTACTAACTTCCGCTTAGAGCCCTGTAATGAATACTGCAAAGAAAGTGTTTGTGGTTTCCAGGGCATAACATGTAAATATGTTAACTATTTGAATGCATCTAGATCTTTAAAAATCATAGATCCCACTTTTACATTGAATCCCAGGCTCCCCAGAAGAGGGAGGTGCCATGAAACCAGGCTGCATAACACTTCCCCAGGGCACCTCACTGCAAAGACATTCCCCTGTGGCTGGAGGGCAGACCTACCCCAATCAGCCCACTCTGGTCAGCCCATCACCGCCCAGGAGTGGTGAGTGTTCCCACAGACTCCAGGGGTTCAAGCCTGCCTCTTCATCTAGGCACACAAAGAAATGAGTAGCCCCCAGGTTTCTGGGGGTTTACTGGTTGTTACTTCATTAACAATCATTCACTACAACCACCGTTAGCCACTTCCTAAACTGCAGCTTTTAAAACTGCTGACTTGTCAGCAATGCACATGTACAAGGCAAGTCTTTCTCAGTGCAAAATAGTCCCTGACACCCCAAAGTCAAAGAGATTAAGTACTACTTTTAACATCTCTTGTAATTCTTCATTGTTTAATGATTTCGTTTTCCCCATGACAATATGAATGGCAATTTATGAAATAAAAGGATCAGATTTGGGAAGAAAAATTAACCTAATAATTTGATTGTATCTTGTAATTCTACATTCTCATTCCCCCCTTTTGAGAGAAGGAAATGTGGATATTATATAATCTACAATCCTTTTTGAAATGTCTAGGCTTTTTGCAGTGATTACAAAGCAGAAGGTGAGGTCCATTTTGAGGTCTCTAGGAGTATTTTGGAGGTCCAGATTGGGTAGGGAGTTGTTTTAATTGTAAAATCACAATCTTATTAACCTTAGTCTTTGGTTTGGCTTCTCTTTCTCTGCCTTGTTTAGTTAAGGTACAAGATGATTGATCAGCAAGATTAACCCAATGTGACTTTGAGGAGTAGCCCAGCCCAGGTGTTGTCTTTTTACTATTCCTGCTAATTCATTGCCTAACCCATTTATGATGCTGGAGTTCAGAAGAGTATCTTTTTGATGACTGGCATAACTCTTCAGATAATCCTGAATATTGTTTAAAGACTTTTTTCAGGTCTCTCAAAATATAACATGACCAACTCATCTGGATTGTGTCAACATTGTTGTGTATTATTCTAGTCAACTGTTTTTTGTAAAACTTAAAGGGATGGTTTCAAGTAAGGTGTTTGCAATCTCACAGAAGACTTTCATAAATTTTTTGCCTAAGGGGCTTCTCCAATTTGCCTAAGCTATCCAATCTTTAGCTTTACTTTCTGATACTAACATATGAACCAATTAATATAAATCAGAATGCAGGATCAAATGTTGAATGATCAAATATTCAAATGTTGAATTCAAATTCTCTGGCAAATCCAATAGGGTCTCTTCCTCCTTCCCTCCCTCCTTTCCTTCCTTCCTTCTGATAGAATCTTACTCTATTGGCCAGGCTAGAGCACAGTGACATCATCATAGCCCACTGCAACCTCAAACTCTGGCTCAAGCAATCTTCCTGCCTCAGCCTTCTGAATAGGTAGACTCTAAACCATTATCCCTGGGCCTGGGTTCAGGGGATGGGACATGAGTGACGTTTCATACTCACGTCTCTCGGGGCCTGATAAATTTTGCATACTGCACACAGCTCAGATTGTTCTGAGCTATATTTCCTTTCTTACTAGCGCTCAAAACTTGCCCTTTGAAAAACTGATTCTGCTATTTGTATTTTTCCATTCTTATTTTCTGTCTTCTAAACAGTAGTTATATTTGAAAATACCAGCCTGTCTTTGGCAGTGCTAAGAGAACCAAAGAAAGGATTTAATTTCAGCCTGAGCTGGAGTTATAAGAAAAAAACTGTCCCCTACCTCTGGGGAGCTGGTCCCCAAAGGGATGAGAGATCCCCCCAGAGAAAGAGTCTTGGCTCATGGAAAAACCCTGGGAGATGGAGAATGGAAAGTTGGGCTCTTAATTCCCCTGGTTTCTGTGAAGGAGTTCAGGAAATGCCACCCCCAAAGATGCCACTTTGGTATGCTGATTACTTCAAACAGAGAGCACTTGGGGACAGCAAATGCAGGGAGGGCTTTCTCTGAACTTCCCTTATCTGCTTAAAGATGAATCCTCAAAAAAGAAGTCAATTGTGTTCTTTTTCCGGCTGGAACCATGTAGGGTGTTGAAGAGAAGAAAAAGAAGGTTCCCGCTGTGCCAGAAACCCTTAAGAAACAGTAGAATTTTGCAGAGCTGAAGATCAAGCGTCTGAGAAAGAAGTGTGCCCAAAAGATGCTTCGGAAGGCAAGGAGGAAGCTTATCTATGAAAAGCTAAGCATTATCATAAAGAATATAGGCAGATGTACAGAACTGAGATTCGGATGGCGAGGATGGCAAGAAAAGCTGGCAACTTCTATGTACCTGCAGAAGCAAAATTGGCATTTGTCATCAGGATCAGAGGTATCGATGGTCTGAGTCCAAAGGTCCGAAAAGTGTTACAGCTTCTTCGCCTTCGCCAGATCTTCAATGGAACTTCTGTTAAGCTCAACAAGGCTTCCATCAACATGCTAAGGATTGTAGAACCGTATATTGCATGGGGGTACCCAACTCTGAAGTCAGTAAATGAGCTAATCTACAAGCGTGGTTATGGCAAAATCAATAAGAAGCGAATTGCGTTGACTGATAACAGTTTGATTGCACGATCTCTTGGTAAATACAGCATCATCTGCATGGAGGATCTGATTCATGAGATCTACACTGTTGGAAAACACTTCAAAGAAGCAAATAACTTCTTGTGGCCCTTTAAGTTATCATCTCCACGGGGGGGAATGAAGAAAAAAACAACCCACTTTGTAGAAGGTGGAGATGCTGGAAACTGGGAAGATCAAATCAATAGGCTTATTCGAAGAATGAACTAAGGTATCTGCCCTGATTGTTTTTGTAATCTGGTCAGTTAATAAACAGTGACTGCTTTCAAATTGAAAAAAAGTCAATTGTCACGAATCCCAATGCTGGGAATTTCATCCGCCAGGGAAGACTGGCTCCTATCACAGTAGAGGAGGCAAGGTCGCCACTTGCCCAGGCAGACTTGGTCACAGACTGTCACCTATTCTTTGCAGGCCCCCTCCTCTTTCCCCTAAATCAGTTATGCTTCCCTAAGTTGCCGGCATCCTCCCTCCCCTCTCCCCCATGAAGAGGGCATCGAAGCTTCTAGATCTCTGGGTTTGAGGGGATTCACTTTTCTTTCATGTAATGTCTGTGTGCACATAATGAATTTGGAGTTGGAATTGAATCTTTTCTCCTATTAATGTCTACTGTCAGCTTACTTCGTAGACGCAATTATCAAACCCCCAATGGGTAGCAAGAAAGTCTTCCCTCCATGACACCTGTACTAAACTGAGTGGTTTAAGCTGTTGTTTCCTTCCCACCATGGGGCATCCACAAGAGCCTCTCCTTGCCTTTTACTTATTTGTCTTTTCTTTTTTTTTAATAGGGTCTTGCTATGTTGCCCAGGCTGGAGGGCAGTAGCTATTCACAGTCATGATCACAGGTCAACTACAGCCTTAAACTCCTGCCCCAAGGGATCCTCTAACCTCAGCCTCCCAAGCCACCAGGACTCTAGTCATATGCCACCAGGCCTTGCTCTCTCCTTGATATTTCCGTGTCTCCCTGGTCACTTGAGTCAGTCTGGGAGGCTTCCTTTCTGTTCCTTGTAAATCACCATCCCTAATTAGAATGTCTTAGTCCAAAAATGTGATTTTTAAGAATGAGAATTCTTTGGGGCAGAGAGGGAAAAAACAAGACAACAGCTTCAGAAGCTTGGGATGCTTTCAGTCTTCCTCAGGCAGGCCACTTCCTCCTTTGTTTATTCCACAAATATCTATTAAATGTTCACTATGCGCATGACCCTGGGGATAAAAATAAATAAATAAAGATACTGCCCCACCTTAAGGAGCTCCAGGCTGATGTGGAGACAGATGGGCAAATGGTGTGTGTGAGCACTCCAGGGGATGCCAGCAAGGGGCCCAATTCTGAAATTCCCTCCTCTGATACACCAGGCTAGGCCCTGTTAAAATTAACTCCACCAATTAAAGGCATCCTTAGGAGACAATAATGCCTGTCTTCCTCTATATTTTTAATTACAGGCCTAGCCTAAAGTTGTCGAAGCATTTATTATTAGAGCGAGCTCCTGAACAGAAGGCCTGGAAAGGTGGGGCGAAGATGGGGCTGGGGGACAGGGTCTCTCCCTCCTCCCCAGCCTGGGCCTCTCTGACCTGGTCCAGGCTCATCTGCCTCCGGACAGTTATGACAGGCCATAGTCCCACTAATGGACAGGGTTTCCAGGAAAGCACTCACTGTTCCTCCCTAGCCTCTCCACTCGCACCCTGATTATAGTCATTAGGGAGTCACCCTGAGTGACAGGAAGACAGGCAGGTGGTGCATCGGCAGCCTAGAGGATTGGCTCAGGCTGGAGAGCAGAGCCCAGAGAAGGCGCAGGGGATGAACCCCCCTCCTTGTCCTTCCACGGCTCCAGTGAAACAGCCCAGGCTGGCATAGCAAGAGCTGCGGGAGGATGGTGGTGAGAAGCTTAGACAAAGGGGTACCCCTTGGCCTGCCCTCCAGGCCCCAGCCTGGACCACAGATACGCACCTGCCACAGGGCCAGCTCCTAGCACATCTTGCTATAGGGCAGCTAGGAAAAGGACTTGGGAGGGCAGAGGCCAGACATGGGGTAGCCTATAAACTTGACTTGGTGGGAACAAAGTCTAGGCTCTCAGACTCCCACCTCTGACTTTTGCTTAGACCCAGAAAGAAGATAGGGCCCCACATGCTCAGGGAAGCCCCCTATGGTAGAGTGGGTGGTCCAGCCTCCGTCTCCCTGGGTCATACGTGGTAAAGGTAGGGAGGCCAAACAGGCTGTGGACTGTGCATGGCCTCCTGACCACACTTCACTTCTTTCTAGCCAGGACCAGGGCTCCAAAGCACCGCCATGCTCCTCTCCCACCCCCAAGGTGGAAACTAAGTTAGCCATTCAATCCTACCCCCATCTGTAGAGGCCAGTGGCAGTATTACACTTGACCTCCTGAAAAACTGTGACCAATGGTTAAGAAACCCCTCCCTACTCTTGTGTTCCAGGAAAAGGTTCACTGCCAAGAACCACCCACTTCCCCGTGTGACTTACATAAGACTCCACGTCTACCTATAACAAGGCCAGACAGAACCTAAGTCCTTTTCTTTGTCTCATAAATGATTAGCCAAGCCAGTGCCCACTAAGTTGACCTGACCACACTTTATTCAGGCTTCTCTGCCCTGAACCTTGACCCACCCTCAGCCAGAACCATCAGGGGAACTCAGAACAGCCCTCCCTAAGACCCCCTCCCAGGATACAGGGAAAGTCATTCCCTTACCAACTGTCCAGTCAGGCCACCTGCTCACCCCACTGGGTTCCTTCCAGCCTTATTTATTTAAAAATAATAACGGTATCCCTGTTTTTTTGTTGTTGTTGTTTGTTTGTTTGTTTGTTTTTGCAGTTTCTGGCGGGGGCTGGGTTTGAACCTGCCACCTCAGGCATATGGAGCCAGCGCCCTACTCCTTTGAGCCACAGGCACCGCTCCCCCTGTTTTTTTTTTTTAAAGCCCTTCTGTCAGACCTTGGAGACTTTTGTGGCCTCCCTACTGCAACAGCCCCTCTCCTCCTCTGGAACTGTCTTTTCAAATAGTTTCTCCTCTCCTGAGCCCCGATTTGCTCTTTATTTGACATCACCCCAGGAATAAGGACCCTTCCCTCTTGAAATCACCTCTGACAGGCTGTCCACCCTCAGTGACTTCCATCTGGTGCCTTAGGTGACTTAGGAGCTCACGCTTAGCTTAATGAGCTCCTCTACCTAGTTCCCAGACTCTCCTCTGGCAAGGTCTTACTGGCTAGTTACAGAAACAAGCCTATCTCTCTTGCATGTTAATGACGTGCCAAGCCCTGTGCTGAGCCCTTCATGGGCATTTTCTCAGGCCTTGTGAGCTGGACACTGTTATTGTGCCTATTTCTCAGATCTGGACATTTACTCTGCTCAGCCACGGGATCCAGCTTCACGGGTAGACCCCGTGAGCCTTAAACTATGATTTCCTCCTTGCCTCATGGATTCCTTGTGAGGATTAAATAGGTTAATAGCCACACAAGTGCTTAGAGCAGTGCCTGGTACATAGTCGGTATTACTATTACCACAATAATGACATGGGCCATTACTAGGAGTGGTATTACCACTATGATGATAATGGTGAGGGCCACTGAGTGAAAAAGGTCACAAAATTACAAAGTCATATGATCACAATGTATCCCCTTCTAATAGATTGCCTAATTCACTGCTGTATTATCCCATTGTTAACTTACTGTGTTCATGGCTTATCAGGTCCCCAGCTAGAATGCAATTCCTACAGAGCAGGGATCTCTATCCTGTTCACTGCCGTATTCTTCTTGCCTGGATAAGTCCTAGAACATAGAGAATGCTCAATAAACACTGTCCCAAGAATGAAATGAATAAGAGAATTGGTGGTCTAAGGCAGCCTTCTGGTCCTAGACCTGGCATCTCCTTTTAAAGTCAGCCTAAACAATTCCTGATGGGGCGAAAGATAACACCAGTCTCCCTGGTCCCATTAATATTAATCCCTTTACTTGGATGTGGAACTTGTGAGTTTCTGGTAAACTTTCACATGCACCACCTTGTTTGAGCTATTGCGGGTGTTTCCATTTCTTCCATTTTACAGAAGCAGAAACTGGGGTACAGAGCCAGCAGGCCGCCCCTCCCCACTGACACCACACCCCTAGGCCTGATGCAGGCGCAGTCCTCGCCCCCACAAGCAGAACCAAGAGCAGGCGAAAGCCCCGCTTCCCGCTTCCCTTTCGGCTCCACTAATTATCCCTTCAACTCGTGTGATCTGCTGGTTTATTTTTATCCACCTCTCAGTAATAGTATCAGGGCCGTTACTCGGAGAGGCTCCCAGCGCTGAGCTGCTCCCCAATTTACAATTGCAATTATGATCTCAGGCAGAAACACATGCAGCTGGCGTCAATTTTAAGCAATATTTTGATCATAATAATTAAAAAAGTAACTTATGGCGTGCACGCATTAGATAAATTAATGGTATTCCAAGGCACTGCTAAAAGGCATGCAGGGGAGAGGGGAGTGAGATAGGAGATGGAGCCTGGGATCTCTCAGGAGCCCGGGAGCCCTATCTTCAACACCACTGGCTCTCTGGATGCACAAATTAACTTTCACATTGAGTTTAATATCTGCATGTCCTTCAAGTTGAATGCTGCCTGTCCCCGCCCCTCCCTCGGCCTGACGCACACGTAAAATTGATGGTTATTAAGGTATTTGGGTATAAACAAGCACATTTTCTTGTCACTGCTCCTCGGGCCAAGACAGGCATCTGAAATGTTTGCATCTCTCTGGAACTGGCTGTCCAAACCCAAATATAAGCAGGACCTGAGGGATAGGGGGGCCCACTGGGAAATGGCAAAGATTTCTGATGTCCTTCGTCCCCAGCACAACAGAGCGCGCGCACGCGCACACACACACATCAAATCTACCTGCCCAGAAGATTTATAATCACATGCACACCTCACACTCCCATCCACAATGTCACACACTGTGCATACATGTTCATATACACTGCCCTCTTCCACATGACTCAGTCACAAAAAAACTCACATACCCATCTATACTCAGGCACTCCCGTGCACACTTAACCTGCCTCCAGATGCACAATTCATCCCTGCTGACATCCTCACCCCTCCATCCACATAGAGGCTCACCCACGTGCACACACAGACACTGGCTTATAGGCACAAATATGACCTAGGCCTGCTCACAGACATGTGACTCTACAGACCCACACACGTAGTCACACAGTAAAACTCACAAACACATGATCCACACACACTGATAGTCTCTCACACACTCCTCTCTCTGCACAGGCAGGGCTTCCACCTCAGAGCAGCCTCAGGAGCTTCTAAACTTTTGAGGGCCCCCCCAGGCTGGAAGGCTGCTCTCCACAGCCAGGCTGTGTATGTATGCAGAGACACTGCCTTTCAGACACCATTCCAAGAGCTTTGTCCATTCTGAAATCCACCCAGGTCCCAAGCCTAAGTCCCTGATCTGGAGGTCCCAGGCAGTTCTATTCCTATCCTTATTGGGGTGAGTTCACAAACAGCCGGTTAGATATAGAAGTGAGAATGAGGAAAGTCTCACCATCTTTTAGCAATGGCTTACTTTTTTTTTTTTTTTTTTTATCTTTTTTGCAGTTTTTTTGGCTAGGGCTGGGTTTTGAACCCGCCACCTCTGGTCTACGGGGCCGGCGTCCTACTCCTTTGAGCCACAGGCACTGCCCGATGGTTTACTTTTTTTTTTTTATAAGCATCACTACTTTTGGTGAATGGTTAAAAAAACTATCTTTTTAATATCAAAAAGATGGGTGGAACAAGATGGTGGCCAAGTAAAAGCTGCCCTGCAACTGGGAACAGTGAGTCTGGGGAGACAAGACTCCAGGCATCTCTGGCTGGTGGAATCTGCCTATAATCATCCCTTTGAGGATACAGAGAATCAGCAAGGGACTTCTGGACCCCAAGAGGAGGACAAAAACAGTGGAAAACTGGCAAATGGTTGCATGTGTTCGATCAACTTAATCCCACCAGCAGCCATAAGTACAAGCAGCAGTGAGACTGCAAACCAGAAAGGCCTTACTGTGAATTGTTTCAGTGTGTTTGGACTTGGCACTCAGTTGAACTGCCTTGGGGAGAGCTTGAGCAGGAGTGCAGAGAACTTTGGGCACTGTCTAGGGCCCCAGACTGAGCCGCTGAACCAGACGGAGCTAATAGTGTTCGGCTGTGAGCCGCAGGGAGCCATTGTGAGAGAACTGCCCCAGCAAGCTCCACCCTCAGGGTTGCAGAGCAAGGATCAGGCAGGAGCTAATAACCTAGTGACTCAGCAGCCTAAAGGTGGGGACTGAGCTGCCTTACAGCCTTAACCCTCAGGGGCGGAGTGAGACCAGTTTTGGCACACTGGAGCCTCGGGCTATTGCCCTGGGTAGGGTGCCATGCAGTCACAGCTCACAGCAACCTCAAACTCATGGGCTTGGCGCCACCCGGACCTCCATAAGAGCTGTGCTGCGACCCCCGACCTGCGCCCCGCGCCCGCCCGGCCTCTGCATGCCCTGACAAGGAACTGCAGGAGTCGCACAACCCTGCATCCTCCCTCCTGTACCCTCCCTGCCTCCACATGGGCCCGCTCGCCTGGCCAGGGACTCTGGTAGCCACGTGCCCTCCGGAGCCCTCCCTGCCTCTGTGCAGAGCCCTTCTCCTGGCCAGAGACTGCTGGAGCCTTGGGCTCTCTATGCCAAAGTCACTGGGCACCAGGCACTCCCAGAGCCATGCACACCATCTCCCGCCCTGTTGCTGGATCCGGGTGTGTCACACTCCAGAGCTGCTTCCACAATGAGAACTCCCTGGCTGGGGCAACCCCAGAGGAACTACACAGGGTCACTCCCTACAAAGATCCAGCAACAATAGAGTGATCCCGCTGGGGTCTAATCTTGGAGAGACACCTCCCCAACTCTGAGGACAGCCAGAGGCAATGGTGAAAAACAATCATGATGCAAAATCAACAGAAAAACTCTGGCAATATGAACACAGAGTAGATCATCTCCCCCAAGGATCAATGGGGCAGACACAGCAAAAGATCCCATGCACAAACAAATAGCTGAGATGTCAGAAATTGAATTTAGAATCTGGATAGCAAATAAGATTGAATTAGAATTCCAAGCAGTAACCCAAAAGATATCTCAAGAATTCAATGAATTCAAAGACCAAATGACCAAAGATTTTGACACATTGAGACAAGAAGTTGCAACCCTCAAAGATCTGCGAAACAGAGTAGAATCCCTCAGTAACAGAATGGAGCAAGCAGAAGGAAGGATTTCTGACATTGAAGACAAAGCTTTCGAACACTCCCAAACTCTCAGAGAGGAAGAGAAATGGAGGGCAAAAACAGATCTCTCTCTCTCAGAGAGCTTTGGGATAACTCAAAGAAAACCAATATTCATCTTATAGGGATCCCTGAAAGCAATGAAGTGGCTTCAAAGGCACAGAGTCTCTTCTCTATGAGATTATGAAGGAGAACTTTCCAGACATGCCAAGAGATTCTGAAATTCAGATAGCAGACAGTTTCAGAACTCCAGCACAACTCAACCCAATAAGACATCACCCAGACACATCATAATCAATTTCACTAAAGTCAATATGAAGAGGAAAATTCTGAAAGGAGCCAGACAAAAGAAAACCATCACCTATAAGGGCAAGAATATTAGAATAACTGCAGATCTCTCTGCTGAAATCTTTCAAGCTAGAAGAGGATGTTCATCAACTTTTAATCTCCTAAAACAAAATAACTTTCAACCCAGGATCCTTACCCAGCTAAACTGAGTTTCATTTATGATGGAGAAATTAAGTACTTCAATGACATTCACATGTTGAAGAAATTTGCCATAACTAAACCAGCTCTCCAGGATATTCTCAGACCTATCCTCCATAAAGACCAGCGTAATCCTCCACCGCAAAAGTAAAAACACCCAGAAAATTTTGATCAAATTCCAACTTCCACAGTCGCAAAAGGATTAAAAATGTCCACTGGATTCTCAAAAGGCTTATCAATATTCTCAATTAATGTGAATGGTTTAAATTGTCCTCTAAAGAGGCACAGGTTGGCTGACTGGATACAAAAACTCAAGCCAGATATCTGCTGCATCCAAGAATTGCATCTTACGTTAAAAGACAAATATAGACTCAAGGTGAAGGGATGGTCATCTATACTCCTGGCAAATGGAAAGCAGAAAAAAGCAGGTGTTGCAATCCTATTCATAGACACAATAGGCTTTAAACCAAATGAAATAAGGAAGGGTAAGGATGGACACTTCATATTTGTTAAAGGTAATATCCAATATGATGAGATTTCAATTATTAATATTTATGCACCCATCCAGAACGCACCTCAATTTATAAGAGAAACTCTAGCAGACATGAGCAACTTGATTTCCTCTAGTTCCATAGTAGTTGGAGATTTTAACACCCCTTTAGCAGTGCTGGATAGATCCTCCAAAAAGAAGCTAAGCAAAGAAATTTTAGATTTAAACTTAACCATTCAACATCTGGACTTAACAGACATCTACAGAACATTTCATCCCAACAAAACTGAATGCACATTCTTCTCATCAGCCCCCAGAACATACTCCAAAATAGACCACATCCTAGGCCACAAATCTAACTTCAGCAAATTTTAAAAAATAGAAATTATTCCTTGCATCTTCTCAGACCACCATGGAATAAAAGTTGAACTCAATAACAACAGGAACCTGCATACACATACAAAAACATGGAAGCTAAACAACCTTCTGCTGAAGGATAGATGAGTTATAGTTGAGATTAAGAAGGGAATCATCAAATTTTTGGAACAAAACAACAATCAAGACACAAATTACCAGAACCTCTGAAATACTGCAAAGGCAGTCCTAAGAGGGAAATTTATAGCACTGCAAGCCTTCCTCAAGAAAACGGAAAGAGAGGAAGTTAATAACTTAATGGGACTTCTCAAGCAACTGGAGAAGGAAGAACATTCCAACCCAAACCCAGCAGAAGAAAAGAAATAACCAAAATTAGAGCAGAATTTAATGAAATTGAAAACAAAAGAATTATACAACAGATCAATAAATCTAAAAGTTGGTTTTTTGAAAAGATCAATAAAATAGATAAACCTTTGGCCAACCTAACCAGGAAAAAAAGAGTAAAATCTCTAATTTCATCAATCAGAAATGGTAACAATGAAATAACAGACCCCTCAGAAATTCAAAAAATCCTTAACAAATACTACAAGAAACTCTACTCTCAGAAATATGAAAATCTGAGAGAACTAAACCAATACATGGAAGTATGCCACCTACCAAGACTTAGCCAGAATAAAGTGGAAATGTTGAATAGGCCTATATCAAGTTCTGAAATAGCATCAACTATACAAAATCTCCCTAAAAAGAAAAGCCCGGGACCAGATGGCTTTACATCAGAATTCTACCAAACCTTTAAAGAAGAACTAGTACCTATATTACTAAACCTCTTCCAAAATATAGAAAAAGGAATATTACCCAACACATTCTATGAAGCAAACATCACCTTGATCCCCAAACCAGGGAAAGACCCAACAAGAAAAGAAAATTATAGACCAATATCACTAATGAATATTGATGCAAAAATACTCAATAAGATCCTAACAAACAGAATACAACAACACATCAAAAAAATTATACACAGGGATCCCATCGCAGGCTGGGCAAGGGATTTGAAGAGAAACTTCTCTGAAGAAGACAGGCGCACGGCCTTCAGACATATGAAAAAATGCTCATCATCTTTAATCATCAGAGAAATGCAAATCAAAACTACTTTGAGATATCATCTAACTCCAATGAGACTAGCCTATATCACAAAATCTCAAGACCAGAGATGTTGGCGTGGATGCGGAGAAAAGGGAACACTTCTGCACTGCTGGTGGGAATGCAAATTAATACATTCCTTTTGGAAAGATATATGGAGAACACTCAGAGATCTAAAAATAGATCTGCCATTCAATCCTGTAATTCCTCTGCTGGGCATATACCCAGAAGACCAAAAATCACAACATAACAAAGATATTTGTACCAGAATGTTTATTGCAGCCCAATTCATAATAGCTAAGTCATGGAAAAAGCCCAAGTGCCCATCGATCCACGAATGGATTAATAAATTGTGGTATATGTATACCATGGAATACTATGCAGCCTTAAAGAAAGATGGAGACTTTACCTCTTTCATGTTTACATGGATGGAGCTGGAACATATTCTTCTTAGTAAAGTATCCCAAGAATGGAAGAAAAAATACCCAATGTACACAGCCCTACTATGAAACTAATTTGGGACTCTCACATGAAAGCTATAACCCAGCTACAACTTAACAATAGGGGGAAGTGGGAAAGGGGGGGGTGGGTAGAGGGAGGGGAATCGGTGGGATCACACCTGTGGTGCATATTACAGGGGTATTTGCGAAACTTGGTAAATGTAGAATGTAAATGTTTTGGCACAGTAACTGAGATAACACCAGAAAGGCTATGTTAACCACTGTTATAAAAATGTGTCAAATGGTTTATGAAGTGAGTGTATGATGCCCCATAATCATATCATTATATACAGTTATGATTTAATAAAAAAATTAAAAAAAAAAAAAGAAAAAAAAAAAATTATACACCACAACCAAGTGGGATTTATCCCAGGGTCTCAAGGCTGGTTCAATATACGTAAATCTATAAATCTAATTCAGCACATATACAAACTAAAAAATAAGGACCATACAATTTCTTTCAATTGATGCAGAAAAAGCTTTTGATAATATCCAGCATCACTTCATGATCAGAACATTTAAGAAAATTGGTATAGAAGGGACGTTTCTTAAACTAATAGAGGCCATCTACAGCAAACCCACAGCCAATATCGTATTGAATGGAGTTAAATTGAAATCATTTCCACTTAGATCAGGAACCAGGCAAGGTTGCCATTGTCTCCATTGCTCTTTAACATTGTAATGGAAGTTTTAGCCATTGCAATTAGGGAAGAAAAGGCGATCAAGGGTATCCACATAGAGGCAGAAGAGATGAAACTTTCACTCTTCGCAGATGATATGATCGTATATCTGGAAAACACTAGGGACTCTACTACAAAACTTTTAGAAGTGATCAAGGAATACAGCAATGTCTCAGGCTACAAAATCAACACCCATAAATCTGTAGCCTTTATATATACCAACAATAACCAAGCCGAAAAAATAGTCAAGGACTCTATTCCTTTCACAGTAGTGCCAAAGAAGATGAAATATTTGGGAGTATACCTAACAAAGGACGTGATAGATCTCTACAAAGAGAACTATGAAACTTTAAGAAATAGCTGAAGATGTTAACAAATGGAAAAACATACCATGCTCATGGCTGGGAAGAATCAACATTGTTAAAATGTCTATACTACCCAAAGCAATATATAATTTTAGTGCAATTCCTATTAAAGCTCCAATGTCATATTTTAAAGATCTTAAAAAAATAATACTTCATTTTATATGGAATCAGAAAAAACCTCGAATAGCCAAAACATTACTCAGCAATAAAAACACAGCAGGAGGAATCACGCTACCAGACTGAGACTGTACTATAAATCAATAGTGATCAAAACAGCATGGTATTGGCACAAAAACAGAGAAGTAGATGTCTGGAACAGAATAGCGAACCAAGAGATGAATCCAGCTACTTACCGTTATTTGATCTTTGACAAGCCAATTAAAAACATTCAGCGGGGAAAAGATTTGCTATTTAACAAATAGTGCCGGGTGAACTGGCTGGCAACCTGTAGATTGAAACTGGACCCACATCTTTCACCATTAACTAAGATTGAATCTCACTGGATAAAAGAGTTAAACTTAAGACATGAAACTATAAAAATACTTGAAGAAAGTGCAGGGAAAACTCTTGAAGAAATCGGCCTGGGTGGATATTTTATGAGGAGGACTCCCCAGGCAATTAAAAATATCACTATCAAAAATACACTACTGGGACCTGATCAAACTAAAAAGCTTCTGCACAGCCAAGAACATAGTAAGTAAAGCAAGCAGACAGCCCTCAGAATGGGAGAAAATATTTGCAGGTTATACCTCCGATAAAGGTCTAATAACCAGAATCTACAGAGAATTCAAACGTATTAGCAAGAAAAGAACACGTGATCCCATCTCAGGGAGGGCAAGGGACTTGAGAAACTTCTCTAAAGAAGACAGACGCACAATCTACAAACACATGAAAAAAAGCTCATCATCCTTAATCATCATAGAAATGCAAATCAAAACCACTTTGAGATATCACCTAACCCCAGTAAGAGTAGCCCACATAACAAAATCCCAAAACGAGAGATGTTGGCGTGGATGTGGAGAAAAGGGCACACTTCTACACTGCTGGTGGGAATGCACACTAATACGTTCCTTCTGGAAGGAATGTAAAATTCCTTTACTAGGTTTATACCCAGAAGACCAAAAATCGCAATATAACAAAGACATCTGTACCAGAATGTTTATTGCAGCCCAATTCATAATTGCTAAGTCATGGAAGAAGCCCAAGTGCCCATCGACCCACGAATGGACTAGCAAATTGTGGTACATGTATACCATGGAATATTATGCAGCCTTAAAGAAAGATGGAAACTTTACCTCTGTCATGTTTACATGGATGGAGCTGGAACATATTCTTCTTAGCAAAGTAGCTCAGGAATGGAAGAAAAAGTATCCAGTGTACTCAGCCCTACTATGAAGCTAAATTATAGCTTTCACATGAAGGCTATAACCCAACTATAGCACAAGACTATGAGGAAAGGGCCAAGGAAGGGGAAGGAAGGGGGGAGGTTACAGTGGAGGGAGGGTAATGGGTGGGGCCACACCTACAGTGCATCTTAGAATGGGTACAGGCAAAACTTACTAAAGGCAGAATACAAATGTCTACATGCAGTAACTAAGAAAATAGCATGAAGGCTACGTTGAACTGTTTAATGAGAATATTTCAGATTGTATGTGAAACCAGCACGTTGTACCCCTTGATTGCACTAATGTACACAGCTATGATTTAACAATAAGAAAAAATAAAAATAGAAAAAAAATAATATCGAAAAGATATTTTAATTAAAAAAAAAAAAGAAGCCTGTTCCTGTCTCCTTCCCCCATAGGCTGACAGGCCTGAACCCTACAACATGGCAGAGTTGAGTCAGATGCTTAAATTCAAATCCAGACTCCACCACTTACAGATGATTGACTTTGGAAAGTGCTTGCTTTTCAGTTCCCTCATTTGCACCCTACCTATGTCAGAGAGTTGTCATTGGGACCGGATGAGATGAGTAGCTGAGCCCAGAGCTGGTGTGGGGCATGCGCTCACTACTTCTCATTTGCAGCTGTTTTAGATGCTAACGTCATCTTGGACCCTGTGCTTCCTCCCCGTCTGTGCCAGCCGCTTCCTTCTCTTGTCACCTCATCTGACTTCTCTTCCCCTGCCTGCCCTGCCCTCTGCCTGGGGGTACTCAGCCGTGGACCTTCTCATCCTTCTACATACCTCCTTCAGGGGCAACGCCTACTGCTATTACCCACTAGTACGGTTTGATCAAAAACAGATCATGTGTCCATGGGGTAAGTCATTTCTTGGGAGCCTCAGTTTCCCCTTTTCATTTCCTTTAAAATGGAGATCATATGCTTGCCTTTCTCTTCCCATTGAGCTGGATGAGGCTGGGTCTGAGAAAGTATTCTGAGGCTGAAATATCATGGTGGGTTTTGTCCTATTACCTGGGACCTCTCCTCCAAATCGGCCATTCCTCCACTCTCCTAATCCCCCAATAAGTCCTTTGTATTTACAGGTCCCACCCTCTGCCCCACATCCTTCTGAAACACATTTTAGTCTCCCGCTCCTTTTTTCTTCCCATGGTTCTGTCCTCCTCCCACACTCGAAGTCTCTACCACCTTGGACTCTTCCCTCACCTCTCCCCTCCAGCCACCACCACGTTCTTGTCCTTCAACTTCAGAACTTTTCTTTTATCTTCTCTTCCTTTCACCTCCACTGCCACTACCCAAGCCCATCACTGGTTGTGCGGAAAACCACTCAACCATAGTTCTCCCATGACCCCATCCTCCTCATGGTCAGCAAAGTTCACCTTCTTGAGTTGCACCTTTCATCTTGGTGCTCCGGCTCTCCAGGGAAGGTCCAGATCCCTTTGCTGAGCTTTTTGTATCTCCCACAATCCCCTTCACCCACTTGGGAGCATTTCATCCAATCAGAGCAAAGGACAAACTAAACACACCTACTCAAGCACTTCCCTGGGCCTTTGCTCTGACATTTCCTCCTTCCAAAGCCCCATGCTTCCCCCTGCACATTTGACTGTCTGCACTCAACACTCAGCTAGAGTGACACCCCACTTGCGAAGCCTCCTATGGCAGCTCCAGCCCACAGAAATCCCTTTCCCCTCTGAAATGAGTAGGTCTGGGGTTCTTATTTAAAACTTTTTTTATTATGAAAAATTGCTACCATAGAAATACTACCGTAACAAAAAGCACGTACTCACCTTTTTTTCAGTTCTACATTTTTATTTATCAGTGTTATGCATGCACGTGGTTTAAAGAGTTACATAATTCTACTGGGGTTGATATTAAAAACAAAACAAAAAGCACAATAGCAATTCCCAGCTTTCCACCTCCCATCCCCACCCCAGGGAAGGCAGCCACTCCCTTAGAGGCAACTACTTTCAATGCTTTTAGTCGATTCTTTTGATATTCACCTCCACATCTCTTTGAAATGTGCTTACATTGCTACTCCTTTTTTTTTCCCCCTTCCATTTTTGGCATTGTCTATTGACTTTCTACTATGTAGAATGAAGATTTCCTCCTCTTTGTCTGGAATCCTAGCATCTTCTAGGTTTCCAGTGCTCTGAAATTTACAGTGTTGTGTGTTGGTCTGGGCCATTTTTCTACTATGTCAGGCACTTAGAGGGCATTTTCAGTATGGGAGACATTTAATTTTTAACTCATTTGGGGGACTTTTCTTGCGTTAGTTTACAACTTCCTTCTGTTTGCTTTTTACTTCATTCAAATAATAGACCTCCTGGGCTGCTCCTCATTGTCTTACCATTTTTTGTTTTCCATCTCTTTGTTTTCTTTATTCTACTGGGGGAGGGGGTGATTCTTTTTCATTTCTGCTATCATGTTTTTAATTTCCAAGAACTCTTTCTTGGGGTGTTCTTTTCTATTTATAGCATCTAGTTCTTATTTCATGCAATTATCTTTGTTTATGTCTTCAAGGAGATCATTGATAATTTTTTTGACAGTTTCTTCCTCCTGCATAGCACTTATTTATGTGCAGATGGTTTTTGTCTGTTTTGGTCCCTATCTTTCATGAGAATGACTTTCTTCATAGAGGGGTAATCTTTTTTTTTTTTTAAGACAGAGCCTCAAGCTGTCACCCTGGGTAGAGTGCTGTGGCATCACAGCTCACAGCAACCTCCAACTCCTGGGTTTAAGCGATTCTCCTGCTTCCGCCTTCCAAGTAGCTGGGACTACAGGCACCCACCACAACGCCCCGCTATTTTTTGGCTGCAACTGTCCTTGTTGTTTGGCGGGCCGGGGCTGGATTTGAACCCACCAGCTCAGGTGTATGTGGCTGGTGCCTTAGCTGCTTGAGCCACAGGCACTGAGCCAGAAGGGGTAATCCTTGACTGTCAACTCCTATTTGAGAGGTGGAGGCCAAGAGTTGATTGGAAAGGTCTTGATAGATGAATGGACCTATGGACTGTGAGATCCCTGCAGGAAAATAGGATGTATAGTTGGGGGCCCTCTGATGTCTGTATCTTTAAGTCTTTCCTCTTGAGGCGGCCAGATTCCCAGACAAAACCCTAGCAGCATTCTGGGAAGAGAAATGTGGAGGCCTCTGCATCCTATATACATATGTCAATTTTGAAGATGAGAAAAGTCAAAATCAGATGGAGAAAGAAATATTATTTGAAATTTACTTATCTGACCAAAGTATATATTTATATGGGTCAGCAGCCACACCCCTACCCTATCCCAGCCTCCAAGAAAGCCAAACGATCTTGGGCACCCAGACATTCCAAAAAAATGTATGTAAAGACACCTCATCGAATCTTCCATCCTCTGATGCTTTAAATCTCCCTTTTGTTACCTTGGCATATAAACTTTTACCTCTGGTCATCCAACGAGGTCCTCACCACTGAATGCTCCTGCATGTTTGTCTTCTTCCTATGAATCTGTCTAATGTCCATTAATTTTCAGGACCTTGAAGACACAGACCTAAGTTGGTAGAGGAAAAGATTTTCCTCCCAATAGTTTCATTTCTCTTCTCTTTTCCAACATGATATCTTCATTCTCAAACCTCCACCTTCTCCTGGTGTGGAGAAAGGACGTTTATCTACCGCTATGGTTTGTGCCCCTAAATTTCTTTTCTTTTTTCTTTTTCTGGATGTTCCACTGTCTCTTTAATCAAGATTTTATTTTATTTTATTTTATTTTATGACAGATCTCACTCTGTTGCTCTGGGTAGAGTGCCACAGTATCACAGCTCACAACAACCTCAAACTCTTAGGCTCAAGTGATCCTCTTGCCTCAGCCTCCCAAGTAGCTGGTGCCCCTAAATTTCATTTGCAGGAAACTTAATCACCAAGTTCATATGTCAACTAGAGGTGAAGCCTTTGGAAGGTAATTAGGATTAGACAAAGTCAATGTTGTGGGACCCCCATGATGGGGTGGGGCTGGTGGCTTTATAAGAAGTGAGATTTGAGCTGGCGTGCTCTCTCACTCTAGCTGGAATTTCTCTCTGCCAAGTTCGTGGTCTCAAGGTTGAAGAATGAATCTGTGCACCACACGAGTAAGCGAAATGATAGAGTTGATGGATAGAAAGATTGATAAGCACAAAGAGGGAGAACAGAACCTTCCGCACCGAAGGGGGGAACCCAAGTGGGAAGCCCACCTGGGCCTTTAGGGGGTTATATACTGCTTTTTTTATCCTGTGAGCCCGGGGGTGTTGGGGAGATAGAATGTATGTCTGGAATATGTGACAATTGGTCAGGGGCCTGCAAGCAGAAAATAATTTTAAAAACTGGCAGAGGAATGTGGTCCTTGCAGTCCTTGCCCCAGGCAAAGCAGTAGGGTGTGTGTTCCCTACTCCAGGAGGAGCAGCACAGGTAAGATACTGTGGAAGGATGTTTGGAGAATACTTAGAGACCTAAAAATAGACCTGCCATTCGATCCTATAATTCCTTTACTAGATTTATACCCAGAAGACCAAAAGTCACAATATAACAAAGACATCTGTACCAGAATGTTTATTGCAGCCCAATTCACAATTTCTAAGTCATGGAAGAAGCCCAAGTGTCCACTGACCCACGAATGGACTAGCAAATTGTGGTACATGTACACCGTAGAATATTATGCAGCCTTAAAGAAAGATGGAAACTTTACCTCTTTCATGTTTACATGCATGGAGCTGGAACATATTCTTCTTAGCAAAGTATCTCAGGAATGGAAGAAAAAGTATTCAATGTACTCAGCCCTACTATGAAGCTAAATTATAGCTTTTACATGAAGATTATAACCCAACTATAGCACAAGACTATGGGGAAAGGGCCAAGGAAAGGGAAGGGAGGGGGGAGGTTTTGTGGAAGGAGGGTAATGGGTGGGGCCACACCTACGGTGCATCTTAGAATGGGTACAGGCGAAACTTACTAAATGCAGAATACAAATGTCTACATACAGTAACTGAGAAAATGCCATGAAGGCTACGTTGAACAGTTTGATGAGAATATTTCAGATTGAATATGAAACCCGCACATTGTACCCCTTGATTGAACTAACACATCTAAAATTTAACAATAAAAATTAAAAAAAGATACTGATCAGGCTGCTTTTTTCATGACTGTGTTTTGGGTACAGAGAATGTGGCTGGTAAATAGCCTATTTGTGACTAGAGATGGCTTCTAGACCTGAACCTGCTCAGGCATACAAAACGTGGGGGATCCCTGTCTAGCCCTGAGCAGGGGAACCCTGCATCAATTTGCCATGTGGTGCCTTCTGCCATGTTGACAGCAGGGAGGCCTTCACCAAATCCCGGCACCACATTCATGGCCTTCTTAGCCTCCATGACTGCAAGAATAAACTTCTCTTTATAAATGACCTAGTATCAGGTATTCTGGTATAGCAACAGAAATAAACTAAGACATCCATCTACAGAGATTTGAAGAGGTGACCCAGTGATCAAACTTCTTGATTTTCAGCTGGATCTCCTTATTTAATCTCCCTTCCTCCCCTACTTCTAGCAATACATAGTATCACCAATGCCTGAGACTCTGGAGGGATTTTGGTGAAAATTGGATTTTCAGCTTTCTCCTCTTCGGGTTTAGGCTTCAGCTTCTCCCCGTCTGCTAAGTCCACTCCTTCACTGCTTTCCGGTTTCCAAACTCAAGCTGTTTTCTCCTCTCCCATTCTCTCCATCTTTGTGGATTTCTAACTTAAAAAAAAGAAATTCCTTTACAGATACTTTAGGGTTTTCAAGAAAAGAAAAATCGTGTGCGTTTAATTCACCATCTTTACCTAGAGGTTTCCTCCTGCATTCATCTTTGAACTGATGTGCTCAGGCCCTTTAATAAAAATCCCTTTACCATAATTTTCATGGGCATTGGGGAGGGTATAAACTAATGGATGGGCTCAACTTGCCATCTTTCACTGGAACTGATTTTTGTTATCAAACTTCTTTCTAGACATAAATGTCTGCCTTCCTGTTAACTGTGAGCTTCTTAAGAAGAGATTTTCTTTTTCTCCTCAAAAGCACAGTGGCTGGATGAGATAGGAGCTTCTAAAGACTTATGATCTGGACCTGTGACTTCATACTATTTCATCTAACTTCTCTTCTTTAGCCTTGACAAATGAACCTTCAACAAATATAATATTTGCCAAATATTATGAACCTCCTCGTTGCCAGGCAATATCCAGGCCCCAGGAATATAGCAGGGATCAAACCCAACTGAGTCACTGCTCACATGGAACTTGCATTCACCTCTGTTGAAATATCTCCTAGGAACTCATTAGCTCCCCCAGACAGCCCACCTCATTGCTGGACAGCTCCCACTGAAACCTGGTCATTACTTTCACTCAGTGGTCTAAATTCCTCCTGGCAGATCCTCCCTCTGTGCTGTATGACATACTTCCAGTTAACTAAAGATTATCTGTGGTCCTGTCTTCATTATACTTCTCTTCAACCACCCACACTTTGTTCTTTCAGCTGCAGCTCTCGTGATATAGTCACAAACCCCTGGAGACCCCCATCCATTCTCTTCCCTTTAACTCCCCCTCATGACCATGGTGTGGACTCTGAGTAGGAAGGCATGATAAAGTAAAAAAATATATTTGGTCTTTATCCTAGTTTTCTATCACATAGCCTCAAACACCTTGAAATTTCCTGAATTGACAGGAGTGCTTTGTTATTCAAAATGAGCCCCTTTCAACCATACCTGAGTTTATGCCAATGAGGTGACTCAGAGCAGGTCCCCTAGACAATTTCAGAATAGGGGCTGGAATGGTTCTCAAGAAAATCAAGGAAAGGATTACAAGCTTAGAATTTTCGGCCCCTCCCTACTCCCTCCCACCTCCAGAAAAAGCAGAAGGGCTGGAGATTTAGTTCAATCACATGGTCAATGATTTAATCAATCATTCCTACATAATGAGACCTCAGTAAAAACTCTGAACAACACCACTTGGAGTGCTCCCCGGTTGGTAAACATATTGATGTCGATATACCAAAAAGTCAGCACACCACCTTGACTCCTTGGAAACAGAGGATCTTGTTCTTGGGACCCTTCCAGACACCGTTCTACGTACATCTTCATCTGGCTGTTCATTTGTATGATTTACAATAAAATGGTAATTGTAAATATAGTGCTGCCAGAGAGTTCTATGAGTCACTCTAGTGAATTATCAAACCTAAAGGGGATGCATAGGAAGTCTTGAATTTATAGCTGGCCAGGCATAAATGTGGGTGACTTGGGGATACCCAGGACTTGGAGCTGGCATCTAACATGAAACAATCTTGTAGTACTTAACCTGTGAGGTTCAGGCTAATGCCAGGTAGCTGGTGTAAGAATTGAATTGAGTTGTAGGACACCCAGCTGGTGTCAGAGGACTGGTGCTGGGAGGTAGGAGGAGAGCCTGCTGTGATGCCTGGCCCCTCCATATCCCTCCTTCCCACTACACATACCTTCGGCCCAGCCAAAAGGACTCTATTTTCCCTCAGAACTGTCATTTGATTCGATGAGCACAGGACTCTGAAAGGAATAGCTTATTTCCTTCCTACTTGTGGGTATTATAGTCTGTGTTGTCTATTATTTCCCTGCTTGGAGGAAGATCTACCTTATTTCAACAGGACTATAAAATCCTTCATCATTGTCTTGGGTCCTGTAAAAATCCAGCTCAGGTATGGACCCTAGCGGGTACTTAGTGATATTGGTTGCCATGGGTTGGCTTGGAGTGTACTAATTTGTCCTTTGAAAATTTGCCCCTTCACCTTCCTTCCCTTCTGTAGCCTCCCATGAACGATTTCACAAGCACTCAGAGGGTCTTTATCTGCCATGGGTTCTAGAAGCCCAAGTCAAAAGTTCCTGTTGGATTGGGAGGAATCCAGATGGAAAAATATCACACCCCTAGTTTGTGTTGGCTGTTTCTGCGGCTGTTTTGTCTTTATCGTGGGACATGTACTGTATGGGTGGGAGGTGGCTGGATAAGTGATATACACTCCGAGGTAGAAGGGTCTGGCCAGGCGCCCTGCTTCCTGCTGGACAGGGGTAGGAACAACAATAATAACTTACATGTGTGCATCCCTCTACAGACCACCCAGCCCTTCTCCACACCAAAGCTCATTTAATCCTCACCACCTTGCGTTTATCTTACCATCATCCATATCTTACAGATGGAAAAACAGACTGAACAGTTAGGTGACAGCTAGCAAATGAAAGTTCTTGGGCCTCCTGAATGCTGACTGGTCTCTTGGGCTTTCTTTTCCACCACTGTGTGATTGACCTGAGGACAGAGGGGGACTGCAGTGAGTGGGCAGCTCTGAGAGAGCACAGCATCCTCTGTCCCTATTATCTCCCTTCAGCCTCCCCAATTATAGCTCCTCCCTCACCTGCTTCAACCCACAGATCCAGTTATGTGCCTCTGCCAGCCCAGTCCAGTTTAAGGGTGGGAATGGCAGAGACAGACGCTAAAAAAGCATCTGTACCCATCAACCAGCAGCCCACCTGGAAGGATAGCATTGGAGGTTTGCTGGAGAAGATACTGCCGTTGGCTGCATCAATATCCTTTCTCCTTCGTTCTAGCCCTTCCCAAGGCTCTACCTTTGCAATTTGTTCTCCAAAATTCCCCAACCAACAGAGGTCATGTCTAGGCTATTTCAGAAGAGAGAGAAGAGGACCAAGAGGGGACTTGCTCAGTCCCTTCTGGGCAGGGAGGAACTGAGATAGCTGCCCCATGGAATCTCTGGACCCAATTCCCTAATCTTAGCCCTGGTGTCCAGTCCACCATCCTGAAGCAGGCATCGTGGGGAAAAACCACTAGGGCCACCTACCTTCTTTGGGGGCTGTCCCTCTACCAGAGCCTCACAGGGGCACTTCATCTGATGGCAGAGTGCTTCCTGCTCATGCTACTTTCAGGGGCTTTGAGATCCCAAGTGCTGTCAATTTTGATCTCATTTTACCAGAGTATAAAGCCCAAAGTTAAATACAAAAGGTCTTAGATTACTTAAATACAAATACTGTTTTACTTCGTTTTGCACTACTGTAACAGAATACTAGAGACTAGGTAATTTATAATGAACAGAATGTATTGGCTTGCAGTTATGGAGGTTAAGAAATCTAAGATCCAAGGGAGTCATCCAGGGAAGGCTTTCTTGCTGGGGTGGGGAGAGAAGGGGGCCAAATTCCTTTTATAAGAAACCCACTCGTGAGATAATAGCATAGATCCATTTATGATGGTAGACTCCCTGTGGTCTCATCACCCCTCAAAGCCTCTTAATGCTGTCACAGTGGCAATTAAGCCTCCAATACTTGTTTTTTGGGGGGATACATTCAAACCATAGCAAATACCTTCAGAAAAGAGGACCCAGGAATTTACATCAGGGGTCACCCAGGAACTTATCTTCTAATGCAGGTATAAGTGACTGTTAGTTTTGCAAAAAACTGGGTGAGGGAACAGAGAACAGGAGGATGTCACACCCCACTCTGGAGAGCGGAGAAAGGGTGTGGCATAGGAAAGAGTGTGGAAGAAAGGCTGAGTCTCCCCACATATGGTGACCGTGGAGAAGGCTGCCTCAACCCCCAGATCCCAGCCTCTTCCTGAGACACGTCAGGGTGACTGGTAATATCCTCTGCTACCCTCACATCCATTTGACCATGATATTTTTCCCACCTACATCATTTTTAAGCCATTGGAGTATTTTTTAGTGGGCTCCTCCCTGCTTCCTCCAGCTTTTTTCTGCTTTTTTCCCACTTTGATGGCCTGTTCCCTGTGTGGCATTGGGGAAATTCATCCAGTACTCATGGGAGGCTTGGGAAGGTGGGAGTGATGAGTGTTACCTGGGCTGAGAGCTAGAGTAGATATTATCTGATTTGAGAAGACATCTGAGTGGGACCAGATGGAAAAGGCCTCCACCTCTTGACTTGTATGGGTAAATTACCCACACAATAGCTTCATTGGAGGCAAATTATCCACATCCATGTTGAGAGCATTCTCCCTTCTGTTTGTATGCATATTTTCAAGAACTTAGAGGGACAAGGGAAAAATACTAAGAGGAACCAGTGCATCCTTAGCTCGCAGAATAAGAGGAAGGCAGTTCTGGGCAAGCTGGTGTGCCCATCAGACCATACTTGACATACACAGGAAAACCCAGCCAGGCTGATGGGAAGGAAGGGGTCAGTTCCCAGATTCTCCTGTACCAACCTTCCAGTGGGGTTTCTTCACCCCAGCCTCTAAGGGGCACTGAGATCCATGCCACTCAGGCCTATTCAGGGGTCAAATCTCCAACACCTCTTCATCTCAAATAGCTTGGACTCTCCACTCAATTATGGCTATGAATGGAGGAGAAGAGCTACTCCATAGTGGCTTCTGGACCCTTCCAAGCCTCAGGGACTAAATGCCTCCCCTAGCTCCTCCTAGGGGATCTCTGGCACTGCAGAATGACAGGGCTAGCTAGAAGAGACCCTAGACCCTGTGTGCTGCATTTGAAGAAGCCAAGGTCAAGGGGATGTGCCCTGGTCACACAGGTGGTAAGAAGAGTCAGTGTTGCTCCCTCCCTCACCCCCAAGGTCTCCTTCTATAACTGCCAGCTGAACAGGTGGCTTCTCAAGTGCTGGTTCTGGGAAATTGAGCCCTGGCTGGGCTGAGGGTGCCCTTGGACACCCTTATGGCCCTTCCCCCATAATCCCTGTGAAGTGGCCCTCCGGATGAGTTCTAGGTGGGCATGGGGGCTGCCACAGCCTGGTCACTTCTCCCCCTCCCTCATCTCTGGAGCCTGCTGTTCCCTGGCAGCTGTCTGCCGCCATGGAAAAGGTGATTGTCATGTTTGCGATTCCTTTCCTTGTTTGGAAAGATCTGGAGGCAGGTGAGGCTGGCGGGAAAGCGAGACTGACAGGTTGTGATCTGCTGGGTTTTGGCACTGAGCTCCAAGCAGCCTGCCTGATGGGGGCTGTGCTCTGCCTCTGCACCTCTTGTCCTCCTCCGAGCCCTGCAGGCCCCCCACAGCTGCCAGACCCAATTAAGGGTCACCTGTCCGCCTTCTGCCCTGACAGCCCCAACAGCCCCGAAACAAGTGTCAACCCACACTAAACGCTCCTCGTCCACGGGCAGTCCTTCCCAACGTCTGGCCCAAATCACTGGCTCTGGCACAATGCCTTGTCTTTGTAAGAAGGAACATTTTGCAGTCGTGTGGTCCCGTTCCACGCACTTGGAGGGATCCAGCTAGAAATCAGGCACGTTGGGCTTTTTCTCTGAGCCTGACAAGGCAATTTGTGAGCAGCAGGGCTTTCTCTCCCGCAGGATGCTAAGTGGGTGCGAGGAGGTGGGTGTGGGGGGTGCTCTATAGATACCCAGATTAAACATCCAATCTGCCTCGTCTGGTGTCATTCACCACGATTCATCTTCTCCTGGACTCCTGCTGGGATAGCTCCCAGGAGCCGTTAGCGGCATGTTTATCCGCCTCTTCCACAAGGAGAACAAATGGCTGCCTCACAGTCCCCCGCCCCCCTGTCCCCCACCCACGTGTCATCCTAAGAGCCCAGTCCTGTGCTCTGCATAGAGAAACTGCCTCCAACTGCCTGTAGGCTGCAGGCTGCAGAGGGATTTGTGGGAGACAATGGGCAGGAAGAAGGGGCAAGTCTAGAGAACCCCTTTTTCGTTAGCTTCCTCAATGATTCGGCAGGGGGCTGGGGCCAGAAGCTGAGCAGTCTGTGTGTGACTGAGTTAGTGCATTTCAGAACCTAGAAGGGGCTCCAACACTGCCTTTGAGCCTGACTTGCTGCATTCCTGAGTTGCAGTCTCCCTCCAACATCCAGACTCACTATTCCTCCATTCAGGCCAAAGAGAAGGGACTCAAGGGCTCAGAGGATGCAGCCCCAACCCTTGGAAATGGCTTTTCTTAAAAAATGTTGTCACTCTGTCACCTTGGCTAGAGCACAGCAACGTCAGACTCCTGCACTCAAGGGATCCTCATGCCTCAACCTCCCTAGTAGCTGGGACTATAGACACCTACAACGCCCAGCTAATTTTTCTACTTTTTAGTAGAGACGGGATCTCACTTTTGCTCAGGCTGGTCTCAGACTCCTGAGCACAAGGGACCCTCCTGCCTCAGCCTTCCAGGGTGCTAGGGTTACAGGCATGAGCCACCGCACCCAGCCGGGAATGGCTTTTCAAGAAGCCCATGTTTGCAGTGTTCCTTCCCAAGCTCTGTGGTCCTGGTGCTCACTGGATATGTCCCCACCCAGCCAGCAGGAGGCCTTCTGCCCAGGTTTGGGGAGATGAAAATATTTTCTTGTGGAAAACGAAAACCAAAGGCGCTCTGCCCTCGAAGATCAGGAGAGGGGAGGGACAAAAACACCAGTAGTCCTGGCTCCTGGATCCCAAGAGCCCACCAGAGCTGGCTAATGCCTACTCCAACCTAGTCCCCGCATCTACCTCCTGGGTCCCCCCTTTCCCCAAATCTAAGGATCAGTAGCCTCAGCTCTCTGGAGCTCATCCTGGCCCTCCTGCTATATCCAGACAATAGACAAACCGCCACCACCTGGAGTGACAGAGAGGGAGAAACAGGGGAAACGAGTCACACAGGCTGGTTTCCTGAGATACCCTGGTTTGTGCCAAGGTAAAAGAAGAAGCTGATACGATGTCAGATTCCGGCCCCAGAATGGCAGCAATGTTGTCACATCTTTGGCTCTACCCTTCTCATCTTGGCTTCTGGTCTCAGCTCTGACACTAATTTTCTCTGTGACTCGTCAGAGCCCAAAATACGACTGCTGGAGACCAGAATATGCCACCCCCAAATATGCCTCTTTGGCATAAAGATTATTTTGAGCTGATTATTTTGAGAAACTACAGACACAAGAGCAGCTCAGAAAACAGAGTGGAAGTTTCCCTTTTGTAAGAGAAATTTACATTTATAAAGGAAATCTCCACTGTAGGGGAGTCCCCCTTCTCTGTACCCAAGGATGACTCCAAATCACTAGAGAGCCTTATCAATGAGTAGGCACTGATTTTAATCTAGGTAGGAAATCTTACCTTTTTTCTGGTCACCTCCCCACCCCAACTTCCCCTGAACCTTTGTATTCTTCTTCCTTTATTTCAGCTAAAGATGGTATTTTAGCCTGAATTCTAACCCACCTGTTTGAGATTTACTCATTATTCCCTGCATAGCTCCCATGTACACATGAGGCAAAGAGGTTAATAAACTTGTTTGTTTTTTTTTCTTGTTAATCTGTCTTTTGTTACAGGAGGCTGAGCCAGTGAGCTTGAGTAAGAGACATAGTTTTCCTCCTCTACAAAATCCGAAGGACCCCCATGCTGTTTCTGTCTTCCTCAGTTTCCAGTTTCTACTAAAGAGGGTTAAATATTGATGCCTGAGGATCTTTCCAGATTCTCCTCTCCCAGATCTCCCTTCAGGCCCTGGCTTCCTGGTCTGAGGCAGCAGGGAACATGGGGAAAATGGTCCTGGAAGTCAAAGTGACACTGGGGTAGCTCAGTAGCAAATGCTTTGTCCTCTTGCCCTTGTCAGTGAGCTGGCACTTGTCAGACTGAGACTTTTACTTTGGAAAATTGGTCCTAGAAGTTCAATGCACTCACTGTAAACCTCATTTGAATGATACCGCAAGGAATTGGGAAATATCTTACCCTTTGGGCTTTTTTTTTTTTTTCTTTTTTTGAGACAGAGTCTCTTTCTGTGGCCTGGGTCAGAGCGTGATGGTGTTATCACAGCTCACTGCAACTGCAAATTCCTAGGCTCAAGCAATTCTCCTGAGTAGCTGGGACGACAGGCACGTGCCACGACACCCTGCTAATTGTTCTACTTGTTACAGAGACGGGGTCTTGCTCTTGCTCAGGTTGCCAGGGCATATTTGGACTCCAAGAGAGGCGATGAGTTGCTTAAGTCTGGTGGTGGTATCATCCAAAAGACCACCAGGATGGCTAAATCTTAGAAAGAAGAGCTTTATTGGCTGTGTCTGTTTCTAAGCCAGGAAGAGACAGACAGCAGTATGGGCTGTAGGTAACTTCTCTTCAGAGAGAAGGGCAGGTTGAGTTTCATGTCTCACATGGCCCGTATCATACATATTTGACAGGTTTGGGGGGAGAGTTATATACATTCATAAAGAGAGTTGGGCCCATGCACAACAGGTAAACATATATGCAACACACATCCCATGTTCACTTTGGGGCAGAGTTTTAGCACTAGAACAAGGTAGAATTGGGGTTCTATAGTTCACGTTCTGATGTAAAAAGTCAAAGACAGTTTGTGCACCTCTGTAAGCTGGCTGAAACTGATTAAGGTCTGCAATTTCTTATCACAAAAAAAATAAACTGCAACAAAAAATAGCCAGGTGTTGTGGTTGGGCGCCTGTAGTCCCAGCTACTGGAGAGACTGAGGCAAGAGAATCGCCTAAGCCCAGGAGCTGGAGGTTGCTGTGAGCTGTGATGCCATGACACTTCACCAAGGGTGATAAAGTGAGACTCTGTCTCTACCAAATAAATAAATAAATAATAAATATTTCTAAGGCCGATACTCTGTCTAATCAGAGTTTTAGTGGTCTGGGTTGTAAATTAGCCTGAGAATGCCTATTGTTAGGGAGTTTAGCAAGGGTATGGTTTTCCTTGTAGCCATAAATTAAGTTATACATACCAGCTAATGGGTGGAGGGTCCTGAACCCTTCACCTTAGGGGACTGGTTTCCTTAACCATAGGGTCTGTCTTAATTGATATTGGGGTATCTATTTTGGCCTCTCTTGTCATGGTGGCAAATGAGGCTCAGGGACAAGGTATTCTGTATCTCTCCCACAATGTCTTGGAGCTGCTTGTAGGAATGAATGTCTTACACTCCAAACCTGGTCCTCTCACCTGCCCCTTTGGTGCTGCCGGTAAGCTCTTCCAGTGGCAGCTGTGGCCAGTCACTGGGCAGGCACAGCTGAGTCAATGTTTGCTGACTGGTTGCAAGAGGAATGATGAACAGGTCCACGTGAACGTGAGGTCCAACACAACGCTATGCTAATTCTTTATGAGCTCAGCCTGCCGCCTTTTATATATCAACCTGAAATGTAATTATCTCTATGGCTGGCAGCGTAAATCACCAATATGTGTCAAAGAGATTTGCTCCTGTGTTTTATTACGTAATATATTAGCTCTACAGTTTTAAGATGTCATTACTTGGCTAATCGCATGAAACGTTTTCGTGAGCAAACAGTGATGCTGGTGGGAGCTGGGGCCAAAGATCCATGGCCCTTTTTTCAGAAAAATGTTCAGAAAGGCCTCTGGAGATCTTCTTGCCTCCAGGCTTAGAGAGCTGTGGGCAGGCAAAGGTTCCTCACTATCTGAGAGGTTTTGAGAGGTAGGAGACATCTGGGTAGCTAACAGTTCCTGGATATGTCCCCAACAGAAAGGAGTGCTGTGACACCAAAAGACAAACACAGTGGCTTTATTCCTCGTGTGGCTCATGCCTGTAATCCCAGCACTTTGGGAGACTGAGGGAGGAGGATTGCTTGAAGCCAGAAGTTCAAGACCAGCCAGAGCAACATCGTGAAACCTCATTTCTACAAAAAATAAAAAAGCTAGTCCGGTGTGGTAGCATGTGCCTGCGTTCCCAGCTACTCGGGAGGCTGGAGCAGGAGGATTATTTGAGCTCAGGAGTTTGAGGTGGCTATGAGTTACAATGATGCCACTGTACTCCAGCACAGGCAACAGAGCAAGACCTTATCTCCTTATCTCAAAACAACAAAAAAAAACTAGAAACAAAGAATTATATCTACACAATGGAATACTTACTCAGCAATGAAAAAGAATGAACCATCAATCATGGATGAACCTTATAGACCTGACTTCCCTGCCTCTTGGGGTCCCAGCAGATACTCAGGCAGATGAGGTGACTGAATTCACCCACGTACTGGCTCTCTCAGAGCTCCAGGAATGTTCTCCCCCCCAGCCCCAGATGCAGGTCTGAATTTCTCAGGGTGAATTCCCTGCATCCTCCTTAAGTTCACCCTCTCCTTTCTAGTCTTCCTCCTCTTTCTCCATATCAGCATCTTCATCGATAAACTCATTCCTTGTTGCACCTAACAGTGGTGTGTGTCAAACTCTTTCTCCTCTGGCTGTCAGTTCGGTGGGCAACCACATGATGTAATGCAGATAGCACAGGCCCCGCAATGAAACCCACCTGGCTCTCCCCCCTTCATCCTGTCATCTTGGACAGGTCCTTAAACTCACTATACTTCAACTTCCACAAGTGAAAAATGGAAATAATAATGCCTTCTTTGTAGCACTATTGTGGGAAGTGATGAGAACACACAAGCATCTTACTTGGCGCCTGACATGTTCTTTCTCGCATTATTTATGCAATCATTGAACAAACATTTATTAAACTCCTACGCTGTGCCAAGCACTGTGCTGGGAGCTGGTACACAGCATTGTCACGGTCTGCAGAGAGAATCTGTTTTTGCCTTCTTGGCATCTGATGGTCCAGTATTCTGATTTCTCTTTTGGGAACCACCCCTCCCTCACTTGCAGTTCAAAGCGTTCATCTACCATCCCACCCGCAGTTCAGGGTATTACATCCCCATGGACACAGAGATTGGTTCTGGAGAGGCTGATGGGCCAGATTGGTTCCATGAGAGTCAGCTCTGGCACTTTTGCTGAAACTCCAGCGAAGGAGGTGATCCTTTCCACCAAGAATAATCAGCTGGTCAAAAGGAGCCCTAGACCAGCTGAGGCATGTTTTTGCCACCTCATTGGAAGAGTGTGCCTAAGAATTAAGACAATGTAAAAAGCTGAGCGATTAGGAAAAGGTCCTTAATAGCCTCCTTAAGTGCCTGGAATGAGACACACCACGACTGAGTTGGGTTTCCGACATTTGGAAATAAAACGATGCAGATTAACATACTGTCCTAAAAGTGACCAACATTCAATGTGTTTCAGTATGTGCCAAGCATCGTGCGGAATGCTTTACAGGCATCATCTCATTTAATCCACGTCAGAACCTTATGAGACAGGTGCAGTGAGTTAAATAGGGATCCTCCAAAACTTCAGAACCTCCACTGTGACCTAATTTGGAAATAGGATTTTGCAGATGCCCTTAGTTCAGATGAGGTCACACTGGATTAAGGTGAGCACTCCATCCAGTGACTGATGTCTTTATAAGAAATGGACACCGAGATATATAGACTGAGAGAGAGAGTGGGTTATGTAAAGGTGGAGGCAGAGGTTGGAACGATGCAGCTACAAACCAAGCATCACCAAGGATTTCTGGGAGCCACCAGAGCTAGAGAGAGGCAAAGAATTCTTCCCTAGAGACTTCAGAGGGAGCATGAGCCTGGAGTCACTTTGATTTTTTTTCCTTATGTCCCTTGAGTCACAGACACTTTGATTTTGGACTCTGATTTCCAGGGCTATACGAAAATAAATTTCTGTTGTTTTAAACCATCCCGTTTGTGGTCATTTGTTACGGCAGCCCTGAGGAGCTAATACGGTAGGTAATGTTCACTACTATTTTTGAAGATGAGAAAACTCAGACTAAAGAAGTTAAGTGACCTGAGGTCTTGTCGCTTATTTGACAGCAGAAGCAGGATTCAACCCCAGGCAGACTCAGAGCTGCCTCTCTTTCTTAATCATTAAATGATATATTGCAGGTGCATAACAATGCTGGTTTCTTTCCTTCTAAGAGGGAATGTCCCCTGTATTCTTTCCTAGTGCCTAGCTTCATGTCTAGTATGTAATAGGTGCCCAGTAACATTGTGGGATTAAAATCACTAGGAGCCCTACTGAATAGGGCACCAAAAGGGCAACAAAGGGTCAGACACAGCCACTGACCACCAAGGGTTATAGTCTGGTATGAGAAACTAGAATACATGTATGCAACGCAAAAGATGGATTATTGAGCTGAAGTCAATTTAGAAGCTGCAAAAAAAGTTTTCCACCATCCTTCTATTTACCTAAAAGCACACATTGACTTACAAGACAAAAGACATCCCACTCCCCATTCTACCTACGAGAACACAGGTTAACTACTGACGATAATTTCAGACTCTTACGGTGTAGAGTTGGTACCAGAGGTAACAAGTACTTAGTAACAAGTTTTACTAACTATCCTTTATCTGACAGTTATTTGCTTTCCCACAAGTTGCTGCCCCTAGGGCCTCAAAGTCCTTTTCTTTTTGTCTTATCATTTCTCTAAACATTGACTATTTTTTGTTGAAGATGCTCTATAAGCTGGAATTCAGAACCACCTCTTTGAGAATTAATTACGCATCCCCTGGGTGTCCCTCGTGTATACACGGAATATACATGTTCACCAACTTTTTCTCTTGTTAATCTGCCTTTTGTTACAGGTCCTTTCCAACTAAGGACCTTTGAGGGCTAAGCAACAAAGTATCTTTCTTCCCCTACACCAGACAGGCCAGTGTGAGCTCTAGGCTGAGTGAGAAACTTAAAACTAAGCCCTGCAGGAGCTCAGAGGAGGGAGAGCACTAAGGACTAGGCCAAAAGGGGAGACTAAACTTGATTTGGGCCCTAAAAAGCTTAGGAAAGAGGGAAATTTTGGTGAGTGGTTGATAAAGCAGAGCAACATGAATGAGGGCCTGGAGGTCAAACTTTGCATGATACACCTGAAGAGAGAGGTGTGTGATGGGCTGAGAGAGGTCGGTTGAGGGCCAGGAAGGAACTTGCACATGAACCCATAGCAGGTTCTCACGGGCTTTCATCACACTACTGCGTGTGTTACTACCACTAACAGAAACTTCACTGCAGGTACTTAACCTATGTGCTCCCTCCACTTCCTGGCTACCTGCAGTTTGGCAGAGCTATGTTCCCTGCTCTGGCCGAGGGCTATGGATCGAAGTGTCACTGCCAAGCGGAAACATAGAAGAGCAAATACATTTCTCCCAAACTCCACTCTTGTGCCAGGTGTTGAGATGATGCCTTCACCAGATCTAAGCTGCCCAACCACTGTTAAGCTGTCCTACAGAAATCCATGAGAATTTCATGAGACCAAGAAAGAAACATGTATATACTAAGCCACTTAGATGAGGGGTCTTTTGTTAGCAAGACATAAGTGTAGCCTTTCCTGACTGATACAAGTAATAAGCAACAAACAGCAGGTGGCTGAGATGACTTGGGCTAGGGAGGCAGGAGAAAGGGAAAGAAAGGGACAGGGCAGAGCTATGTTCAGAGATGTTACTGGGGTAAAAGGAAGCCGGTGAAGGGGCTGGTGGATTTTTACGACCCAGTCATCTCAGGGCTGGAGTTGGAGGTCAATATGCTGGGAAGGTGCTGGTGACTTTGGGTTGGTGGAGCTGGTGAAAATCCCAAAAGGAGGATCGGGGAGCGGTGGGCAGTGTGGCTCTTCTCCTCCGGGCCCCTCTCCAGCAGCACCCAAACTGTCACTGCTCCACGGGCCAGCTGATGACATCAGGATCTCTCAGGCTGTCTTCTTTTCTTGTCCCACAATTAACAGCTGCGACCTCCAGAGGCTTTCCTAGATATGATTTCACTCAATCAGCAGCCTGGGAAGCTGTTCTTATTACCCAAGCTTACAGAATGAAAAGGAGGCTCAGTAGACTCAAAGCCACAGCCAGGCGGTGTCAGTCAGGGGTGGATCAGCCAAAGACCACCAGGGCGAAGGCCAGACCCCCAGCTGTGCTCTTCCACACACAGGTGCAGCCCCCTCTGGGTAGTCCCTACAAGCTGCAGAGGGCCTGAGAGTAGTCAGGAAGCCAGGAGGGAATGGTGAGGGTGGGTGGTGATTCCTTCTATTGAGATTTACCACCACAAAACTCATTCTTAGGAGCAGACCTTGCCCCCACACCCCTGGGGCTGTCAGAAAACTTCTTTATCACCCTTTCCCAACAGCAGCCTCCAGTTCTCAACAACAACATCATAAACACTACATTTCTTGCCCCTGTGATCAAGCTGTGGTCCTATGACTAAGTTCTGGATGAGATATAAACAGAAGAGTGTAGGTTGAGACTTCCAAGAAAGTTCCTTAAAAGGGAGATGAAACTCAGACTTGATGGCTGGAGCTCCAGCAGACATCTCAGACCATGAGGTCTGAGAAAGTCGCATGTGAAGTAGGGTCAGGCTGAAGCACATGAGAAGCCTACGTGTCTGAATCCCCTGGAGCTCCCCTACTGGCCCTGGAATGCCCACCTGTGGACTTCTGCGTGAGAAAATAAGCTCCTAATTGGAATAAGATATTAGCGGTCAAGTCTCTCTGAGCAACAGCCAGACACAATCTCTAATGCTGTGGTTATGATGGTGGGTACAGAGGCGAGTAGCCGCTGCCCCAGGCTTTACTTGTTTAACTATGGAATAGCAGCAATCAGAACACGGTGCCCAATGGCCTTTCAAATCAGAAGAGAAATCATGGATTCTCACCAAACCATGGGAGGATTGAAAAGATATTAATAATAATCCAGAAGTGAGGGAGATCTGATACAAACTCAGAAGTCATCAAAATTAAAAGAAGTTCTTTGTGGCAAAAATCACCTGGATCACTCAGGATAGGCTAGTTAGGTTACGAGAAATAAAGCCAAAATCTGAGCTTCCTGTTGTCATGCAGCATGGCTGGGGCCTCTGCTGCCATGTCATCAGTATTGTCACCTTCACATCAGGTTGCCATATTGAAGGCACAGCCATCATCTGATGCCAACTGCCAAGGCAGAGGGAAGGAGAATATGTGAAGTGCTGGCAATTCAAGCTCCAGCCAAGTGACACAAGCACTTCTGCTCTCCAGAAAAAGTCACTCAGCTACGGGCCTGGTTCAACAGGGCAGGGATACAATGCCTTCTCAGGCATCAAGCAAAAAGCTTAACCCATTGGGAAAAGTTTTAGTACTTCAGACAAAGGGCTAATTTCTCTGATAAATAAAAAGTACTCACTGATCACCAAGAAATGGGTCATGTCAGTTAGAAAAACAGGCAAAAAATATGAACAGGTATTTAACAGATAGGGAATGAAAGATGCTATAACTTGCCTATAATTCTATGTTAAAATCACCCCGACGGTACCATTTTTCACCCATTGGCATTGGCTATGTGCAAACAGGCATGGTCATACTTTGCTGATGGGCTATGAATTGGTATAACCTCTATGGGACACAATTGGCATTATGTGTCAAAATTTAAAGTTCCCACACCTTTTGCTAAGGTTTTGCTACTTCTAGAAATGTAACCTGTGATGAACTCACACATATGGGAAATAATATTTGTTCAAGGCTCTTCATTGCACTGTTGTTTGTAATAACAAAAGATCGGAAATAACTTAATGCCTATTAATTAGGGACAGGTTAAATAAATCATTTAAATAAATGATTTCCCTCCCTTCAAGGGAATACGAAACAGATATGAAAGGAATGAAAAGTTGCTTTCGAGATGCTATGGGATGATTGCTAAGATTTAATGTTAAATGAACAAAGGTACCGAACAGTATACTGTATATTACTATATGTGTAAAACAAAGAATACATATTGATAATTATTTAAATATGCTGAAAACATCTCTAAGAAATAAGTTTTTTCTGCATCTTAGATATGAAAAATATATTTAATTTGGGAAATATTGGTTGCCACTAAGGTGAGAATGGAAATTCTCCTTTTGTACCTTTTAAATTGTGATATAAACACAAAGCCAGGGCTATCTCCCTACCAAACTTCAGGCTATCCTACAAGGCCATAGTGATCAAAACAGCATAGTATTGGCACAAAAACAGAGACATTGACATCTGGGACTGAATAGAAAACCATGAGATGAAACTAACATCTTGGGCAGCGCCTGTGGCTCAGTGAGTAGGGCGCCGGCCCCATATGCCGAGTGTGGCGGGTTCAAACCCAGCCCCGGCCAAACTGCAACAAAAAACTAGCCGGGCGTTGTGGCGGGCGCCTGTAGTCCCAGCTGCTCGGGAGGCTGAGGCAAGAGAATTGCGTAAGCCCAAGAGTTAGAGGTTGCTGTGAGCCGTGTGACACCACAGCACTCTACCGAGGGCGGTACAGTGAGACTCTGTCTCTACAAAAAAAAAAAAGAAACTAACATCTTACAACCATCTGATCTTTGATAAACCAAACAAGAACATACACTGGGGAAAAAGAATCCCTATTCAAGAAATGGTGTTGAGAGAACTGGATAACCACACGTAATGACTGAAACTGGACCTGTACCTCTCGCCACTTACGAAAATTAATTCAAGCTGGATAAAAAATTTAAATCTAAGGCATGAAACAATACAAATCCTCGAAGAAAGTGTGAGGAAAACACTTGAAGATATTGACCTGGGGAAAGATTTGATGAAGAAGACTTCCGGGGCAATTGCAATAACAAAAATAAAGAAATGGGACTTAAACTGCTTCTCTACAGCTAAGGAAACAACAAAGCAAACAGACAACCTTCAGAATGGGAAAAGATATTTGCACCTGAAACAAAGAAGACAAAATGCACCAGCTCTAGAGGCAGGGAAGCCCTGGGCAGAGGGCTAGAGAGCCAGGCGCTGTCTGGCCACCTCTGCTCTGGTGACCAGGGGCAGCATAGAAGCAGATGGGAGCCTAAGAGCCGAGGCCGAGAGGAGCAGTCTGACTCAGGCCTCCAGAGCCCCTCCATCCTCACTCTAAAGAGCTCTCCCCTGCTGTGCAATTCTCCAGGCTTGACTCAGAGGGCCTCAACCTCATTTCCGAAACTCAAACCCATCCTCCATAACAAATACTTCCTGCCTTGGTGGATTCTCAAAGGCACATGCTAGAGGCCACTGAATGCACCAGATGTTTTGAAGAAACAAGAGTCATTCTGAGCTAAGTCTGCCACGTGGGAGTGATCAGGCTGTGGGATGCTGTTTTGGGTCAACAATGAGGAGTGATTGTAAAGCCAGGTGTCTGGGTGTCATGCGCTGACTCTGATGCCAGTGCCCATAAGGAGTTTAAGAGACACTCTGAGTCACAGCAGTAAGTGTGCTGTCTCAGAAGTGGAGATTTTTCACAGGACGAGTCATTTAAATGTAGAGGGTGACAATGTAGACAGAATGGCCCCCAGCCCATGTTGGGGAAAAGTTTCCCGTCTGTCCTTATAGAGCAAATATCCGAGCCTCTTGCCCGCCAGTCCTTCCTTGGGTTCATCCAGGGTTCTCTGGTGCTTCCTAGTGTCTTAGAGGAAACCTAGAGGCCAAGTCCATCCCCTCACTGGGACAACAGCCCAGAGTGCCGTATGGCAGACACTATCCGGGGAGGCTGCTCACCCCATCCTACCCGCCTCCCAATGCCTTGATTGGTGGAAGGAAAGAGCCCCTTGCGAGCAAGAAGCTCGGGTCAGAGTCCAGAGACAGAAGGAGCCTGGCCAAGTCCCAAACTCCATCAGCAGAACCCTGAGGCCCCTGGGAACCAAAGAGCTGAAACCACCCATTCTGCTCAGCTGCCACCCACCTCCCGGGTGCAAACTGGCCCCAGTACTAGGTCTCTCTTTACTTCCCAAACCCAGAACTACCTTCTTCCCACCTAATGTTCAGCAACCTCAAGGGTGAGGGACTGAACTTCTCTAAATTCTCAAAAACCAAGAGTCTGGTTCTCTCCTCTCTGGATCATTAGACTGGGTTCTCTACATCCTTTTTTCTAAGGAAAGCCACTCTCACAATTCACAGGGGAATTTCCCATCCCTGCAAAGACTGGGAGATAGCCAAGATATTTTTCCCTGAAGAGGGGGAAACCACATTTAATTCCTGATAGTCCATCCCTCTTAGAGGGCCCCACCACAGTGCTCATGGCCTTCGTTTCAAGAGCACTTTGAGTGCACTAAGTGCCACCCATGAAATCTCATTTAGTCCTTCCAGTGGTCTGATGAAGCGAGTACTTTTATTATTATTCCATTGAACTAATGAGGAAACAGCTGTAGAGAGGTTAAGAAACTTGCCCGAGCTCACACAATTAGCAAGTTGAGATGTTTATTAATTACCTCGTACGTAGATAGTACTTCATAATTTTCCAAGATGTTTCATTTCATTAGGCCACTGTCTTAGTCTTGTTTGTGCTGCTACAACAGAATACCTGAGACTCGGGAATGTATAAAGAACAGAAATTTATTTCTTATCATTCTGGAAGCTGGAAAGTCTAAGGTCAAGGGAACCATATCGGGTGAGGGCCTTCATGCTGTGTCATCCCAGGGCAGACAGGAAAAGAGGGGGCAAGAGAGACACAAGCTTGCAGCCCCAAGCCCTTTTACAATGGGTGTCAATCCATTCATAAGGATGCCGCCCTCACGACCTCAGCACCTCCCATTAGGCCCCACCTCCCACCTCCCAACATGCTGCTTTGGTGATTAAGTTTCTAACACCTGCTTTTGAGGAGACACCATAGCTTCAAACCATAGAGCCATTTAATCTTCACCAATTCTATGAAATAACTTATCATTGTTACTTTTATTCCCACTTTAAAGATAACAGTGTGGCTCTGAGGTCATTAATGACTTTTACAGTCACCTAGCCAGGTAGTGATGGGCAGTGACAGGGCAAGAGCTTAAGCCAGAGTCTGGGTCTTGCTTTGTTATTTCTCCAATACTGGCCAGTGGCCTAGCATTGGATCCTGTGGTTGGTTGAATAGTGTCCCTCCTGCAAAATGTGTCCAAGTCCTATCCCCTGATTCTTGTGAATGTGACCTCGTTTGGAAATAGGTTTGAGATGAGATTGAAGGAAACCAAAATATTTGCCCCCAAATATACTTCTTTGACATATTTTGAGATGACTATTCAGGGAGCTTGCAACCAGAAGGAGCCCTGCAAAGCTGTCTTTGGTGGGGTAGATCTGCTTCTCCAGAGAATCTGCATGGAGGTAGCCAGGCTTTCTCTGAGGCCCTCTCCTGTCTGGATCCAAGAAAGATTAACTGAGAGTCTAACACCTTTAAAGATCTAAAAGACACATTCACCGTCTATTCTCTCCTGGGGCGGCTACGTGTGCAGTTGTGTCTATACAACAAGATGACCTTTGCTAGCCAGGCCTCTTCGCCTCCCTCCCTCCCACAACCTGTCTTATTATCATAACCTAATCTATCACCGTAACCTGCTTTTGGCCACACTCTGAGCCCTATTCTTCCTGTAATCTCGAGAAGGCATGAAAACGTCAACCATATGGCCATTACTTTGAGTTCTTACATTGAGTGAGACTCCCATGCACGTTAATAATTTGTCTGCCTTTTCTCCTTTTAATCTGCCTTTTGTACATTGATTTTTCAGCAAGCCTTCAGAGGATGGAGGGCAAGTTTTCCCTTGTTCCCAACAAGATCATCCCGGATTTAGGATAATCCCTAAATCCAATGATGAGGCTCAGAAAACAGTACCCCCAAAAGAAGGACTCAGGAGAAAAAGTTCTTATCTGATCTTTTCCTGTCCTCCTGCCTCCAGTCCCATTAGCTAGCCATAGAAATTGTAATTCTTCTTCCCTGAGGTGAATCATAAAAACCAGAACACCTTTTCCCAAAATCAGCCATAAAACCTAAAATTATTCTGTGTAAAAACTGGCCATAAAGAAATTACCTGCCCTACCTTGCTTAACTGTTAAGGTATAGACTCCCATTCCAGAGAGGGCCTGCCCCGTACCCAGAGGGAAGGAATGTTTCTCAGGCCAGAAAGACCCTGGACACACAGGCCTTGCTGGGTTTCCCACCCACTCTATCAGCATCTGATCATTCTCTTTTTATCCAATTGTATTTCTACGTGGCTGTTTATGTTTTGTTGAACCTGAGCATAAAAATGGACAACTTCTGTATTTGGGGGTCTTCATTCTGAAAGCTCCCCTGTGTATGCATTAAATAAATTTGTATGTCTTTTTCTCCAACTGATCAATTTGCCTCATGTCAGTGATTTTTTTTCATTAAACCTTTATGGGACCGAGGACCTTGTTCCCTACGCCAATGACTGATATCCTTACAAGAGAAAGGAGGGAGATACTAAGCCACAGGGACACAGAAAAGAATGAGATGTAAGGACGGACACAGAGATGCAAATTGTGCTGTGTCGACAGAAAAACTTCAAATTCTGTAAAATAATTTTAAAAGGTTTACTCTGAGCTAGATGTGTGTGACCATAGGGAGCCACACTCAAGAAGTCTTGAGCAAGTGGTCCCACGGCAGTCAGGGTATACTTGATTTTTATATACTTTAGGGAACCAGGAATTGCAGGTAAAATCATAAATTAATACACAGAAGGTGTACATGGGTCTGGCCTGAAAAGGTGGGACATCTTGAAATCAGGGGGAGGGGAGGGAGCTTATGGGTAATAGGTGAGTTCAAAGATGCTTTGATTTGTCCTTAAAGACATAAAGCCTCCTCTAAAGGCTTGGGATGTTTTAAGTTACAGTAAAGAAGTCTGTTCTCAGGGGTGCTCTGAGACGGAAGAGGAGGGACTGATTGTGGACTGAGCGTGAAGATCTTTTCCCACCTCAGATCCCAAGCCCAGTTCCACAGACTCCGTAACCTTCTAGTGCCGAAGGAGCCTCAGTCTCCAGCCCTGGTTGGCCCAGCGGTGCCCAAGCACCAGCAGGACACCAGGACTCCTGCCCAGGCTGGAAGTGGAAGTTGTGGGGAGGGGACTGGGCTAGAAGAGGAATTTACTAGGATGAGGGAGAGACAGGGAGAGGAACTTCTCCAAGTTCTTCTGGATTACTGGAAGCAACAAAAGCCCCCTCCCCAGCACAATATCCCCAAGCTTCTTCTGTGGGAATATGCCTGAGCCTTTGATAGCTCTGAGCACCCTCTCCAGCCTTACCCCAGGGCTCAGGGCCGACGCAGGGCAGTCTCAGCCAGCAGGGTGGCCACAGAAGTCCTCCTCTCCAGGCCTGTGCTGGGGAGAGGTTGCACTGAAGTTGGCGCTGGGCTCTGGAGTTAATAAATGTTGACATTTGGAGAGTGGGAGCTGTCGAGGTGTTTTCTTAGTGTAAATGTGATGTGGGCAGTGTAGTGACTCCCCAAGTTGTTCTCTGGAATGGAGCAAGTGAAGGCAGACTGGATCTCCTCCACTCAACTTAGGATTTGATTAAAAGCTGCTTCCCTGTGATGAAGATAGTACTGAATTAACAGCTGATGGTGACTGTCTCCACAGAGGGGAGAAGGAAAGGAGAGAACAAGGAGGGAGCACTTGTCCTCTGCCCTGTCTGCTTGGCTTCTCTTCCTGAGAACTAGGGTTCCCCCATTTTAACACCTTTAACTTCTTTCCACAATCCTCCCCTCCCCTAACCAGAGTTCCAGAAGCTTCTTCAGAGAGGAAGAGTCTCAAGAGGCCTGGCCAGCTTGCAATTCTCTTACCCAACCACAGAGAAAAATCCAGATGCCACGTGGCGATGGGCGGGGGCTGGGTGCAAGGGGCCTAGGAGGTGTTGCAGCTCGTGGCAGCCCAAGGACTATCACCAGACCCTGGGGACATGCTCTCATGCTGCCTATGGTACTCTCTCATATTTGAAAGCCTTCCAGCTCGATCCCCCTCCTTCCCTAGCCTCCTTAGCACCTGGCTTGCCCTCACTTCCAGTTGTGTCTTCCCACTTGGGCTTTTCCACAGGCGACATGGCCGAGTCTCTTCTCTAAGCCTCACCTCCTCTACCTCCACTCTGGGTCCTCCAGGGAGGACCAGACCCACCCTTTCCTGGAGGCCACTTTGCATGGACATGGACATGAAGTACATGATGACATATGTACTTCAACACATGTACCCATCCCCAGCTTTTTAGAGACTGCAGACTAATCCCCACGAGAGGATTCCAGAGCCCAGTCATGCTGTGCCTCAGCCTAGTCCGTGTCGTGGCCCTGATGGCTACAAGGAATTGATCACTAACCAGGACCTGACAATGAGCTGGGGGGTTAACATGCACTAGCAACCCACCAAGAAGGCTGCTGCAACTATTCCCACTTTACAGGTAAGAGACAGAGGAGAGAATTGCAAGCTGGCCAGGCTTACCGAGGTAGCAGAAAGTAGTGGGCCAATACGAGGGTCGCCCCAGGTCTATCTGACCCCACAGCTCACCTTGAATTGTCTCTATTGTCTCCAGCTAGGGGCAGGCTGGACCCAGACCCAGAAAAAGATCAGTGTCCACAGGTGGTTCCCTACCTCTTCCTCCCCCACCCACCAATAGCCCCACCACCACCTTGGAGTCCTCACTCTGCCCTCAGAGGGAGTCTCACTCCCTGTGCATGTGGTGGGCACCACACACCCCGCCACAGAAAACCAGGGAACTTAATACATTTTTAGCTTTTTAATAGAAAATTTTAGAAACTGGGATAATGAACCCACATATACCCATCACCCACCTTCAAAAATGATCAACATTTTGCTAATCTTGTTTCATCTATTCTCCCCCACGCACTTTTTTTCCTGAAGATTTTAAGCGAATCTCAGACATCGTTTCATTTTGCCTGTAAATACTTCACCACCCATCTCTGACAGATAAGAACTTCTTTTCTCTTAACCTAATTACAATTCTGTTAACACACCTAAGAAAATGAGCGAGTGTCCTTCGTTTTATGTCATAATCTACGTATGTCTGAATTTCCCCAGCGGCCTCCAAATGACTCTTTACAGTTGGTTTGTTCAAATCGGGATCCACAAGCCAATTAAAAACATTCAGTGGGGAAAAGATTCCCTATTTAACAAATGGTGCTGGGTGAACTGGCTGGCAACCTGTGGAAGACTGAAACTGGACCCACACCTTTCACCATTAACTAAGATAGACTCTCACTGGATTAAAGATTTAAACTTAAGACATGAAACTATAAAAATACTAGAATAGAGTGCAGGGAAAACCCTTGAAGAAATCAGTCTGGGCGAGTATTTTATGAGGAGGACCCCCTGGGCAATTGAAGCAGCTTCAAAAATACACTACTGGTATCCACATAGGGTCAGAAGAGATCAAACTTTTGCTCTTCGCAGATGATATGATTGTATATCTGGAAAATACTAGGGACTCTACTACAAAACTCTTAGAAGTGATTAAGGAATACAGCAGTATCTCAGGTTACAAAATCAACATTCATAAATCAGTAGCCTTTATATATACCAACAATAGTCAAGTTGAAAAAACAATTAAGGACTCTATCCCATTCACAGTAGTGCCAAAGAAGATGAAATACTTGGGAGTTTATCTAACAAAGGACGTGAAAGATCTATATAAAGAGAACTATGAAACTGTAAGAAAAGAGATAGCTGAGAATGTTAACAAATGGAAAAATATACCATGCTCATGGTTGGGAAGAATCAACATTGTTAAAATGTCCATACTACCCAAAGCAATATATAATTTCAACGCAATCCCCATTAAAGCTCCACTGTCATACTTTAAAGATCTTGAAAAAATAATACTTCGTTTTATATGGAACCAGAAAAAACCTCGAATAGCCAAGACATTACTCAAAAATAAAAACAAAGCAGGAGGAATCATGCTACCAGACCTCAGACTATACTACAAATCGATAGTGATCAAAACAGCATGGTACTGGCACAAAAACAGAGAAGTAGATGTCTGGAACAGAATAGAGAACCAAGAGATGAATCCAGCTACTTACCGTTATTTAATCTTTGACAAGCCAATTAAAAACATTCAGTGGGGAAAAGATTCCTTATTTAACAAATGGTGCTGGGTGAACTGGCTGGCAACCTGTAGAAGACTGAAACTGGACCCACACCTCTCACCATTAACCAAGATAGACTCTCACTGGATTAAAGATTTAAACCTAAGACATGAAACTATAAAAATACTAGAAGAGAGTGTAGAGAAAACCCTTGAAGAAATTGGGTTGGGCGAGTTTTTTATGAGAAGGACTCCCCGGGCAATTGAAGCTGCTTCAAAAATACACTATTGGGACTTGATCAAACTAAAAAGCTTCTGCACAGCCAAGAACACAGTAAGTAAAACAAGCAAACAGCCCTCAGAATGGGAGAAGATATTTGCAGGATATGTCTCCGACAAAGGTTTAATAACCAGAATCCACAGAGAACTCAAACGCATTAGCAAGAAAAGAACAAGGGATCCCATCGCAGGCTGGGCAAGGGACTTGAAGAGAAACTTCTCTGAAGAAGACAGGAGTACGGCCTTCAGACATATGAAAAAATGCTCATCATCTCTAATCATCAGAGAAATGCAAATCAAAACTACTTTGCGATATCATCTAACTCCAGTGAGACTAGCCTACATCACAAAATCCCAAGACCAGAGATGTTGGCGTGGATGTGGAGAAAAGGGAACACTTTTGCACTGCTGGTGGGAATGCAAATTAATACATTCCTTTTGGAAAGAGATATGGAGAACACTTAGAGATCTAAAAATAGATCTGCCATTCAATCCTGTAATCCCCCTACTGGGCATATACCCAGAAGACCAAAAATCACACCATAACAAAGATATTTGTATCATAATATTTATTGCAGCCCTATTCATAATTGCTAAGTCATGGAAAAAGCCCAAGTGCCCATGGATCCACGAATGGATTAATAAATTGTGGTATATGTACACCATGGAATATTATGCAGCCTTAAAGAAAGATGGAGACTTTACCTCTTTCATGTTTACATGGATGGAGCTGGAACATATTCTTCTTAGTAAAGTGTCTCAAGAATGGAAGAAAAAGTACCCAATGTACTCACCCTTATTATGAAACTAATGTAGGACCTTCACATGAAAGCTATAACCCAGTTACAACCTAAGAATAGGGAGAAAGGGGAAAGGGAGGGGAGGGAGGGGGGAGGGAGGGGGAAGGAGGGGGATTAATGGGATTACACCTGCGGTGCATCTTACAAGGGCATATGTGAATCCTAGTAAATGTAGAATGTAAAAGTCTTAGCAAAATAACTAAGAAAATGCTACAAAAGCTATGTTAACTAATGTGATGAAAATGTGTCAAACGATCTATGAACCAAGTGTATGGTGCCCCATGATCATACTAATGTACACAGCTATGGTTTAATAAAAATAAATTAATTAAAAAAAACAACAACAAAAATACACTACTGGGACCTGATCAAACTAAAAAGCTTCTGCACAGCCAAGAACACAGTAAGTAAAGCAAGCAGACAGCCCTCAGAATGGGAGAAGATATTTGCAGGTTATGTCTCCAACAAATGTTTAATAACCAGAATCCACAGAGAACTCAAACATATAAGCAAGAAAAGAATAAGTGATCCCATCGCAGGCTGGGCAAGGGACTTGAAGAGAAACTTCTCTGAAGAAGACAGGCGCGCGGCCTACAGACATATGAAAAAATGCTCATCATCCTTAATCATCAGAGAAATGCAAATCAAAACTACTTTGCGATATCATCTAACTCCAGTAAGATTAGCCCACATCACAAAATCCCAAGACCAGAGATGTCGGCGTGGATGTGGAGAAAAGGGAACACTTCTACACTGCTGGTGGGAATGCAAATTAATACATTCCTTTTGGAAAGATGTTTGGAGAACACTTAGAGATCTAAAAATAGATCTGCCATTCAATCCTACAATTCCTCTACTATGTATATACCCAACGACCAAAAATCACATTATAACAAAGATATTTGTACCAGGATGTTTATTGCAGCCCAATTTATAATTGCTAAGTCATGGAAAAAGCCCAAGTTCCCATCAACCCACGAATGGACCAGCAAATTGTAGTACATGTATACCATGGAATATTATGTAGCCTTAAGGAAAGATGGAGACATTACCTCTTTCATGTTTACATGGATGGAGCTGGAACATATTCTTCTTAGTAAAGTATCTCAAGAATGGAAGAAAAAGTATCCAATGTACTCAGCCCTACTATGAAACTAATTTATGGCTTTCACATGAAAGCTATAACCCAGTTATAACCTAAGAATATGGGGAAGGGAGAGAGGGAGGGAAGGGAAGGAAAGGGGAGGTGGGCGGAGGGAGGGTGATGGGTGGGATTACACCTGCGGTGCATCGTACAAGGGTACATGTGAAACTTAGTAAATGTAGAATATAAATGTCTTAACACAATAACTAAGAAAATGCCAGGAAGGCTATGTTAATCAATGTGATGAAAATGTGTCAAACGGTCTATAAAACCATTGTATGGTGCCCCATGATCACATTAATGTACACAGCTATGATTTAATAATACAAATAAATAAATAAAATAAAATAAATAATCAGGATCCAAACAAGGCCTGTCTGTCGCATGGTTGGTGTTTCCTAACTCTTTGAGTCCCTGGCCTCCTTCACCCCTTCCCTCCTGTCCACTACCGCCTCCCATAGGCAGGTCACTTGTCCCACATTCTAACTGACAGATTCCATCCTCGTGGTGTTATTTAACATCCTCTGCAATCCCTCTAAAGATCTTTTCAAAGGTGCAAAATGGTCACATCTCTCCCCTGCCTAAAACCTTTCTGTGGCTTCACATTTCCCTGAAAAGAAAACCCATATCCTTTTCTTGGCCTGCAAGGACTTGTCCATATGATTTGTTCCCTGATCCCCTCTCAGACCGCACCTCCCACCTCTCTGTCCCTTTCTGGTCCGCTCAGCTTTGCCGTAGTCCCCTCAGTCTCATTTTTCTGCTGCAGAGCCCTTGCAAACAGAGGTGGTTTCTTCTCCTGGGACACTCTTCCTCACCTCTGCCCTGGCCACCAGCCAGCTCTTCCTCATCACCAGATCTCATCCTGATGTCCCCTCCCCAGACTGCCCTGGCCTCCCTACCTCAGCAGAGTCCTTTCCCCAATTGTTTTCTGGTACAGTCTCTTTTTAGTGCCCATTGCACTTCTCAAATCATGCAGTTATTTTTGTCCATTATTTTCTTTTTTCAATGTCTGACTGCTTCCTCCCTCCTCCACCCCACAGAATGTAGGTTTTGTAAGGATAGTCACTGTGGCTGTCTGATATCTCCCAGGCCTAAAACAGGGCTTGGAACATAATAGACGCTCAGGCATTTGTAGGTTAATAGAATAAACAGAAGGGAGGGCGGGAGGGAGAAGAAGTGGTTCACCTTTTAAAGGGTTCACAATCTGGTTGGAGAGGCAGGAAACAAAGCAAATACAAGACCTTGCAATCAACCAACTAACCAATCAGTTAATATCTATTAAACACTAACAACCTTCACACTTTTCCAGGCACAGAGGAGATATCTTAGGTGTCAGAAGATTTACACCAAACCTCAGGCTCTCTGCTTTATGATTTTAGTTGTTTTTAATTGAGACAAAAGTCTTCACTTGGCCTTTATGGTCCCATCCAGTTGAGCTTTCTGTCTTTTTACTAGAGCTGTCTGTTTTTACTATTTTGTTCTCTATTGATTTATTAAGTCATACTTTAGCTTTAAAAATTGTTTTGGTCTTATTTTACTTCTTTTTTATCTTGTGCTTTTAAATGCAAACAAGACGATAGCGGAATCACTAGGAGAGACCAGGAGAGAGGGTCCTGGGCTAATGAGTCTGGACCTTGAGGCGTGAGACCCCAGAGGGTGACCATTGGCCCAAAGGTAGTCCTCTAGGAAAGGCTGCCATTCCCACTTAAAAATGATATTTTAGCCACACAGAGATTCACAGGGCAAATGGCTCTCCCAGAAAAGATAAGATTAGCCCTTCCACAGCCCAGAGGACTTACCGGAACAAGGCCTTTTAACTAATTTCTGGGAGGGTAAGTGACATCTTGATGAAACCATTTTGACATGAAGACACTTGACGTGGCCTCTAAAGCAGCCATTAAACCTGTAGTTTGTTCTTACTGCCGAGTTACAAGCACAGCAGACTCCTTACCCCATCCGCAAACCCCACCCTAGGGGCCCCATAAGAGGCAAGACGTCAAACATTTCTGGGTCACAGGCAACTAACCTACTACATTTTGACACAAATGCATCAAAATGTCTCCCATTTCAAATGTGGGGTCAAAATATTTTTTCATTCTTATGCTTGTGGTTAGTTAGACATATAGGCTTCCTTTGAAAGCACGGTGTTATCTGCATTCTTAAAATCGACATGAATGGTTTCATGCTATCAATTCCAATCTGTCTCTTACACTTCTTCCCTCTGGGTTGCTTGTGAGTTCTTCCCAATTTGCTCAATGTAGACAAAGTTCATTGCTTCTCCCTGCTATGTGGTATTCCATCATAGACAGACACCAGGTTTTATTTACCCAGTCCCTAGTGAAGGACACCAGGCCGGTGTTTCATCCTCCTACATGTATTTTGTGGGCCTCTGTGTCTCTCAGAAGTTTTGTGCCAACTGTAAGAACCAGTGATGGGCAAGGCTAACCCTCTCTGATATGAGATTCTCCACAATCCATCTGTCCTGAAAAAGTCACTACTTTTCCTAACAATGGGGACTGAGTGCTTCCTCACTAGTATTTGATAGGATTCCAATTTTCTAGTTTTTGCCAGTCCGAGGGGCTAATATAGTACCTTCTTATTTTAATTTGTGTTAAAGAGATAGAGCAATCTTTTTAATAGCTATTAGCTATTAAAATGTCCAATTCTGTGAATGGCTATTTAAATTTTCTTTCTCTTCTTCCTATTAAATGCTTGTGTTTTTCTTATGGATTTGCAGTTCTTTATGACTGCCAGATATTAAAATTCTATCAGTTTTAGACTTTTAAAAGTATGTGTAATAGGCTATTTGTGTTGCTATAAGGAAAATACCTGAGGCTGATTTATAAAGAAAAGTATCGTCGGGGGTCCTGCCCCAGGGGACAGGATCCACTAAAACGTGTGGAAACTGGCAGCGACCGACTGAAGAAATAGAGTTAGAAACAAAGGTAAAGAAGGAGACATGAGACAGAGCAGGATTAAAGGTGGGAACTCAGGGGTCCATTGCCCGTTTTGTGGGCTTCTGGTAATGGCACCAAGTGTTTGCTCCACTCTGCTTTTATTGACATCTATTTGCCCAGAGAGTAAGATGAGGGAGAGAACAAAGACACCAGCAGTTTCCCTGAGTGAGCATATCAGCTCCTATTTTTATTATTATTAAGCTTAACAGTAGCCTTGAGAAATCTGAAATCTGAGCCTTGTATTGGGAGAGCCTACCACTTGAGATCACACACACAGATTTCCAGGGAGGTGTTAAACTCCACTAGTTCCCTGTGGAGTAAAAGATCACCAGCATTAATCTCCTCTGAGGAATCGGTGGGAGGGAGGAATTTTCCTCCCATCACCACCACAGAGGATCTTCCTCTGCGATAAGGGATATAAGCTCTTCTGTCCATATCTCAGGGCTTGAGCTACTCTGTTGATCTCTGCTCCAGGCAAATGCAAATATCCACAATGGGTATCTGCTTTGCCTCTTTACTAGGCAGGAAATGACCCAGGTAATGTATCTTTCTAGGTCTTTGTCATAGCCTCTTCTATGACCATTTTTCCTCAGTGCTCACAGACCCAGCAGGGATGTTTGTAAGTTGTATCCCCAACAGGCTAGAATTTCAGAAAGGACAAGAAGCACTTTCATGGCCTATTTGTCTGTTATGTCAGTAACACACTGCTTTTGTTGTTATAACCTTGTAACCAGTTTGATTATCATGAGGGCCAGAGATGCTTCCTTACCCTTCTTTTAAAATTGGATTAGCTCTTTGTGGATCTCAATTCTTTTATACACATTTTGTTTAATTCCTGCTGGAGTATAACTGAATATTAAAATTAATTTGAGGGAATATTAAAATTAATTTGAGGGAACTGATATCTTTCCAAGATTAAGTCATCCCAACATGGACATAGTATTTCCATTTGTTTAGGTCTCTCATTTAGTGACCTTCAGTAAAGTTTAATTTTTTTTTTCTTCATGTTTATTCTCAGGAAATTTGTGATATTCATTGCTATTATCAGAGATCCTGAGAGAGGTCTAGAAATGTATGCATATTATTGCAAAATTTTAAAAGCAAAGTATTTTAACTACAATTTGTAAAGACCACTGTCTCCTTTCCATCTCAAGCTCCCATCCATTACACCTCTGATATCAGATAACACCAGAGTGATTACAGGTACTTTGGAACTCCAGCTAAGAGGAATTTGAGCTAGAGGCACATCTGACATGGGGTTGATGGAATATATTTGTATGGCTCATAATCACATCCATGTATAGTGAAGTCATTGCTAGATGTCTTGGTGCCTGAATGACTTTCAGGAATTCCTGGAATTTATTCCACCCACCATCTTGAGTCACTAGACATCTGAACACAAAAGTGCAAAAATTGAGGTAACAAGCAGTTAATTAATTTTTTAAATTATTTTTTATTTTTAAAAAGTTTTTAAAGTTGTCTCAGTGCCTGTGGCTCCAGCGGCTAAGGCACCAGCCACATACACCTGAGCTAGGTTTGAATCCAGCCCAGGCCCACCAAACAACACTGACAACTACAACCAAAAGATAGCCAGGCATTGTGGCAGGCGCCTGTAGTTCCAGCTACTTGGGAGGCAGAGGCAGGAGAATCACTTGAGCCCAGGAATTTGAGGTTGCTATGAGCTGTAATGCCATGGCACTCTACCTAGGGTGACAGCTTGAGGCTCTGTCTCTAAATAAATAAATAAGTTTTTAAAGTTATTTTTTATTTCCATAATGTTCATTATACATTCTATTTTTGTAATATTACTAATTGTGATTTGTCATTCTAAATGAATGTTCATTTTGAATCTGTAGTTTTTTTTTTATTTTTCTTAAAGAGGGCTTCCTAAATTTCATAAACTTCCATGGCTCAAAAACCTATGTTGGTTTACATGGATATTGTAAATGGTTTTACTGTTTTCTATATTCAGATTTATATGTTGATCAAAAATACAGCAACCTTTCTAATTTCTCTTAAAAGTTCTAAAAGTTTAGGACGGTGCCTGTGGCTCAAAGGAGTAGGGTGCCAGCCCCATATGCTGGAGATGGCAGGTTCAAACCCAGCCCTGGCCAAAAACTGCAAAAAAAAAAAAAGTTCTAAAAGTTTATTGATTTCTTTGGTTTCCTCACTAAATTACCACATCATTTGCAAATAGTGACTAGTTTATCTCTATTTCCAATATTATATTTTTAATTTGTTTTTCCTATTTTATTGATCAGGACCTTCAGTATTCTATTGAACAGTACAATAGGACATTATTTTTTTTCCTAGCCTTAATAAACATCAAAAGTTTATTGTTGGCCGGGTGTGGTGGCTCTCACCTGTAATCCTAGCACTTTGGGAGGTTAAGGCAGGAGGATGGCATGTGGCCAGGAGTTTGAGACCAGTCTGAGCAATATAGTGAGACTCACCTCTACCAAAAATTTAAAAATTGGCCAGGTATGGTGGTGTTCACCTATGGTCCCAGCTACTCAGGAGGTTGAAACAGGAGGATGGTTTGAGCCCAGGCATTTAAGACTGTAGTGAGCTATGATCACACCACTGTACACTAACCTAGGTGACAAAATGAGACCTTATCCCGCCCCACCCCCAAAAACCAACAACAAAAGCTTTCTTCTTTTAGTTTCATTACAAGGTTTTGTTAGGTAGTCTTTATTAAGCTAAGAAAGTTCTTATTTTCCTAATAGTTATTTAAAAATAATTTATCAGTGTTGAATTTCATCTGAAATTTCATTTAGAAGACTCTGTAATTTTTATGCTTTATTCTTTTTCATTAGGGTTGGCAAAATACAGAGTGCAGACCAAATTGGGTTATATCCTGTTTTTATAAAGTATAATTGAAGCAGAGCCAACCCAATGACTTTACATATTGTCCCTGGCTGCTTTCACACTGTAGTGGAAGAGTTGAGTAAGAGGGACAGACACTGTCTAGCCCACAGAGCCTACAATATTTATTTATCTGACCTTTGACAAGAGAAAGTTTTCCAACTCCTGCTTTAGAGTGATAAATTATATTGATAGACAGGAATATCTCATAGATATTGTGGGTTCAGTGCCAAACAAATACAATAAAATGAATATCGCAATAAAATAAGCCACATCGTTATTTCGGCTTCCCAGTGCTCATCAAAGTTATGATTACAATACACTACATTGTATTCTATGAAGTGTGCAATAACATTATATCTTTTCAAAAAGTATATACCGTAATTTTAAAATATTTTATTACTAAAAAATGCTAGCTATCATCTGGACCTTCTTTTTGCTGGTGTAGAAACTTGCCTTGATGTTGATGGCTGCTGGTCTATCAGGGTGGTGGTTGCTGAAGGTCGGGTAACTATGGACATTTCTTAAAATAGGACAACAGTGAAGTTTGCCACACCAATTTATTCTTCCTTTCATGAAAGAGTTTTCTATAGCATATGATGCTGTTTGATATCATTTTACCCACAAAAGAACTTGTTTTAAAATTGACATCAATCCTCTCAAACTCTGCCATTGCTTTATCAACTAAATTTATACAATAATATTGTTGTTGTTGTTGTTGTTGTTGTTATTATTGTTTTTGAGACAGAGTCTCACTCTGTTGCCCATCCTAGAGTGCCCTGACATCAACCTAGATCACACCAACTTCAAACTGCTGGGGTCAAGCAATCATCCTACCTCAGCCTCCTGAGTAGCTGGGACTACATGCACCAGCCACAACATCCAGCTATTATTTTCTACTTTTAGTAGAGATGGTATCTCGATCTTGCTCAGGCTGATGTCAAACTCTTGAGCTCATGTGATCTCCTGCCTCTCAGAACACTAGGATTATAGGCATGAGCCACCATACCTGGCCAGTTTACATAATATTCTAAATCTTTTGTCAACATTTCAATAATGTTGATAGCATCTTCACCAGAAGTAAATTCCATCTCAAGAAACTAATTTCTTTTCTCATTCAGAAGAAATAACTCTTTCTCCATTAAAGTTTTCTAAACTTTATGTGTGTGTGTATGTTTGTGCCCAGGCTGGAGTACAGTGACCCAATAATAGCTCGTTGTAGCCTCAAACACCTAGTGTCAAACAATCCTCCTGCCCCAGCCTCCCAAGGAGCAAGGACTACAGGTTCACACCATCATGCCCAGATAAATTTTCAAATTGTTTTTTGTAGAGACAGGATGTCACTATGTTACCCAGGCTGGTCTCAAACGTCTAGCCTCAAATGATCCTCCAATCTCAGCCTCCCAAAGTGCTAGATGTGAGCCACTGGGCCTGGCCAGGCTCTACTCCTAATTCTAGTTCTCTTGCTGTCTCTACCATTTCTGCAGTTACTTCCTCCACTGGAGTCTTGAACACTCAAAGTCATTCATGGAGATTGGGAATCAACGTCTCCGAAACTCCTGTTAATGAACTCCTCCCATGAATTACAAATGTTCCTAATAGCATCTAGAAGGGTGAATCCTTTCCAGGAGAGTTTTAATTGGTTCTGCCCAGATCCATCAGAGGAATCACTACCTATGGCAGTTATAGCCTTTTGCAGTGAATTTCTTAAACAAGACTTGAAAGTCAAAACGACTCTTTAATCTATTGGTTGCAGAATGGATGTTGTGTTAATAGGTGTGGAAACAACATTAACTGTCTTTCACATGTCCATCAGAGCTCTTGGGTGACTAGGTACATTATAAATGAGCAGTTATATTTTGAAAGGAATCTTTTTATCTGAGCAGTAGGTCTCAATAGTAGGCTTAAAATATTTAGTAAAACATGCTGTAAACAGGCTTTCTTGTTCCATTTACAGAGCAAAGGCAGAATAAATCTAGCAACATTATTAAGAGTATAGGATTTTTGGAATGGTAAATGAGCACTGGCTTCAAATTAATGTCGCCAATTAGCCCCTCGGGAGAGTCAGCCTGTTCTTTGAAGCTTTGAAGCCAGGCATTGATGTCTCTTCTCTGGTTATGAAAGTCCTACACGACATTTTTTCCAATACAAGTCTGCTTTACCTACATTGAAAATCTATTGTCTCATCTATTATCTTGGCTAGATCTTCAGGATAACTTGCTGCAGCTTCTTCAATCTACATCAGCACTTGCTGCTTCACCTGGCACTTTTATGTTATGAAGACAGCTTCTTCCCTTAAACCTCGGGAACCAGCCTCTGCTAACTTCAAACTTTTCTTCTGCAGTTTCCTCATCTCTCTCAGCCGTCAAAGAATTGAACAGAGTTAGGGCCTCTGGAATAGGCTTTGGCTTAAGGGAATGTTGTGGTTGGTTTGATCTTTTATCCAGATCACCAAAATTTTCTCCATGTCAGCAATAAAGCTGTTTCACTTTCTTCTCATTTATATGTTCACTGGTTTAGCACTTTAAATTTCCTCCAAGAACCTTGTCTTTGCCTTCATAACTTGACCAACTGGTGAAGAAGACCTGGCTTGTAGGTCTTACATACTAAGCTAATCACCTTTCACTTTTATTCAAAGTGAAACACTTCCTTTCCTTAGAGGCATAGTAGGGTCAAATGGCCTGATTTCAATATTGTTGAGTCTCAGGGAATAGGAAGGTTGGAGATGAAGGAGAGAGACAGGAAGTGACTGGGCAGTGGAACTGTCGGGACACAGGTGACATTTCTGGACTGTTCACTGTCCTTTACAGGCACAGTTCATGGTGCCCCAAAACAGTGGTTACATCAGAGATAACTGATCACAGATTATCGTAACAGGTATGATGATAATGAATGAAACATTGTGAGAATTATCACAAGTGAGAACATGCTATTGAGAAAATGGCCCTGATGCAGGATTACCACAAACCTTACATTTTAAAAAACATTGCAAAGTGCAATAAAGTGAAGCACAATAAAACAAGGTATGCTTACACTTTCCAGTAGCAAATTAATTCCACTTTACTGGGATAAATTCTTCCCATTGTCTCTCTTTTTCATTACAGTACAACCTACTTCAGTTAATTACACAAATCTTAAATGTACAGCTTAATGCATTTCTACATGTACACATATTTAAATTCACTCAGATCAAGATCACGAACACTTCCAGCCCTAGAGTAGGCTTTCTCATTCCCCTAACCAGTCTATTTTGCCAACCTCCCCACCCCCAAGGTTGCTATTCTTCTTCTCCCTCACTGCAAATTCATTTTACCTATCCTGAAAGTCTTAGAAATGGAATCATATCATTGTAGTCTTACATGTCTGACGTTTTCGTTCAACAATATAGATGTGGTTATACTGTGTATGGCTATAATTATATTTTTTGTGTGATTTAGTATCAGATTATTTGAAAAAATATGTTGTTTTTAAGATAATATTTGATTCAGTTGATATTTTACCTTTACCTAGTTGATTTTGTACCTATTTGCAAATAAAGTGGCCTAAAATTTCCTTTTTCAATAATGTCTTTTCCTTTTGAAATTTATTTATTTATTTATTCATAGGGTCTTGTTGCCAGTTTAGAGTACAGTGGCATCGTCATAGCTCATGGCAACCTCAAACTCCTGGTGTCAAACAGTCTCCTGCCTCAGCCTCCCAGGTAGCTGGGACTATGGAGTGTGCCACTACTGATTTTTCAATTTTTTTTTCTTTTAGAGACAGGGTCTTACTATGTTACCCAGGCTAGTCTGAAACTCTTGACCTCAAACAATCCTCCAGACTTGGCCTCCCAAAATGCTAAGATTACCGGCAAAGCCACCATGCCCATTCTTTTTCTTTTTTGCTATTCAGTTTATATCAAGCTACATCTATTGATAGTTCAAGAATTGACCTGGACAGCTTTCTCTCTTTCCTATGTTTATAATAATTTATATTAGATAATAGTTAGCTGGGGTTTTTTTATCCCCCCAGCTTTATTGAGGTATAACTGGTATACAAAAAACTGCACATAATTAATGTTTTGATTAGCTGTTTTGTAAAATTTTGGTAGTGCTTATCTTTAAATGCCTACAAAAAGCCTCGGCCTTTGGACTTCAAGGTGACAGGGAGATTTTTACTTTTATTATTTTATAACTGCCCTTTTAATTTGTTATTTTGCTGTTAATTTTCTATTTATCATGTACCAATTTAGGCATTATATATTTTGTGCATTTCACATACATTTTTAAGTGTATGTAGTTGTATATGTGTTTGTAGTTGTTCTAATATTATTTTTGTGTTTTTAAAACCTCAGTTCTATCTCTTTTATAATTCTGTAGTTTGGTTATTTGAAAATTTCTCTTGGTGGGGGGGCAGGGGCAGAGCCAGGTGGCGGACCAAAAGAATCATTCAGCTGTGCTGAACAATTGAGGAAAAAGAGAGAACCCAGCCATACCTGGCTCATAGCTCAGGGAGCACAGCAAAGAGGTGGTGAGCTGGATACAGCATATGATCCAGAGCAGTGGAAATCTGATGAATTAGGCAAGTGATTGCTACCAGCTGGGATTGGCTGGCCCCCCACAGAGGTCCAGGATGGGAGGATGCCTTTCTGGAGTTTTCAGTTGTTGGGGAAGCTGCATGTTGAGGGGAAAGCTTGAAAGAGTGGATGGACTCAAACAGTATACAGCAACCAACTATCATTCAGCATAAGGTTGTTTAATTTCCAAGTCTTTGTGTGAGAATGAACGTTTTCACTGAAGTTGAACGTCAGAGTGGAATGCCAGAGTTTTAGTGGCTGGTGAGGCAGCCATACTGAGAAGGTCTTGGTGGCCAGAGGCCTGCCATTGTGGGAAGGTCACAGAAGGTCTTAGCAGGGGCCTAAAGCATGGCCATCTTAATTCCACCTGCTGGGATCAGAACTCCACTCTTGAGACAGGCTGAGAGACTCCTGCACCCGGCAGGAACTGGAGTCAGGAGCCACTGTGAGACCGGCCCCTGAAGGATTCTTATGAGCTTTAAGATTCCAACCAAGCCAGGTCTGAAGGCTGAGGAAACAATAAGGACCATAGAGGTTGCTGGCTGTGCTCTCCATCTCCTAAAAAGCCACAGCGCCACCTGGTGTCCTGGTGACATGTTGCAATATATTGTCACCAAGAGCAAAGACTTCTGTTTATTTGGCCGCAAGGAAGAGTTTGGCTTTGCTCAGGCTGAGGCCACTTCAAGATCTAACCTCTGAGATAAAGTAATTTGAAGCACAGGAGGCAGTGAGAAGGGAAAAGGAAGATAAGAAGATGAACAAAAAGAAAGAATACATGAGGAGGAACCAACAGAAAAATTCAGGCAACATGAAAAACCAAAACAGAGGAACTCCCCAAAGGGACCATGAGGAAGCTACCGGGGAAAACTCCAACTATAAAGAATTAATGGACTTGATGAAAAGGGAATTTTAAAATATGGATGATAAAAACAATAAAAGGAATGGACCAAAAAGTGGGAAGACAGAACCAAAAGTTGGACAACAGATATGTAGACTATAGAAAGGATATGGCAGAGTTTAAGGAAATGAAGGAGACAATCAGGAAATGTAAAGATGCAGTAGAGAGTATCAAAAAAAGGTTATACCATGGAGAAGGAAGAACCTTAAAGCTGGAGGATAAAGTTTTTGAGTTAACCTAAGTAGTTAAAGAGACAGAAAAGAAGAGAGAGAAAGCAGAACAGGCACTTAGAGAATGATGAGACTCCATGAAGCATTGAAACATATGAATAATAAGGATTCATGGAGGGGAAGAAGATTGTCCCAAAGGAATGGAATCCATGCTGGAGACTGTAATAAATGAAAACTTCCCAAGTTTTACTAAAGACCCTGACACACTTCCTTCAGATAGATATCGAACTCTGGGTCATCTCAACTTGAACAGAACCTCTCCAAGACACATTGTAATGAACCTGTCCAACGTTAAGATGAAAGAAAAAGTTCTGAAACCAGCCAGGAGTAAGTGCCAACTGACTTACAGAGGCAGAGCCATTAGGCTACAGCAGACTTTTCAACTGAAACCTTCCAAGCCAGAAGAGCATGGTCATCCACCTTCAACATTCTTAAACAAAACACTTTTCAGCCCAGAATTCTGTATCCTGCTAAACTAAGCTTCATAATTGATGGAGAAATAAAATCTTTTGTGAATATACAAGCACAGAGGAAATTTGCCACAAGAAGACCAGCTCTATAGGAAATACTTAGACCTATTCTCAACACTGACCATCACAATGGACCACCAGCAAAGTAAACACCCAGAAGCAAACAGTCAAAATTTAGCTTCCACAATGGCCCAAAGGATAAAACTACACAACAGACTTTCACAAAATAGGATGAATAGAACTCCACCACACTTATCAATTCTCTCAATAAATTTAAATGGACTTAACTCACCACTAAAGAGGCACAGACTGGCTGATTGGATTTAAAAAAGCACAAGCCATCCATATGCTATCTCCAGGAAACACACCTAGCCTCGAAGGACAAATCAAGACTCAGGGTTAAGAGACAAAAACAGTATTTTAAGCAAATCGAAATCAGAAGAAAGAAGGGATTGCAATCTTATTTTCAGATATAAGCCAATTTAAAGCAAATAAAGTTAAGAAAGACAAGGTGGACACTTTATACTGGTCAAAGGAACAATATAACAAGAAAATATTTCAATTTTAAATATTTATGCACCCAACTTACATGCTCCTAGATTTATGAAACAGACCTTGATGGGTCTGAGCAATATGATATCCCATAACACCATAATAGCTGTGAACTTTAAAACTCACCTGAAAGAACTGGAAAGATCCTCTAAACAGAAATTACACGAAGAGACAAAGGACATAAATGTGACCTTAGAACAAATGGGATTAATAGACATACACAGAACACACCACTGCAAAGCTAAAGAGTATATATTTTTCTTGTCAGCCCATGGTACATACTCCAAAATAAACCACATCCTAGGATACAAATCAAACCTCAGCAAAATTAAAAGAATAGAAATTATACCTTACATCTTCTCAGACCACAAGGCAATAAAAGTGGAACTCAACTCCAACAAAAACGTTCATTCACACACAAAGACTTAGAAATTAAACAACCTTATGCTACATGATAGTTGGGTTCAGGAAGAGATAAAAGAGGAAATTGTTAAATTTCTCAAACATAACAACAATAAAGACACAAATTACCAAAACCTGTGGGATACAGCAAAAGTAATCTTTTTTTTTTTTTTTTTTTTTGTAGAGACAGAGTCTCATTTTATTGCCCTTGGTAGAATGCTGTGCCATCACAGCTCACAGCAACCTCCAGCTCCTGGGCTTAGGCGATTCTCTTGCCTCAGCCTCCAAGGAAATCTATCTCGTTAGATGCCTACATTTGAAAAACAGAAAAAGACCAACAAACTTATGAAACATTTTATGGAACTGGAAAAAGAAGAATCTAATCTCAAACCCACCAAAAGCAAAGAAATAACCAAAATTAAATCAGAGATTAATGAAATTGAAAACAAAATAATCATTCAGAAAATTAACAAAACAAAAGTTGGGTTTTTGGGCTGAGCGTAATGGCTCATGCCTGTAATCCTAGCACTTTGGGAGGCTGAGGTGAGTGGATTGCAGGTGGAGAGCTCCTAGTTCAAGACCAGACTGAGCAAGAGCAAGACCCCATCTCTAAAAATAGCCAGGCATTGTGGTGGGCACCTGTAGTCCCAGCTACTTGTGAGGCTGAAGCAAGAGAATCACTTGAGCCCAAGAATTTGAGGTTGCTGTGACTTATGATGCCACGGCACTCTACCGAGAGTGACAAAGTGAGAATCTGTCTCAAAAAAAAGTTGGTTTTTCAAAAAAATAAATAAAATTGATAAACTGTTGGCCAGAATAACTAGAAACAGAAAAATAAAATCTCTAATAGCTTCAATCAGAAACAATAAAAGGGAAATAACAATAGATGCCACAGAGATACAAGAGATCATCTCTGAGTACTATAAGAAACTATGTCCAGAAATTTGACCACATGGATGAAATGGATCTATACCTGGAATCACACCCTCTCCCTAGACTTAAGACTTAACAAGAAATAGATCTCTTGAACAGACTGTTTTCAAAAACTGAGATTGAAGAAACAACAACAAAATCTAACAAAAAAGTCCTGATCCAGATAGCTTTACATCAGAATTCAATCAAACCTTCAAAGAAGAGCTTATACCCATACTACAAAAATTATTCCAAAAAGTTGAGAAGGAAGGAATCTTCCCCAACATGGAATTCTCAATAAAATCCTAGCCAATAGATTACAGTCACACATTACAAAAATCATTCATCACTATCAAGTAGGTTTCATCCAAGGGATGCAAGGTTGGCTTAACATACACACCATATCAACTGAAGCAAAAACAAAGACCATATGATCCTCTCAATAGATGCAGAAAAAGCATTTGATAAAATTCAGCATCCTTTTCTAATTAGAATACTTAAGAATATAGGCATAGGTGGCAAATTTCTTAATTTGATTGAGGCCATCTACGACAAACCCACAGCTAATATTATACTAAATGGAATAAAACTGAAAGCTTTTCCACTTAGAACTGGAACCAGACAAGGTTGTCCTATATCACCACTACTATTCAATATAGAGCTGGAAGTTCTAGCCAATACAATCAGGCAAGAGAAGGAAATAAAGGGCATCCAAATGGGTGCAGAGGAGGTTAAACGCTCACTCTTTGCTAATATCATCTTATACTTAGAGAACCCCCAAGGACTCAACCACAAGACTCCTGGAAGTGATTTAAAAATACAGCAATGTGGGCAGCGCCTGTGGCTTAGTGATCAGGGCGCCGGCCCCATATGCCGAGAGTGGTGGGTTCAAACCCAGCCCCAGCCAAACTGCAACAACAAAAAAATAGCTGGGTGTTGTGGTGGGCGCCTGTAGTCCCAGCTGCTCAGGAGGCTGAGGCAAGAGAATCACATAAGCCCAAGAGCTGGAGGTTGCTGTGAGCCATGTGACACCACGGCACTCTACCGAGGGCAGTAAAGTGAGACTCTGTCTCTACAAAAAAAAAAAATACAGCAATGTATCAGGATGTAAAATCAATGTCCACAAATCAGTAGCCTTTGTATATGCCAATAACAGCCAAGATGAGAAGCTAATTAAGGACACAATTCCCTTCACAGTAGCTTCAGAAATAATGAAATACTTAGGAATATACATAACAAAAGAGATAAAGGACCTCTACAAAGAAAATTACGAAACCCACAGGGCGCCTGTGGCTCAGTGGGTAGGGCACCAGCCCCATATGCTGAGGTTGGTGGGTTCAAACCCAGCCCAACCCTGGCCAAACTGCAACAAAAAATAGCCAGGTTTGTGGTGGACACCTGTAGTCCCAGCTACTTGGGAGGCTGAGGCAAGAGAATCACCTAAGCCCAAGAGCTGGAGGTTGCTGTGAGCTGTGATATCACGGCACTCTACCAAGGGCAACAGAATGAAATTCTGTCTCTAAAAAAAAAAAAAAAAAGAAAGAAAGAAAGAAAATTACAAAACCCAAAGAAAAGAAATAGCAGAAGATATTAACAAATGGAAGAACTTAAAAAAAAAAAAAAAAAACAAACAAATGGAAGAACTTACCATGCTCAGGGCTGGGAAGAATCAACATTGTGAAAATGTCCATACTACCCAAAGCAATCTACAGAGTCACTGCAATCCGCATTAGAATACCATCATCATACTTTCAAGATTTGAAAAAAATAATTCTTCATTTTATATGGAACCAGAAGAAACCCCACATAGCCAAGGTAATTCTTAATAATAATAAAAAAAAAAAGCCAGGGGTATCAGCCTACCAGATTTTTGGCTATACTATAAGGCAGTGATCGAAACAGCATGGTATTGGCACAAAACTAGAGTTATCGACATCTGGAACTGAATAGAAAACCATGAGATTAAACTAACATCTTACAGTCACCTGATCTTTGATAAACCAAACAAGAACATACACTGGAGAAAAGAATCCCTATTCAGGGAATGGTATTGGGAGAACTGGGTAACCACATGTAAAAGACTGAAACTAGACCCGCACCTCTCACCACATGCAAAAATTGGTTCAAGATGGATAAAAGGTTTAAATCTAAGGCATGAAACAATAAAAATCCTTGAAGAGAGTGTGAGGAAAACACTTAAAGATATCAGCCTGGGGAAAGATTTTATGAAGACAACTTCGATGGCAATTGCAACAACAACGAAAATAAACAGATGGGACTTAATTAAACTGAAAAATCTTCTGTACAGCTAAGGAAACAACAACCAAAGCAAATAGACAACCTTCAGAATGGGAAAAGATATTTGCAAGTTATGAATTGGACAAAAACTTGACAACGAGGATCTATAGAGAATTCAAATTAATCAACAAAAAAAGACCCACCAATTCCATACATCACTGGGCAAGAGACATGAACAGAACTTCTCTAAAGAAGACAGACAAATGGCTAACAAACATATGAAAAAATGCTTAACTCCCTAATCATCAGAGAAATGCAAATCAAAACTACCCTGAGATATCACCTAACCCCCGTGAGAATGGCCTACATTACGAAGTCTCAAAGCTGCAGATGCTGGTGTGGATGTGGAGACAAGGGAACACTTTTACACTGCTGGTAGACCCGCACACTAATACAACCTTTTTGAAAGGAAGTATGGAGATTTCTCAGAGAACTCAAATTAGACCACCCATATGATCCTGCAATCCCATCACTAGGCATCTACCCAAAAGGAAAAAAAATCTTTTTATCATAAGGACATTTGCACTAGACTGTTTATTGCAGCTCAATTTATGATCGCCAAAATGTGGAAACAACCTAAATGCCCACCAACCCAGGTGGTGGGTTCAAACCCAGCCCAGCCCTGGCCAAACTGCAACAAAAAATAGCCAGGCTTTGTGGTGGGCATCTGTAGTTCCAGCTACTTGGGAGGCTGAGGCAAGAGAATCACCTAAGCCCAAGAGCTGGAGGTTGCTGTGAGCTGTGATGTGGTATATGTATACCGTGGAATACTATTCAGCCACTTAAGATGGAGTCTTTACATCTTTTGTATTAACCTAGATGGAGGTGGAACACATTGTTCTTAGCAAAGCCTCCCAAGAATGGAGACGTAAGAATTCAACATACTCAATTCTAATATGAAGGCAGTAGATGAGCTAATACAAGGTGGGGGGTAAGAAATGAGCAAGTGAGGAGGGGGAGGAGAGTGGGGGATGGGAGGTCACGGTGTACGGCACACCTATTGGGGCTGGGACACAATTATAAGAGGGACTTTATCTAACAACTGCAATCAGTGTAACCTAATTCTTGTATCCTCAATGAATCCCAAACAATAAAAAAAAAAGAAATTTCTCTTGTTTTCTTGATGTTTCTTTTATCAGTCTTTTTAAAGATGTTTATTTTATGAGATTTTTCTTTAACTTGTTTTTATTAATCATTTATATTGTTTTTGCTGTTTCCTATTTCACTGATTTCTGGTCTTACCTTTACTATTTCCTTTTTTCTTTTTTATTTGGATTTTCTGTGTTGCTTTTGTTCTCTAGATTTAAATAGAGAACATTGTTTTATGATAAACGTATCTAAAGCTACAAATTTTCCTCTTGCTATGCTTTAGCTGCACTACATTCAATTCTAGGTAATGTATAATTTCCCTTAAGGTTATCTCTTTAATCCAAGGGTTAAACAAACAAATAGTATGTTTTTATTTTTCAGACGTATAGGATATTTTGGCTATTCTTTTTGTCTCTTGCCACCTACTGTCGCTCTTAACTAATATCATGTTGACATTATCTGGATTTTAGTTTCAGATTGTGATATAGATTCATCTTTATTTAAGCATCAATAAAGTTTAGTGAGTACTTTTACAATCCTATTTTTCTTACCCTATATCTGCCTCTTAGTTTTTAAAAATTGCTGGAATACATTTTGCATATAGAATTTATGGCTGAAAATAACTTTATTTTTCGCCTACATTTTAATTAATATTTAAGTCAAACAGGGAGGCTCATGCCTGTAACCCTAGCACTTTGGGAGGACAAGGCAAAGGATCACTTGAAGCCAGGAGTTCAAGTCTAGCCTGTGCAACATAGCAAGATCATACTTCTGCAAAAAAAAAAAGTAGCAGAGTGTGGTGTTGTGCACCTGTAGTCCCAGTTACTTGGGAGGCTGAGCCGGGAGGATCGTTTCAGCTCAGGAATTCAAGGTTACAATAAGATATGATTGGGCCACTACACTCCAGCCTAGGAGATACAGTGAGATCCTGTCTCTAAAAGTAAATAAATAGATAAATAAATATTTAGCTGTACCTAATATTCCAGATTCAAAATTTTTTTCTCAACACAGCTTCAAGATATCTTTTGATTGTTATTCCAGTATCACTTTAATTCTTCTTAGTCGTGAGTGACCTGTTTTTTCTCTATAGATGTTTTCTCTCCTTGTTTTTGATGCTCTTAAATTTCATTCTAATACCAGCAACAAACAAATAGCATGTGAAACTAAACATACAATAGCACTTACATTGGAATTCCAAAAAAATGAGATAGCTATAAAACTAACTAATTATACACAAATGCACACAAGGAAAACTATAAAATAGATGAAGGAAATCAGAGAACTAAATGGAGAGATATTCTGTGTTCATGAATAGGAAGACTCAACATTTCAAGTTGTCAGTTCTTCCCAGCTTGATTTATAGATTCAGGGCAATCTCGCTCAAAATCCAAGTAAGTTATTTGTAACAAATTGATTTGAAAGTTTATATGACAAGGCAACAGACCCAGAATAGCCAACATAATACTGAAGGAGAAAAATAAAGTCAGACGACTGGCCCTACCTGACTCCCAGTCTTACTACAAAGTTACGGTAATTAAGACAGTGTTGTATTGGCAAAAGAACAGACAAATAGATCAATGGAACAGAATAGAGAGCCAGAAATAGATCCATGCAACTATAGTTAACTGATCTTTGACAAAGGCAGTGTGTACAATGGAGTCAAAGGCATTACAATAGGGAAAAGTTAGTCTTTTCAACAAATGGTGCTGGAACAACTAAACATCCTCATGAAAAAAAATAAATAATCCAGACACAGACTTTCACAGAATTAACTCGGAATGGATCAAAGGCATAAATGTAAAACACAAAACTGTAAAATTCCCAGAAAATAGCACAGGAGAAAACCTAGATGATCTTGGGTTTGGTGATGACTTTTCAGATACAACACTAAACACGCAATTCATGAAAGAAATAATTGATAAGCTGGACTTAATTAAAATTAAAAACTTCTGCTGTGCAAAAGACCCTGTGAAGAGAATGAGAAGATAAGCCACAAACTGGGAGGAAATATTTGCAAAAGACATATCTGATAAAGGACCGTTAATCCAAAGTATAAAAGAATTCTAAAAATGGACAATTAAGGCAATGAACAACCCGATTAAAACGTAGGCAAAAGATCTGAATGGACACCTCACCAAAGAAGAAACATAGATGGCAACGAAGCATGTTAAAATGCCTGCCGGGTGAGGTGGCCTGTGTCTATAGTCCCAGCTACTTGGAAGGCAGAGGTGGGAGGATTGCTTGAGGCCAGGAGTTCAAGGCCAGCCTGGGCAGAATACTAAGACTCTGTCTCTAAAAACATTTCTTAAATATTTTTAAAAATCGATGTTGGAATAAAAGAAGAAAATGAAAGATGCTCAACATCCTATGTCTTGAGGAAGCTCCAAATAACAACCATGAGATATCATTATACGCCTATTAAAATGGCCAAAATCAAAACACGATACCACCAAATGCCAGTGAGGGTTTGGAATAACAAGAACAACCATCCATTGCTGGTGGGAATGCAAAATGGTACAGCCACTTTGGAAGACAGTTTGGCAGTTTCTTACAAATTAAACAGACTCTTACCATATGATCCAGCAATCTCACTCCTTGGTATTTACCCAAAGGAGCTGAAAACTTACGTCCACACAAAAACCTGCACACATGTGTTTACAGCAGCTTTATTTAGAACTGTCAAAACTTGGAAGCAACCAAGATGTCCTTCAGGAAGTGAACAGATGAACTCACTATGGTACATCCTGACAATGGAATGACCCGTGGAAAGACATGGAATAACCTTAAATACATATTAAGGTTATTAACCTTGAGAGCTTGTTTGGAGGTTCTAGCAGGGGACTGCAGCTTCTCGGATACCCTTGACCGAAGAACGACCCTCCTCTATCGGGGAAGGTCGTCCTCTTCGACCGAGCACACAGCTTTGGGAAGGACGCACATGGAGCGGTGAGGGAGGAAGGAGACACCCGCCTAGCCAGCCAGATCAGCCGAATCAACCCTGGCGATCAATGGGGTGACAGATGTTGCAGCCAGATTGCCCTCACGTCCTAAGGTTATTAACCTTAATACGTGTTAATACAATCTGAAAAGGCTACGTCCTATAGGACTCCAGCTATACGGCGTTCTTCAAAAGGCAAAACCATGAAGTCAATAAAAGTATCAGGGGTTGCCAAGGGCTAGGGAAGAGAAAGGAATGAACAGACAGAACACAGAGGATTTTTAAGGCGGTGAAATTACTCTGTGTGGTACTACAATGATGGATACATGTCCATTATACGTGTGACCAAACCCACAGAATGCACAACATCAAAAGTTGTACAAAAGTTGAACCCTAATGGAAACTATGGATTTGGGGTGATCATTATGTGTCATTGTGGGTTCATCCATTACAACACATGTACCACTCTGGGGTACGATGTTGATAGTGGAGGCCTCTGAGGGGGCGAGAGGGTATATAGGAACGCTCTACTTTCTGCTCACTTTTACTATGAATCTAAAATTGCTTTAAAAAATAAAATCTATTAAAACTTCTCTTTAAATTTTACTCTAATGGGTCTCTGCATGAGATCTTTTTTTATACATGAGATTTTTTCCCTCTATCTTGTTCAGCTCACTCTTAACCCTTTCTTCTGAGGACTTACGTATTTCTTTAATTCTGGAACACTTTCTGTCTCTATTTCTTTAACTATGTTTTCCCACCTATTACTCTTTCATCTCTTCCAGGGATTCATCCTAGACACACACAAGTACTTATTAGGACACTCTTGACCCCACCCTCATGACCTCATCTAACCCTAGTTACCTTCCAAAGGCCCTGCCTCCAAATACCATCGCATTGTATGTTGGGACTTCAACATAAGAACTGGGGGAGGGGCACACTCAGTCCACAGCTGTGGCTCCCCCCATACCCCTATGTGCTGAGCCTCTGCCCTCTGCTCCACTCCTCCTCACTTCTCTCAGTGCAAATAGTGAGAAGTCCACCGTGAATCTGACCTGCCCCATACCAAGAAAGCATCTTCTCTTCTCCACCTAAATCAACAAGGAACCTCCGCCCAGCTCTCATCTCCTGCTCCCTCAGCTGGGAAAACAAGGCTCACTCCCCTGGTGTTTGGGGAAGCCTTCCCTGCCCCTCACCTCCCTCTGTTTGAAAAGAGCCATAATCCGCAGGCCGCAGCAATGGAGAGGCAGGGCCCCCTTCGTTGCTGTCAATTTTCCAGCAGAGCTTATCTGCACCTTCGCACAGTATTCTCTTGTCAGAGGAGCCCGGGGCTGCGTGTGACAACCAGCTTAAATAAATGCTGCCTCCTTCCCGGTTCCCCCATTCCCTGTCCTGTTACTGAGGACAGCTGAGTATCTCCCTGGTTTCCAGCGATGTTGGTGTATTGTCACCTGTCCTTATTTGATTAGTGTCTTACTCAAAGTACCTGGGGCCTTCTCTCTGCAGAAAGAGCAAGGAAGAGGACAAGACTCCCTCTTTCCTCTCTGCTGCCTGAGCTGCTGGCAGAAAGGTAGGGGAGGCAGGACCCAGGAGAGCAGGATCGGGGAGGCAGCGCATGGGGCCAGGGGAGAGGAGAGGGAGCCAGGGAGGCCGGGGACTCCAAGGCTGCAAGCCTGGGACCAACACCTGGGTACGTTGATTCAGAAGCTCTCTCTGGACATCTTCGTATCTACCCTCCATCTGCCATCACGACCCATGGTGGCCTCGCTAAGCTCCCGTGGTAGGAGGAGATAAGAGGGGCTTTGTTTCCCCCCGTTAAGGAGAATACATGTATCCCAGCAGCACTAGTGGTGAATGCTGGTGCTGGTGGGGTGAGGTCCTGGACTCTGACCGCCACCCCACCCCAGGGACTTCTGCAGCCTCTATGAACATGGAAGGAAAACACCAGGCCAAACAAATAGGGGACCCTGGAAGGCACGTGGTGCTTTCCAGGTGAGCCCCCTCCACAGCTGGAAGAGCAGCTCAACGTTCACTACCGTCTCACATGGGGTCATTGGCACCATCTTATTGTCTTATTTCATTTTCTCTGCAGTCCTTTGAGATACTTTGGCATCATTTTCTAGAGAAAAAGGTGAAGTTCAGGGGTCCAAATGACTTTCTCAAGGTAACATGATCAGCAAGTGGTAGGGCCAGGACTCAGCCTGGATCTTCTGATAGCAACTCCAATACTCGGTCCTTGTAACCTAAAAGTCTGGCCGGCAATGTGGTGCCAGCTTCTTAACTCTCAAGGCCCTTCAAGGGCAAAACAATCAGGAAGGAGTAGGGAGAGCAGCCTCTCAAACAGGTGTTTTCTGGTGCTTTTGTTTTCTTTGGAGGCTAGTCATGATCTGTGCTGGCTATGGGAGACACAAGTCCCTGGTGAACAATAGCTGTAGCACACATATCGTCACGTACACTCGCCAGAGACTGACACCCACACCCGTATGCTCAAGCACGCATGCCTGCCTCTCTCACCCTCTCCTGCCTGCATCCCCTGGGAATCCATTCAAATCTACTCTACCGAGCAGGGAGGGGAAGATAAACCTATATCAACAGGGTGTTTCTAGTCCTCTCTCTCCTTGTGAAAACAAAAGCAGAACAGCGCAAAGCCTCATCCAATATTCATTGGGAATCATCCTGACATGATCCCAGAAAAATAAGTCTTTTTCAAGTCCACGGTTCCAGGGCAGTCTCTCCCATGACTGGGAGCAGGCAGAGCAGGCTGCGTGAGGGGCTCCCAGGCTGGTGGGAAGGCTTAATTATGATTCATGGAGCTGCATTGTGGAGATGGTTTAAAGGCACTTAATTAGTGTAGGAATATACAGCCATAATTGTCCTGAAATATGGCCTAATTAACCTATGGAAAAGCCAGGACCACTGCTCGAGAATTCCAGAGACATTCGTAGTCTATTAACATACCCAGTCTGCTCTTAGGCACAGCTCTGTGGGGGACACATGGCTGGGGGGCAGAGAGGAAGGAATAGGGTTTGCCCTGCAGGGTGATGCTGTTTAAGAGGAAATGTGTAAAGTGGGTAGAGAAAGGAGAAGGGACTGATATTTACTGAGACCAAGCAGTATTTTAGTCCATTTCTTACTTAATTCTCAAAAAGTCCTTCAAGATAGATGTGAAAGCTTAGAGAGGTTCATTAACTAACCCAAGGTCACACAGCCAGGAAATAGTCAAACTGGAATTCATCCGCTAGCAAGACTGTTCCAGCAGCTGTGCTCTTCCCTTTCTCCTGCACTGCCTTGGGCAGGCACAGAAGGCAGGGAAATGGGCCACAGAAGAAGCCCTTTCAACCCTAGGGAGGCACCTATTCCTCTGACATTTTAGAAAGTGGAGTCATTCAAGCTTCCTGAAGGCGAGTTCAAGCTGTCAAATGTGTCGTGCAAGTTAGACATTGTACAACCCTGGGAATTCCCATTCACATCAGCTTCAGTGGGAATTGTGTCCCCTAGAGGCCACAGTTACGGCCTGCCTGACCACTCACGGCAAGTGAGACTGCCCCATGTGACCCTTGAATTTTCCTTCCCACCCAACACGCCGCCCCCAGCCCTGGCTCTGAGCCCAGACATTGGCCCAGAGCAAGAGAAGCCACACCTGAGATAATCTTTAATGATGCAGGATTTGAACCCGGGCCTCTCCCGGGAATATTCCACCACCCAGGGACACTCAGATGCCAGGACACAAGTTCAAAGCCCTCCAGGGGGAGCCCAAGAGCCAGATGTGAGCTTCAGAGCCTGTCTGGCCAACAGGTTGAAGAATATTCCAACAACGTCCTCATTCTTCCCTGATCAAAGGAGCCGGGATTGAACCTGCTGTAATCATCTGTCGGGGAGTTTGCTTAAAATTCCCCTAATTATGGGAGAGCAGAAAATTGCTACGCCTCAGACTGAATAGAGAAATCGAATAGCTGCCTGGGAGAGACAAACCAGCATGGGGACTGAAAGGCTGGGAGCGGTGAGGGGGCCAGCTGAGGATGGTAGCAACGAGAGTGGGGAGGGAATGATGTTCTTGGTCTCTGCCAAGGAGAAGGAGGGGAAGGAAAGGAGCCAGCTGCAACAGGGGCTGTAGTGGCTGGTTCAGGTGAGGCACACCACCTCCCCTGCAGAGAGAAGGGTGCAGGGGTGAGGAGGACAGGCGCATGGGAAGAAATAGCCAGAAATGCACCTTTGCATGGCTGGTGCTGGCTTTTTGGAGGGGCTTCAGGACCCATAACTCTGGCTTAGTCAAGAAGGTAAGCTTTTCCTGCCAGGAGGGGCAAGGGAAAGACAGGGGTCAAGGTCAGAGTGCGAGCTGGCTGGCAGGGCTCTTCAGAGTAAATAGCCACTCTACTCTGGGACTCAGCCCTGTCCCAAGCACATTGAGGGATCTAGAAGGAAGAGAAGGGACAGTATTCCTGCCTGCGGGGGTCTCAGTCTGAAGGGGAAAACTGAACATCTTAACAAAAGTAGGATTCAAAGACACCATACACCCCAGTGCCCAGCACACGGCGGTACTGAGTGGGAGGAAGGTGGGGCAGTGTGCTGAGCTGGGTGGGCCACAGGGGAGGTTTGCTGTGCAGGAGAAAGATGATGTGGAAGACGAAGGGAAGGAAGAAGTGGGGGAGGGGGAAATAGTTCGATGGAACTCTGCAAAGTACAGAGGGATTATGGTGATTGTTTTTTTAGATAAGGGAATCAAGGCCCAGGGAGGTAAAGTTACTTGTCTAAAGTCACAGTTCATCAGTAGCTAAGTTGAGGTTCAAACTCAGGTTTTGGATTCCTAGTCTGGTGCATTACACTGGCCCGGAGGTGTGGAGTGGTGGCAAGGGGCTGGCCGGAGGGTGGAATGCTGGAAGGAAAGTAGAGGACTCAGGCTTAAAGACCCTGCTGCACCAGTGTCTTCTTCACGGCAAATTCATATTGTTCATAAGAGGCAAAAACACCTAAAGGGTCTCGCCTCTGCTAGCCCTGCCCTATCCACAAGCTCTGGGCCCCACCCAACAGCTGCCCTGCGGAGGGAAACATGCCTAGTGCTCCTCGATTCCCTCACCTGCTCCCAAGGGCCTTCTCAGTTCCATGAGCAAGTCCCTCCCATGTGACCAGCTTTGGTCCCCTGGGGACCCTGGCTATGCTATTGTGTTTGTTCCATTTATAAGATGGCAAAGGGTTGAGACTCCAGGGTTGCAAGTAACATAAACCCACTCACGCGAGCCTGTAAGTAGAAAAAGAAAATTTACTAAAAGAAAAGGACTCAGGAGTGTCTTGTAAAGCCCAAAGGCAGATGTGTGGTCAGGACTCAGTAAGCACTGGTCTCAAGGGTGACAAAGCCACCCAGCACTGGGCACACCAGCTCACATCTGCCTTGTGTCTTCCTCTGGGCAGACCTTCCGACTCAAGATGACCAAATGCTCCCAAGCGCACATGTAATAAAGAACCACCTGACAAGACGGTAGGCCTTGACTCCAACACCCCACAGCCCAAATTGTCCACAGTCCAGCCTGGCTCAGGTGCCTATTCTGTTCCAGTCAATATCGACCTGGGGAGTTGGGGCACATTGAACAAATGGCTGCCACGTGTCCACAGCCACATGTGAGCAGGACAGATCAAAGGTCATGGTGAGCTGAACAGTAACTCCAACAATTGTCCAGAATGGCAGTGAAAACAGGACCAGTGGTGGGTGCACGGAGGACAAGGCCTTGGATGGACACGGGAGCATTCCCTCTCTCAGCAGGTACTCTGCAGGTGACAGAGGCCTCAACCTACACCCTAGAGGTGGCTTATCTAGTGTGGTAGACACCACAGCTCAGGTGGTCAGCTGTGTCTGAACCACATCCTCAAATGGAAAACTAAAACCCAGGGGCAGGGGCTCCAGCCTGGTCCCTGCGCCTGCAGGAGCCAAGATGGGCAGCACCAGGCCAGTCTGGAAGGTGAGAGCCCTGGGGCGGGACTGCTGGGAGGGCAGGCCAGCCTCCTGGGCTCCAGGGTGATTGTCTGAGGCTGGGAAACCTGTACTTTAGGAACTTGACTATTCTCATGCTATTTGTATTTCCTGTAATTACTTCCCTTTTGTTCTCTCTTAGTATTTATGGAAGTTCTTTGTGAAAATGCCAGCGGATCCCAGCAATACTGAGAGAAAACAGCAAAGGGGTCTGTGTCTCCTCCTGGGCTCAAGGTAAAAGAGACACATGGCTCAGAGCCTGGGATCAGAGAGGCCAGGAATGTGGCTGGAAGGACTAGGGGATGGGAGGACTAGGACTGCAGCCGGGGGGGTTCCTCCCCAGGAGGCCCTCTCTGAGCTCTCTCTTGGATCTGTTTAAAGGGCTCTGGGCCCCCTTTAGATAAAGTCTGTTGTCCTGAACCTGCCTGGGGTAGCTGGTAAAAATGCCCACTATGGAAGGTGTGCCAGAAGGGCAAAGCCACCCTCAGGCCAGGCTCAGATGTGGACTCCTGAGAAAGCTTCTCCCTGGCCCCCTAGATGCTCCACAGAGCTGTAGCCAGGGGAAAGGGCAGCAGTGGTCTGACTGGATTGCCAGAAGTGCTGCCCAGGGCAGGGGCCTTGCCTCGGGCCCAGGGAATAGGAACTCAGGCACCTGGGACAAGTCCTCCCTCAATCTCCACTGGGTCCCAGTCTTCCTCCAAGTTCACATTCCCCAGCGCTGACTTTTTTGCTGGGCCCTACTTTAAAAACTTAGCATGGCCATCAGAGCCAAGTCGGACAGGGGGACCTCACTTTCGCAGCGGGTCTGGGGGCTGGCTCTGTGGGAAGGAGATGGGGAAGATTCTGGTATGGCAGACAAAAGGCACCCTGTGGTTTCCAGGAGGGGACAGGATGATGGCAGGAAGGTCCATAGTAGTAGAAAGAAGCAGGGAGAGAGCCATGGAGACTTTAACCCTCTGATATGAAATTACTTGTGAAGCAAATTGTCACTAAGGCATCTCTGGAAAGTCCTGACTGCCCAGTGCTGTGGCTGTTCCCAGCCAGATGGAATTGCCCTGGGTGGCTGAGCGACTCAGGGAGGAGCAAGGTGTCTGCAGACAGAGGACCGGCAATGACACGGGACATTAGTGCTGATGGCTCTGCCAAACAAGAGAACTGCAATTAAGGACATGATGGGTCCCTCCGGGGCTGTCAGATGAGGACCCAGAACAAGAGTCAGGGAGCTGGAGGCTTGCTTGGTGACAACATGAGAGAGTGAGGCAGAGGGAGCTGGGGCCAGGGTGTGGGGCACAGCCTCCATCCTCTCGGTAACAACTGCACCTGCGTTTATGCTCGACACACCCAATCTCCACTTTACAGATAAGATAAGGAAGCTGAGGGCTTGGAAAGTTAGGTAACTTGTTTCCAGTGCTTAGACGGTGGCGATGCAAGTCAGGCCCCTAAGTCAGGACTCACAGCCATCCCGCAATGGTGCCTTCTAAAATCTTGCCCAGATGAGACTCAGCTGACCCTGTAGCCTCGCACTACCTCCCACTTGCAGCTTGCAGTTTCATATGGGAAACTCTGGTGGGGTGATTGAGAGCTCACCCAGGCTTTCTGCCAACTATGCCATGGACACCACCTCTCCATCCCCGTGTGGGGGAGGCAGAGGAGGAACACCTGGGCCAGATGGCATGCAGAGGCCATTCCAGAGGAGGTGACAGACCCAGGAAGGGAGGGCGGTGCATGCATCACCTCAGGTCCTATGTCTGAGCTCCCACTTTGGGGAACACCCACTTCGGATCCTCCCTCTTTGGTTTTTGTCTGGTGGTGTCATTGTCATTAACAAGCCCATCCTTATCTAGAGTAGCCATGCCTGAAGAAGGGGCACCTCTACCACCTGCTTCTCAGCCTCCCTCCCAGCCCTGCCCATTTGCAGGCACCCAGCATGCCCCAGAGCCACCCTGAGGCCCACTGATATGTGGGAAGCAGCTCAGGAAAACTCTGCCCTTTTTAGGAGCTGATGGTATTGAACTCACATTGCAGGGTGGGGAGAGGAAGGTGGAGGGGAGGGATGAGGTGAGATGAGAGAAGGATGAGAAATGAGGTGATCAGAGGCCCCATACCAGGCCAGGAGGCCTCATGGCAGGGTCAGCAGCCGGCAGAGCAGGGGACCATGTGTGCCATGGCTGGGGGTGCGGGAGGCAGGAAGTAAGTGAGGGAATTCAAGACAAAGCACAGTTTTGCCAGAACACCTGTCCCTTTGTTCCCACCAGCCCCAAACCTATGCATCCTTCAGAACTCAGCACAAATGCCGCCTGTTCCGGGAAGCCTTCCCTGATCTCCAAATGAAGCTCTCTTCTCCCAAAGGACTTTTTCCACACTGAGCTCAGGAACATTGTCACGTTCTTCCTGGCAGCATGTAAACCTGGCTAGACTTGGAGCTCCACAGGACAGAGGCCAGGACTTACTCGTCAGTCCGTTACTAGAGCCCCATAGCTAATTGTGGCATTAACTGAGACTGACGGAGAGGAAAGGTTCACGATGGAGCTGCACAAGGGGTGGGGTGTCAACAGGAGACTCGGGGGAGCGCCTGCTTACAACCTGAAATCTATATTGTACTTGAGAACCAAATAGAAAAGAAGAAGCCTGTTTCTCCAGAGTCCTGGAGGACTGAGAAGGTGAATGTAGTCAACCCTTAGGTCATCTCAGGGTGAGTGGAGGGGCAAGCCCTGGCCACCAAGAGAAAAGAAGTTTTAGGGGAAAATGCTCCCATACTCCATGTGCTTTTCTTTTTTCTCTTTCTTTCTTTCTTTCTTTCTTTTCTTTTCTTCTCTTCTCTTCTCCTCTCCTCTCCTCTCCTCTCCTCTCCTCTCCCCTCCCCTCCCCTCCCCTCCCCTCCCCTCCCCTCCCCTCTCCTCTTCTTTCTCTCTCTCTCTCTCTCTCTCTCTCTCCCAGACTGAAGTATAGTCGCATGATAATAGCTCATAGGAGCTCCTGGCCTTAAGCAATCCTCCTGCTTTGGCCTCCCATAGTGCTGGGATAGCAGGCATGAGCCACTGCACCAGGCTCTCATGTAGTTTTTATAGCAGCAGCAGCAATAAAAATATTTATTTGTTTAACAATATTTTTCATTGCAGATATTCTTTTTCCTTTTTTTTTTTTTTGACATAGAGTCTCACTTTGTCACCCTTGGTAGAGTGTCGTGGCATCACAGCAATCTCAAACTCTTAGGCTCAAGCGATTCTCTTGCCTTAGCCTCCCAGGGACTACAGGCACCCACCATGACGCCCAGCTAGTTCTATTTTCCTCTTTATAAATTCCACGTGTTTTTTTAATTGTCCTTTCTCTCCTCATCATGTTCCTGTTTTTCTCTCCATCTTTGAGCACATGAAACATAGCACTAACTTTAGTATCCTTGTCTGCTAATCCCAGAATCTTTTTCATCTCTGAGTCTGTTTCTGTTGATTGATTGAGTCATATGTTCCTGCTTCTTTGTGTAACTTAATTATTTTATTAGACGATGGATATTGTGAATTTTACACTATGGAGGTCTGGATCTTGTCGTATCCCTTTAAAGAGCGTTGCACTTTGTTCTGGCTCATGGTTATTTAGAATGAGTTCGGCCCTTTTAAGGCTTGTTTTTAAGTGCTATTAGAATGAGTCCAGGGCAGCTTTCGGTCTAGAGCTAAGGTGGCATCTTTCTGAGGACTCTATCCAGTGCCGTGTGGATCACAAGGTCTCTCCACTTACTGGTGGGAATCTGAACTCCAGCCCCCGGGTAAATCTCAGGATTTGTTCAGTCTACTGCTTCTGTTAGTTCATTCCCCAAACTTGTGGAGTTTCACTCCAAGTTTGCACAGTGTTCAGCCCAAGTTTTGAGGACCTTTCTAGAGATTTCTGAAACTCTGCACACAGCTGCTTTTTCTCTAGCATTCTTACAGAGTCTAGCCTTCCCAAACCTCAATCTCTGTCTCATGAACTCAACCCCCAGGCTGTGCAGGGGGCCCCTTCTTTGCTATGGCTTGGAAACTTTTTCTCCAGGCAGTAAACCGATGCAATGGGAGGGCCCACTTCATTGGTTTCCCTTCTCTTGGGGACCACCATGCTGTGTTACTTGCTTCTCACTGTCTAAAAGTACTTGTTTGATGTAGTTTGCCCAGTTTTCCGTTGTTTCCATTAATCAGATGGGCAATCCACATAGCAGTTAATTCTTCATGAGCAGAAGATAGAGCCTCTAAAATTCAATAAATACTTACTGAATCACATAGGGGGCTCGCCTATGTGATTTCCAGATGTTCCAGACCTTGTTCTAGGTGCTAGAGATACAGCATGGAACGGAAAGGGCAGAATCTCTGCCCTCAAGGAGCTAATGTGCCAGTGGGTAGGATGTGAATAAGGAATAATAACACATAATTGTGTAGCATGACAGAGTGCAAAATGTGCTATGGGGAAAACACAGAGTAAGAGAGAGAGCTGGAGTGGTGGATTTTAAATGGGGTGCTCAGAGACAGCCTCACTGAGGAGGTAAGTTGAGCAGAGCTCTGCAGAGAGGAGGGCAGGAGCACAGTACCATGGCCCTGGCGTACTGGGCCTTTCGGGCCTCAGAGAATTGGGGCTGAGTGAGATGGGTGGCGCTGGAGAACTTCTGGCAGAGACGGGACATGATCTGCCCTTGTGAAAGCCTCAGTCTGGTGAGTAAAGGTCAGACTGGGGAGCCCAAGGAGGGGGCAGACAGCTACTGTTACAATCAAGTCAAGAGTGACCTTGGCCCTGCTGGGGCCACACAGGGGTGGGACGTGGTGGGATTCTGAATATTATGTTGAAGGGCTGAAAGGGGGTTGAGGATGACTCCTAAACTGTTCACCCTGTTAAATAAAACATACAGGGGCCATTGGTTTCGGTTGAACTCCTGTGCTAGGCCCAGCAAACCAAAATGGAACCCCAAACCAAACCAAAATGGAGCCCCTCATGCTGAATTTCCCAGCCGTGACGCTGGAACTGAAATCTTTATCTGACCTTCTGAGAAATTAGGAGAGAGGTAACAGCCAAAGAGTCAAACAGGCCAGTTTTAGCCACTAACACATGGACATCCCCTCTGCCTTCACCTTTACTAGAAAAGTAATTTCGAGATGACCACTCGGCGTTTGTTCTGTGTCCTCAGTGCCTTTTTCCCCGTACAACCAACCTCCTCTGCTCACCTCCTCAGAACACTCATTCTGTTTTATTCTATTTTTCTAGAATGAGGCATCATCCAATTCTAGAATCACAAATGAAAGCCGATTGAGTTCTTTAAATTTGTTGTAATTTGTCTTCTGATGCAGCTGAGAAGCTGGAAGATTAGAGGCAGGGCCGACTCCATGCAGCAAAGGTTGCAGCCAGATAGGTTCGCGGGCGGGTGAGGCTCGGCGGGGTTATGAACGTGGCAGGTGTGAGATGTGTGAGATCCACAGACATCCAGCTGGAGTTGGCCAGAGAGAAAGCAGGTGGACATAGGTTAGAGATTCAGTGGGGCGATCCGAGAGCATGGAGGAAACAGAGCGGGGGAAGGGGCCCTGTGAGGGTCTGGTCTAGCTGTGCCCCAGCCTCGCCAGAGAGCTTCCAGGGCGCCCTACTCCATCGAGTAGGCTTGCGCCCCCACAGAAGGAGCAGGAGCTGGCACATTGAACTGGGCCCATCAGAGGCCACCTCATCCCTCCTCGTATTCCAAGAAAGTCGGTCCAGTCCAGTGAAGGCTGCCAGCAGCTGACCAGGCCTCCATGTGGATAGTTTGCCCAGGAATTCCAAGAAGCTACTTTGGTGACTGCATGCCCAAGGGCCTATTTCTGCTCTTTGCAGAACTCCCTGGTTCTCATCCAAGACTCTGGACAGAGATTTGCTCCCCTTTGCTCTCAGGATGGCTCATCTTGAGGCCCTGCCCTTGGCAGAGTCTCCCCTCACTCTGCCTGACCCCTGCTGGCTGGGACGCTTGGCTGTTTCTCAGGGAATCCTGGCACATTTCTGGTTTCAGTTTCTCTTCCCTGCCACTCACAGCTGGTGTATGAGTCAGGGGAACATTTCTCTCACTCGCTGCAGAGAAGGGCCAATAGCCCTGGAATAGACTTCCAGGTATCTAACCTCCGTGCCCTGGAATAGCCTTCCAGGTATCTAACCTCTGTGCCGACTGCTGTTAGCCGGGCCAGGTCTCCAGTTAGGCAGGCTCACCCTTTCACTGGCGCCTCTCCGCTGTTTCTGTCTGCGCCCTCTTCTTCCTCCTTCTCCATCTCCTCTGCTCTCCCTCCCCACTTGCCCTCCCCTCTCCCTTGCCCTCCGCTCTGCTCTCACCTCACTCGATCACTGGTCTCAGACAGTTAGTTTAGGGGAGTGGAGACGAAACTCTGGCTGACTCTCTTATCCCGGGGAGGCCAGAAATTACTTCTGGCCCCCCAGGGTCCTCGCTGTTCCCACACTCTCTTGTCCTCAGACACCACCATCCCCACCCTCTGCAGCTGCACCCTGCTGTCCTCACACTGTCCTGACCCAGCAGAAGTGACAGCGAGTCCTTCAAGAGACCGGTGCCTTTCTCTGCCCCTCCCCCACCCCTCACTCAGGCACACCCCACACACATCACACATCCACTCACTTACATTCACACACACATTCACTCACACACACTGAACTATACTCTCACACCTTCTCACCTACAATCTCAAGCACACTCACATATGCATTCACATGCCCACACTCACATTCACACACACTCACACACACTTATACACACACTCACTTTCACACACTCACATGCCCTTTCTCACGTACACTCACACACTGACACTTTCACACACTCATATGCTCTCTCACTTACATACACACTCACACACTTATACACACTCACACACACTCACATACTCCCTCATACACACACACAGTCTCAAATACGCTCTCACACACTCACACACACTTATACGCACACTCACTCTCACACACTCACATGCCCTTTCTCACATACACTCACACACTGACACTTTCACACACTCATATGCTCTCTCACACTTACATACACACTCACACACTTATACACACTCACATACTCCCTCATACACTCACACACACACACAGTCTCAAATACACTCACACACACTTTCACACACACACACACACTCACACACTCACATGTACACTCACACACGTTCACACACGCTGCTCCTTAAAGGATGCTGAGGCCAGTGGCCACGCCATCCACGGCTCCTTTTTCTTCTGCTGCTGCGGTAAAATATGGACAGCGGGAACCACGCGAGAAATGAGGCATGAAAATTAATCTGCTTTACAATCCTCATGAATATTTAAAAGCTGATGAATATGTAACTACATTTCTTTTCCCCTCCATTAGTGTCTGCTTTTGAGTTACTCTATAGCTCCCTTTGGTTCCTTTGGGGACTGGTTGGTTAGAGTGATTTTTAAATTGGTTTTACAGGTGCCTATAGCTCCTGGGTTCCCACCACCCCCCATCCCGAGAAGATTTGTTCCTTTAAAATTGCCCAGGAAGCCCCAGCTGAAGGAGACAGAGAGAAGCAACCCTCAGCCTCCACTGAAGGGCTCCGACGGCTGAGCTGGAGCCCTGGGAAATGGCACCCACAGAGCACACTGTCCTGAGGACTAACCACCTCCTCCGCCCCGCCCCCTGAAGACAAGAGCAGGCCCTGCCTGCCTGCCCAGCCAGCGCAGGTCTTTATGGGCCCTAGTCCAGGGGGGCTTTGAAAGACCAACAAATACAACAGCAAAGGTTACTCCTTCCTGACTTACAAGAACCCAGTAAGATAACAGTATGGTACTCTGCCACCAGCTCCTGGCCCTTGGAACCAGCCACTGCAGCTCAAGCCACCCTTTGGCCATGTGGGCCATCTCGCTGGCCTACCCACTCCTCCCTGGGGACTCTGGAGCCTGTCTCCACCCAGGCCAACCATCTGGAGCTGCGGGGGGAGCGAAGGCTCTCGCCCACCTACCCACAGCCATCAATCACCACAAAGCAGAACAGAAGGAACAGCAGGGCAGCTTCTCAAAGCAGCGAGATTGTTCCCAGAGCCTGAGGCAGAATCTGGCATTAAACTGGCGTCCTGTAGAGGGAAGGCTGGGGCCCGCTAGGGGAGGAGGAGTGTGGAGTGGGACAGTGGGCTGTGGGAGCCATCCACCCCCAAGCTCCAGAAGCTGGGCCAACCCAGTGGCAGAGTAGCAGAGTGTGCTGGAGGTCCCAGAGCCCTCAGCCCTCCAGAGGATTCCCGGTCCCACCTGGATGCCCAGTCCAATGAAATGCTGCTAAGCCAGAGTGCACCCCGCCCCCAGTCCCTCCTGCCATCTTCCATTCTCTGCTTGGTTTTGATGACATTTCTTCCCTTGTAATGATACTCAGGGGCTCCTTATTTCTACCATATCAAATTCACACCTGAACTTCCATTTCAACCCCTAGATAGTCCAGGCTGCTGGCCCACCCCTGGGCCCATCCAAGCTCACACGCTTGCCACCCCAGACCATTCACCCCCTGCCCCAGGCCCTCTGTCTCGCATCTGATGGGGTCTGGCCTTTCCTTCTCTCCAGACTCGACTCAGAACTGCCCTCTGGAAGCCCTCGCTGGCTAACCCAGGCCTGCAGCAAGAGCCCGTCATCCTCTGGGCTCTAAGGGCTTCAGTGCAGACTCTGTGGGGTGCTGCAGGGTGTGAAAAGGGCTGCTTGTCATGCACTGTCCTTTACATCAGACCTGGCATATGGATGGCAGTCAGTGGCAGCAGCCTCCTCCTGGGACATCGTCGTGCCCCTATGGAAACGCATGCTCAACCAGGCCTGTGGAGCAGCCTCGTTCCGCCTCCTGGGGATGGCCTGTCGTGCTGCCAGGAGCTCCCAAGTGTGGGTCCTGGACCGCTTCTCCCTTTAGACCTCTCCCCTTCACTCTTGTCCTGGGACCTCAGTCACAGCACGTGGATTCAGCTATAGCAGAGGGATTGCCCTAATTGGACCTAGGGAAGGAGCCGGACCAGCAGGTCAAGAAACCCAGCTGCCCCATGACCTCAGCAAACCCCTGAATGTTCTCAGGTCTTGGTTTTTTCATCATTCAAATGGGGATGAAGGTTTGTCCTTCATCAAAGGGTTATGGCAAGAATTGAATGAGAAAATGATAAGTACAGAAAGCTATGTAAATGTTAGGTATCTCTGCAGCTTAAACTGGACTGGAGGTGGGGTGCACTCTGGCTTAAGCTGGCTTAATTGTTAAAGCAAAGTATTACCAGAGTGTGTGACTTCCTTGGGCTGCCCTCCACAGCCCCGTTTTGGGGAGTCCTCTGACCCAGCCCCCTAAGCCCTCGCCCTGCTTTCCTTCCTCTGACCAGCGGAGGGACAAAGCTGCTCCCCTGAGTGCCCCTTGAGAACAGCAGCTCATTATCTGTGACGGGTCCCCCTGAGCAGCACCATCACCTGAATTCAGTCCCTGGCCTCTCCTTCAGCTCCCCAGCTGCCTTGGCGGCAGGAACAAGAGTGTGCCTTGTCAGACAAGCCTCGCATCTCAGTAGAACATGCTCTAGGCATAATTACTCATCAGAGAGGTGCGCAGGCCCCACCCTTATCACAGAGCTGCTGCCACCTCTGTATTGTCACTGCTGCAGCAGCTGAAGGCTGCTGCCTTGGACCGAGGAAGCAGGAACAGTTCTGTAGGTAAGAAGGGCCAGGTACGGCTAGACCTCAGAGAGGACCCACAGGCTCTGGCTGTGAGTAGCTGGGAGGCTTCCAGCCGGAACCTAGGGAGCACAGATTCCACAACCCAAATAAATGCTGACCCTGACTTCTCTCCTCCTTTCCATCATCTTCTAGAAGCCCCCATCTGCCTGTTTCAGGGCCCCCTCTGTACCTAATCCCTGCACTCCCCATCCCCTGTCTCGAACTCCCCTGCTCTGGCACCTTTTCTTGGTTTTGTCTGCCCTGCCCTGCTCCACTAACCCAGAGTCTCAAGAGTGACCTGTAGGGACTTCAGGCATGGAGCCAGCAGCAACCTGGGCATGTGCTTAGAGATGCAGACAGGCAGTTAGGGCCCCACAGCCAGAGAGCTGCCCTCCCACGCAGTCCCCCTCACCCACACACCTTCTCAGGAACACCACCTCCAAGTAACCCTGGAGGAAATGCATTTTCCTGCTCCCGCCATGCTTCTCCAGGCTGCTGACACAATTAACCTCCCCCCCTGCCCCTCTCCCTCCCACCTTCAGAGTACTTCCCACAAGGGAAATGATCTAGGCCCCTGGGTCCAGCAAAGGTCTGCATCCTCCACTATCTCCAGATAGTGACTGTTTCAAGAAAAAATGGGGAAACTGAGGCCTAAGCTAGGCACCTGACCTCTCCAACTTGCTTCCTGGATCCCTGGGGGGCTGGCCTCCTTGCTGGGCCATCAGAGGCAGCAGAGTAGCCTGAAAGGCTTGGCTGTTTGTCCTTCTAGGAGTCTCACTGCTGTGGGGAGCAGAGGCTCTGAAGGAGGGGGTTCTGTTCTCCTTTTTACTATGTGGAGCGACTTTCAGGGAAAGACCAAGTCAACCTCCTTCCTCCCCAGCGCACCTCTTCACACCCACTCTCTGCCAGCCTGGGTCTCAGACCAGGGCTTGTGGAGATCATGTTTCTCCAACCAGCTCTCTGCCCTTTCTGTCCCCAGGATATTCGGCCTAGTGCCATCTCAAGGCTTTCAGGGGATTATGCCTGAAATTTAGCTTCACATCAAGACTCCAATCAGACCCTCTGTTTAGCCTTCAAGGACATCTAAACCAAGGGCCACGGGTCCTTGCTCAGAACCCTGGAATCCTGAGCTTTATCCCAGCCTTCCTTCACTGGAGCACAGTCCCTGGGGGAGTGACAGCTGGTGTGGACAGGATACATTGAGATGAACGAGCAGTGATTAGCCTGACATCAGTATTTCTTAAAGGCCCATTCTCTCGAAAGCTGGCACGTCCCTCCAGGCCTCCACCTTCCCTGAACCAGGCAGAGTCCCCAGAAGCTCTAAGCTTCCCTCTCTCTCCTTCCCTGACTGGCCTGGCTATATTAGCCAGATGGATTATGTTTTATTTCTCTTAGATTTGGCTGCAGGAACCAAATAGCATTTAAGGCCATTGATTGTTCAAAAGGCCAAGTGTATAATGTACCAGAAAATTAGTTTGAAGTGCCTAGCAGGGGAACAGCTCAGCTCTGGCCTCAGATTTATTCTGCTCTTGTGGGCCGGGAGGGGCTGGGATGGCGAAATGTTCAGTCTTTTCGGAGTTTCTGGGTATCTATCTACTCTTTGGCCCAAGCTGGGGCCTCCCTATCAGCTAGTTTACACAGGTGGGCTGCATTACAGCAACGTCCCATCTTTGGTCCAGCTCTCTCCTTCCCTCCCGCCCACCGTCCCTCCCATGTCTCTCTCACACACACACACAGAGTACACTCACATTACACACGCAGTAGTAGAACAACTGCCCACATGTATGTGTGCAGGTACCAGAGACAGCCCGATGTCTATAATGCCACCCACACTCTCACCTGTGTACAAATGAGACTCTGAGAATCTGGATAAAAAGCTTTCCTTTTGCCTGAAGAATCTGATACATCAAAGAGTGTTTGACACACAAAACAGATGATCACCGATGTCCATTGGACCAGGCAAATGGCTTCTTGGCTCATGGACACAGGACCATGGACAGCTCCCACCTGCTCCTCTCCTCTCCCCTCCCTCTGAAATTGTCCAGTTCACCTGACCAAAAAACAGTTCCAGTTTACAGCCAACCAGAGTGGCTTAGAAGTTGACGATTACAATACAAAGTTTCAAATGTCTGTTATGCACCCGTCATAAAACCAACCTCTCTGTATGAACCATCTCATTTGGTCTTCATGACATCCCAAGATGGGTGTTATTCCCACTCTAACAGAAGTTCATAGTATGGGAGTCATTTCCCAAAGTTTTCATCCAGCTCATCTCAAATAACAGAGGCAAAGACATCTAACTCCAGGGTTCCCTGATAAATTGTACATACTTAATATGACTATAAGTTCACCAGGCGGGATCCCCCCAACCCCAGTACCAAAAGCAGAAGAAGAAAGATCAGCACCTACCACCTGGAGCAGCAGTCCCTCCATGTCAGCCCGTCACACCACGTGTCCACACTCACAACACTCAGTCCCAGCTGGTCTGATGGGGAAGTGTGTGTTGGGTTGGTGCCTCACAAAATGAGTGAGTATTCCTGAAGGCTGACAACCAAGGGCATACTTAGCCACAGACATTGGGGACCTAAAAAAGAGACACTTGAACAGTGTGTGCAAGTGAAGTCAAGTCAAACACAAGGGGTTACTGCACACACTCTCTTCAGGTTTAAAGAAGGGGCAGAGCCCCAGCATTGCCACAAATAACTGTCTGGCACTTTTCCTCTTCCTTCTTCGGAGCCAGTGAAAATATTAAAGAAGCTGTAGGACTCAAGTTCATCAAAAGAGATGATCAACACTGGTAATGATTCCTGAATTTTAGGCAAAGAAACGCTCCTGTAAGAACACAGAAAGTGGTTGTGTCAAAGGCTGAGCTACACTCCTGTTGCAACAGACAGAAAAGAGCCTCTCTATGTAGGTAAAGCCAGACCAGGCCACGCCTCTGGCAGGAGAGTGATCATTAATGAACCCCGATGCCCCAGCTGACCCAGGATCACAGAGTTAACATCTGCCAAGGGAACTCCAGCTGCCCAGAACCAAAAAAGGTGGCTGGAAAACATGAAAAATGTTGTGCCTCATCTTATCCCCCAGACCTGAATCCAAATGCCTTTGGAGGTGTTTCCAAAGTAAACCCTCAAAAGATATACATTTGCCAATATTCAAGACCACATGCTACAGGCTTGCAAACAGGAGTTCCAAAAGTGTTTTGACAATGTGGCATCGTTGGAATAGGCATCAGGCTTTCCAGGTGAACTGCCTTGAAGGGAACACACTCACTTGGATGTAAAGCTTCCAGCACGTGAGCAGAAGACTTTGTCCGATGTTTCATTGCCATGTTAGCATCCAGCCATCAGCAGTGGGTCTAACAGTCCTTTCTGGTCATTATCTGAAGGGGTGAGAAGGCAAAAACGGTATAGTGAGTAGACAGCACACTCTACTTGGAATCGAGAGACCCGGGTTTGATTCTGACTGTCCCTTTTACTACCCCTGGTCATTGATGGAAAGAATCTGAACCCTTTTGAGGGTGTTTTGTTGTTGTTTTTTTACTTTTGGGGGGGCCAGATTTTTTTTTTTTATTGTTGGGGATTCATTGAGGGTACAATAAGCCAGGTTACACTGATTGCATTTGTTAGGTAAAGTCCCTCTTGCAATCATGTCTTGCCCCCAGAAGGTGTGGCACACACCAAGGCCCCACCCCCTCCCTCCTTCCCTCCCTCTGTTGAGGGTGTTTTTAATCTGGAAAATGACAGCCCCAAAAACCACCTGTTGGTATTGTGATTCCAGCTAAATGAGATGGAAAAACTTACAGCGTACTTGGCACATAGTATGAATTTAATGTATGTTAGTTGATACTTTGGGGCCAGAGGTCTCGGATAAAGACCTGGAAGTTGTCCTAGCCCTTGAGAGAACAAGGGTGCAAGTGAGCTTTGATGAGAAAGAGAAGAGTGTGACTGGGGAAGGGGCATGAATCTACAAGACAAATTTACCCTAGGAAAAAGACAAGAAGGCAGGGCTTCATCATTCATCTAAATTAACCTAGGACCCGAACACAGCAGGAGAAAGAAAGCCAAGTGCTGTCGGAAAGAAAGATATTCTTCAGTGTCATAGTGAAGAATCCAAATGGCCTAAAAAGACAAAGAGGGCAGTTAGACAAGAGAGGGGACTTCCACGCAGGGCCCACTGAATCCTCCAACAGTGACAGAGGCTCTAGAAGTCGGCAAGGCTAGAGGAGACAAGCACGTGGGTGGAGACAGGGCAATGGATGAGATGAACTCTTCTGCAACCAGCTCCCCATCTCTGAAACTCAGCAAGTCAAGCTCTATCTTCAGAGTAGCTTTGTAGCACCGGGAGGGGGCTGAACGAAGCCCCAGGCAAACGCCCGTGTGGCAATTTAGTGGTGAGCAGCAACGCTAATGAGTGCCAAGACTAACAGTGGCTTCTTAATGGAGCCCTTAATGAAGACTCATTTCAGGTTTTATTAACGCAGAGAAAAAGCACACACTCTTTTTTTCCCCAGCTCTCAGAGAGCAAGCAAAATAAAGAACAGCCCCAAATATGGGCCTGAGCCTCTTTCCTGGTTCCAGCTTGGGACACCGATAATAGTCTTTAGGAAGTTGGATAAGAAGGGTAGGCTCAGAGCTCTGGAATCCTCCTTTGCTCTTGGGGCCATCTATTTGGACCTCTGGATTGTCTGACAGGGAGATTTCCAGCAAAGCTCAGTCCTGCCATTTCTGGCCCCTGTTCAAGCTGCAAATAAGAATGCAAAGGACACCCATCCCCAAGATAGTGGCACTTATTTTAACAGGCAGATATTTTCCATTAAATATTTAATTAGAATGCAATCTCACCAGAGCTCTCTCACTAGGAAAGACTGAAAAAAGGCAACCCGCTAAGCTGAGAAACTAGGCTAGTGCCCCCCCACCCCATGCTGCTCACCTGTTACTCAGTAAGTAGTCTCTGTTGACTTCAAACACAGCAAGAGGGATTCAGGTTAGACCTCCCAAAGGACCTAATGTTCTAGAAATACAGTACTTTAGGACTTCTAGATGACCTTGGATGTCATGTAATCAAATTTCCCATGTTATGAGGAAACTGAGGCCAGGAGAAATTAGAAACTCGTTCAAAAATCAAACGGCCAGCTGTGGCGGAGCCATAGTCCAGGGCATCCTGGGAAGTGCTCCCCGTGGCACTACCCTCTGCCTCGTCCTAGGCTCCCCATCACAGCTCTTACAAGCTGGCTTATTGGCCGTGCTTGGGGCTGGGCTGGCATGAGCAACATGGCGTGTGGGGGTACCTCTAGGCTGGGATCTTGAGGAACATCTGATGCCCGAATACTAGCCAAGAATGCAGCTTAGGAATTGCTTTGCACACCCTAAAAGCTCAATCACTCTTTGTTGAATGAAACAGGAGATCCCCATTTTGTAGATCACTGATGCCCCTCACCTAAGCTCAAATGGGAAACCTCAACAGAGGGGTGGCAGTCCCTCCATCGAGCTCCACTGTTGTCCCAACCATACTTGCAAGCCCTCTGCCAACAGCTAACGTACAATCTTCAAGTTAACAAGATGGATGACCTGGGAGCCTGGAAGTGAATGGAACTCTCCAGGATGGGAACTATCTCTGCTTAGTGCCTGGGACCCTGGACCCAACAGAGACAGTTCCTGGCTGGGAGGACTCAGCCTGATGAGGGTCAGCCCAGGTACATACCCCTGCTACATATTAACTCTTATTTAATTCTCACTGGATCATTGTAAGATATTAGTTTGCCTCTTTTAACAGAAGAGGAGAATGAAACACAAACAGCAGGACACCAATTGCCCAAGGTGACAGACCTCGGTGGAGCCAGGAGAGGGAGCGGGTAGGTCTGCCTGGCTGGGCTTCACCTCCAGTCGCAGGCGTGCACCTGTACCCGGGGACACGGAGCCCTGCTACAGTCATTGCAGGGAGATGATTCTGGAAAGGCTCCCAGGTGAAGTTCCCTGGGACTTTTTGAGAAAGATGAGGACATGTTGGAATGAGCTCCTTAGAAGTGGCAGACCTATCAGAACAGAAGCTGATGTTTTCTGAGCAACCCCTGTGTGTGCCCCGCTAACCATGTGGCTTGCTATACAGTTTCACCCAATTCTCACAGTGAGTTGCTGACATGGGCATTATGATCCCAAAGAGACTGAGGATCAGGGAGGGCAAGTGAATTCTCCAAAGTCACATAGCTAGTAAGTGGCAGATTTGGGATCTCACCCTATAGGAGAAGACAATGCTATTGACTGAGGAAGACAAGAGGTGCTGGAAGGCGATGAAAAAGACCTCAGAGGCCACTGGTGGAGACACCTCTGCCTTAGACCAGAGGGGATTTTATTTTAGGAGCCTCAGCTCTGAAAGGCAGGAGAGGGGCTGGAGGTGCGTTGACAGCAGGCATTTTCTACTGCTGAGTCCATCTCTCCTTCCCCAGGAGCACCCTTGGAGATGGCAGAGGAACACATCGGCAAGATTCCATTAAAATGCAAGGACACCGCACAGCTTTTAAGCACCCACCATGGCCACTTTAATCTGCTTTCCCAGAGAGGTTTATGCCCCATCTGTTCACAAGCCCCTGGCCCCTGGCACTACCCTGCTCCGGCGACCGTGACCACTGTCACTATCATCGGGAGGTACACAGCTCAGCCGACCAGCAGCAGAAAGAATCAAGTGCAAGTCCTGGTTTCCCTGAGCCTAGAGCCTCAGTTTCCTCAGTAGGCATGAGTTAATCATGCCCACGATGTTGGATTGTCCCAGCATTACCCCTCTGACACCAGCTTCTCTTCTAGGCCTCCCTTGGCTGTTCTCTTCTCTAAGCCAAATCACCACACAGTTCACCAGCCATTTCTCCTTCAGTTGGGAAGAAAGTGGAGTCGCTTGGGACTCTGATTTGTGCCCAGAGAGGAGAGAAGCTGGTGAGAACTCTAGGTCTAGAAAGAGCCAGAGGGAGGAGACCTGGGGAGGATCTGGAAGGTCTGTGGCTCTCTGGTCTGAGTGATTGGAACGAGGCAGGGTGTCGCCCGGGAGATCCTGGAGGCACAAGGACACCAGGGTCTGCAAGACCAAGGAGGTGACTGCCAGACATCAGATCCCCTCTGTGTCAACAGGACGTGGGAGTCTCCAGCCTCACCAGGCCCTTGATGGGGGGAAACTGAGGCCCTTGGGCAATAGAAGGGTTCATCCTCCTAAGAGCCTAAAAGGAGTAACAGGATGCAAATGCCCAAGCTCTGTCCACACAGGCTCTTGATGTGCTGTTAAAGACGATGGCACCCCAGCAGTGCCACCAAGCCTAGGCAGCAGCTCTACCTGCTGGGCCCTCTTCAAGTCCTCCTAAGGGACAAAGCCTGGACCCAGTCCAGGAGCCTTCTCACCTCTGTGCCTTTTTCTATTCTGGCCCCTCTTCAGTGATGCCCTCTCTTACCTCAGCACCTACCCAAGTCTACCAGTCCCCTAAGGGTCACATCAAGAGCCACCTCTTCTCTGAAGCCCCAGTTCTCCCATAGGACACTTTCTCTCTCTCCTCTGAGCACCTATGGGCCTTTCTGTACCTCGCACTTCTGCTGTGAGCGCACACGGCCTGCATGGAAATTCTTTTTCTCTTCTGGAGGGCAGGGCTGGGTCCTATCTACTTAGCATTCAGTACAAAACCTGGCTGCACAAGTTGTAAAAATAGATTAGATGACCAGGATCAAACTTTGGATGGTGTCTCTGGCTGGAAGGCAGGGGATTGGTCCTTTACCCCTGGGATTTAAAGCTCTTAAAAGGATCTCACCTTCTTATTACCTCCCCTCCTCTGCCAGTGCTAAGCCAAACAACTGCCTCCTCATGGAGCACCATCTTCCCAGCCCACCCGCTCCTGCCCACCTCCCTGAGCTCCCTCACCCACCCCAGCCTTGTAGCAGGGAATGTAATTAGGCCTTTCCTCGGGAGGGAACTCCTCCCCACTGCCAGGCTGCCCGTCCAATGGGGGATAATTTATGGAAATGGGTAAAGGTGTTTTAAATTATTCAATTTAAATGTAAATAGGGGAGATGGTTTCTCTGAATAAATTGTCTTATTTATGTTCCACCCGACTCCCCTCCCGGGGAAATATGGACCCTTTTGGAGACCTGGAGCACAGGGCCCTCCTTTCTCTTTAAATAATGTAGAATGTATCCACGCCCCTGGGGGGTAGTGACTTGGAGGCAGAAATGCCCCTGAACACCACTGTCCCAGCTGAGGTCACAGGACATGCCAAGTGCTCCCCAGACGCTGCTCCACTCTACCCCACCCCGCCCCGCCCCGGGAGAACTGTGGCTGGGCTAGGGCTTGTGTGCAGGAAGCAACTCTTCTTCTTTGTCTGCCAGGGAGTGACAGGGGAATTCCTGGGGCAGGAAGCTCTTCCTCTTTCCTCTTCTGCAAGGTCTCCTCTGCTGCCCAAGATCTCTTTCTACCCGCTGGTGGCTGGCAGCTGGCTTTGACCCTGTCTGATGAACTCCTTCATGCTCTGAGATGCCGACTGTGGGTCCTCTCTGTCCTCATCAGGGTCCTCTAGACACAGGGCTACCTCGAAAGGAAAGCCCCACCTTGATGCATCTCAGACATTGCTACATGTGCCCAGAGGAGAGCATTTGAGAATGGGGCAAGGGGCCATTCCTTATTAGCCCCTTCAGCACCACCCAGATGCCAGCCTTGCCTTGGTGTTGAAGCCACCAAACACATGAATGACCATTGATCTACACAGCCATTAAGGATTTTCAGGGCCCAAAGCCAGAATATCCAACAGCTCAAAGTGACTCCCATCATAGGGAGCTCTGGAAACCAGCAGGTAGTGGAATTCAGTGCTGGTATGATCTGAAAGCCTGTTCTGTTTTTCCGTGATTCCTCTGTGTGTATAAGCTATCCTGAGACTAGACCGGGAGAAGGCTGGGGCAGTTAGGGGCCTTAGACTCATCCACAACAACATTCAGAGAAAACCAGAAGAGAGTAACTCTTCGAGACTTTTCCAAAAGTGTAAAGAAGTCTTCCTCCATCCCTCAGAACAACTCTGCTTGCATCTCATAGGCCCATTCTTGACCAATTGCTGGCAAGGAGAGATTAGTTTAGCCCAATCAGGTCATTCAGGAGCTGGGGGTAGGGCCTGCTCCTCCCTGAGTCAGGAGGAGGATTCATGAGGAAGGTGCTAAAGCAAAAATGGAACTTAGGACCTGACTTTGAATAAACAGCGCCCACTGGACTGACAGTTGAATAAATGTGTAAAGACTGATAAAATGTTTTAATCGTTAATCATGTTTGTTTCAGCCCTTCCCATTTGAACTGGGTCAATTCCTTTTTGCCTAATTCTAAGAGCCAGGCCATTGTTTATGCCCCAGAGTAGAGAATCAAGCCATGCGCGGTGGCTCATACCTGTAATCCTAACACTCTGGGAGGCCAAAGTGGAAAGATCACATAAGGCCAGGAGTTAGAGACCAGCCTGAGCAACAGTGAGACTCTGTCTCTAGAAAAAGCAGAAAAATCAGCCAGACATCTTGCTGCACTCCTGTAGTCCCAGCTACTCAGAAGGCTGAGGCAGGAGAATCACTTGAGCCCAGGAGTTTGAGTTTGCTGTGAGCTATGATGAGATGACACCATTGCACAAAAAAAGAGAGAAAGTAGAGAATCAGAATCAGAAGACTGACAGACCAGGTCGCAGACGGGTTGGCAAGACTGGTCCAAATAAAACTCAGAGAGCTGTCCAGGTACCTTAAACCTCTCCTGGGAAAGCTGTAAATAAAAGGACTGCTTATCCAAGCCCCACTGTCTATGCCAATTACTCATTTATTCCACAAGTATGTCCCGACTGCCGACTTCATGCCAGGCATAGCGAAGTGCAGGAGGCTCACTGATAAAATATAAGTGTGTGTGTATACTTACATATACATTTCCCGTTCCGTGGACTTACCATGCTCATAGTGGACTTTATCGTGTTTGTTGTTGCTTGGTTCTTGTCAGCCACCTGTGCCTGACTCTAGACTAAGCAACTTGCTATGCTCAGGTGTTTATGAGTCATACCTTCCCAAGGCAGGAAGCAGAAACTGAATTTGCAGCTGGACCACAGGCATGTGGCTCAGACTCACCAATCAGATTCGCTTGTCAGAGACCTCTCTAGAAGTGGGGACCTTGACTAAGGAGGCAATGCCCAGAATCTACCTGGCTGGCAAGGATGGTAATGGGTGTGTCCAGCTCTAGGGGAGAAGTGATAGCAAGGTTAAATTCCTGGCCCATAAGTGCAGTCAGGGAGATGTGACCAGGGAGACGGCAGCAGTAGCGGTAATTTCCACACCCATCTGGTTCTGCGTGTAATGGCCGTTGTGCCTGGAAGCGCAGCCACAAGTCCGGCCCTCTGCCCTCCAGCCCTCCCTACGATTGCATGAGACACCCAGTATCCTTCAAAAAAATTCTTTTTCTACTTAGCCCATCAGAGTCCACTTCTATTGCCTATGGTTACAAACCCTGACTATCTCAGAATGTTTGGGCTGCTACAACACTGGTGGTTTATAAACAACAGAAGTTTATTTCTCATAATCCTGGAGGCTGGAGAATCCAAATCAGGTCACCAGCAGATTCAGTGTCTGATGAGGGTCCATCAAGTCCATAGATGGCACCTTCCAGCTGTGTGCTGACACTGTAGATGGGGCAAATATATCCCAACCATGAGAGGCCCCACCCCCCATGATCTAATCACCCCTCAAAGGCCCTACCTCCAAATATCATCACTTCAGGAGTTAGGATTTAAACGTATGAATTTCTTTTTTTTTTTGAGACAGAGTCTCACTATGTCACCCTTGGTAGAGTGTCATGGCATCACAGCTCACAGCAACCTCAAACTCTTTGGGCTTAAGCAATTCTCCTGCCTCAGCCTCCCAAGTAGCTGAGCCTACAGGTACCCCACCACAACACCCAGCTATTTTTTGGCTGTAGTTGTCAGTGCTGTTTGGCAGACCCAGGCTGGGCTTGAACCCACCATCTCTGGTGTATGTGGCTGGTGCCCTAGCTACTTGAGCTATAGGTGCTGAGCCTAAATATATGAATTTTGAAGGGACACATTCAGACCACACCGCTGACTGATGCCTCACCTTTGGTAAGAATTATTCATTCTGAAGACCTCCCCTGAGCAGCCTGTTGCCTGAATTCCCTTAAGCCCAGGCACTTTGCTCATGACTCTGTCACAGCAGTTGAAACAGAGGCATAAACCTCTATGTGAGTCTCCATCCCTCCCTACTCAACACACACACTCTAAACCCTGAGCAATTTGAGACCTGGGACCACATCTTTTTCACTGTTACATCCTCAGGTCTAGCTTAGAACCTGAAGTCGTATGGATGCCCACTAAGTACTGTGCTCTAATCACTGCCACTGTCCTCATTCTTTTACATGTAAAAGCCACATATACCTGGCTCTGGACTGAGCAATAGCCATAGAGAAGGGCCTGTACCTTGTCCTCACCTTCTCCAGAATCAGCCCCTAGGTTCACTTCCATGGGCTTCAGGTGCTGCACCCCCATCAGAATGGGCACTCCCTAAATACCCAAGGAGTGCCCTCTGGCCCTGCCCAGTTCCCTAATTATCCCTGATAGACAGTTTTGCATTTACTCCTTCCAACCAGCTGGTCCCTGCCTATTCCACCCCTTCACCCCGCCCCCAGGCATCCCTGGACAAGGTCTCCATCCTTTGACAAGTCATGTCCATATGGGTCATGTTGCCAACCCAAAGGTGTCCCTCATCCTGGCCAGCCCTGCCCACATACCACCCACCCCACCCCCTCCACTGGAGGAAACAGACAAGCTTTCTGGAATTAATTTCATACCCTTGGGCATGATAAACTACCAAGCAGAAAGCAGCCCCCACCCAGGCAGCTAAATGGCCTTGGGCGCCTGAGCGATGCATCATTCCCTGAAAAGAAAGCCTGGCCCAGACGCTCTTTGCACATACACCTTTTCTCAGTACACTGCTCCGCTTGGGGGAAACTCACACAAAGCTGCACCCTCCTCGGCATGGATAAACGATACACGTCCCCTTTCCCAGGCAGCACACAGTCTCACATTAGCAGAAGGGCCTGGGCAGGCCCAAGTCAGAAAGCACTGGCCCATGATCTTAACTAAGAGTGCTACATCTTGGATGGAGCACCTGGATTCAAAGCCCAGCTCCTCTTCTTACTCTCTGTGTGACCCTAGGCAAGTTGCCTAAATAGTACCTGCCTCATGGGCTCTTCTGAGGCTTAAGTGAGATACTGGGTGCAAAAGGTTTTAGCACCATGTCTGGCACATAATAAGTCCCCAATACTGTTGACAATTATTGTTATTATGACTCAGTGTAGACAAGAAATTCTTGGTTCATCTGAATGCCACCCATGACCTTTTAAGGCTATTCCCCCTTGTTCTACTCCCGGGGGCTTGGTGCTCAGCACTCCCCAGTAGGGTGTTCCAGAAAGACCAACGGTGCTGGAAGCCAAAGAGCTCACTTCTAGCCTCAGCCGAGTCTATTAGCTAAGATTCTTTTTAAATCCATTGGCATGAAACAGAGTCTAAATACCCACTATTTCCCCCTGCCACAGGTCATAGCATCCTCATTTGCATGGTCAGAACAGAACACCTCTACACAGTCTTGGTGAAGATTAAGTCAAAGACAAAAACACCTGAGCAAATGCCTGGGATGTAGCAGGTGATCAGGGATGGTAGTTAAATCTGGATCTGCTCAAACCCTCTAAGAGTGAGACTTAGTCCCCTGAGCCTCCTCTGCCTGAGGACAAACAATACCCCATTTCTACACCCTCCCCACCTCAAGTCTAACTTGGAAAATTCCTTGGTGCTGCTTAAGCCTGAGGTATGACTACAATCCATTAGTCCCTAAGACTAGACAGCAGCTCTGTGCAGTAGAGCTGTTGTCCAGGAGGGCGACAGTGGAGCTAGCAACTGACTTGTGCTGCCCTTGACAATTAGCAAACTCCTTCTCAAAATTATGCTCAACATTTTCATGGTCTAATTGTGCCAAGGGGGAAACTTGCTCAGATTGGGGAACTGCCTTGTGCAAAGTAGTAGAGGAAGACACGAACTCGGGGTGCTCCATCCCTCTTTGTGGACTCGGCCGTCCCCCTGTGGCAACATGGAAAGCTGCCTACCTCAGGGGTTCTTCTGAGGCCAGGTATCTAGCCTAAGACCTGGTGTAAGGCCTATGCCCAGCATGGAGTAGGCTCCCAGGAATTAACCATCTAATCTAATCGACAAATTTAATCTAACTACCTCATTTCATTGATGGGAAAACTGAGGCATAAGAGAAGCTGTGAGTGGTCCAAGCTCCCACAGCCAGGAAGGGGATATACCCACTGGCAGAAGAACATGAACTCATCCCAAAATGTCAAAACCAAAAGAATCCTTGGAGGTCATGTGGTCAAACCGTGCCAAAACTTCCCTGGCCTTCAAAGCCAAGTCCTCCCTTTCAGACCTTGCCAGCAGAGAGACAGAGGCTTTGGAGCCTGGATATAACAGACTGATCAACAAAATGTCCCCAAATGCTCCCCTCCCTATGTCCATACCCTTTTGCAATGTACTTTTGTAGCCTCCCCCCAATAACAGGTGGAGTTTTTTTCCCCTTCTACTGACTCTGAACTGTCTTGGGATTCGCTGCAACCAACAGAATTCAATGGAAGTAATGGTGAGCCAGTTCCAGGCCTTGTGGCCTTCCATCCTCCTTTATTTTTTACCTTTTCAAAAATTTATTTTAAATTATTTTAGAGACAGGTTCTTGTTCTGCTACCCAGTCTAGAGTACAGTGGAACAATCATAGCTCACTGCAACCTCAAACTCCTAGCCTCAAGCAATCCTCCTGCTTTACCCTCCCCAGTAGCTAAGGACTTAAGGTGTGCACCACCACATCCAATTAATAAGTTATAATAATGATTATTATTTAGAGATGGGGTCTTACTATGTTACCTAAGCTGGTCTTGAACTTCTGGCCTCAAGCAATCCTCCTGCCTCAGCCTCTCAAAGTGCTATGATTACAGACATGAGCCACTGCACTGAGCTCCATCCTCTTTTAGAACCCTGCAGTATCGTGTGAACAGCCCTGGGGGACCAACCTGCTGGAGGATAAGAGACCAAGTAGAGAAGAGGTCTGGGCTGAGGCCTCTCTAAACCTGCCTGTGGCCAGCAGACCCCCAAACACAAGAATCTACCCTAGATCAACACAAGTACACCCCACAACCAACCACAGATACATGAGGGAGCCCAGCCTAGGCTGGAAGAGCCAACCAGCTAACCCATAGACTCGGGAGAAATCATAAATCTTATTGTTTTTAAGTTGCTGAGTTTTGGGGGTGTCTGGTTACCAAGTACCAGCTAACAGTAGTACATAAGACTCCAAGTCATAGCCTTGGAGCGGGAGAGGGCTGTGCTCACCCAGAGCCTTGAAGGAGCAGGACTGGGACTTTTCCTGCAAAGAGCCTGACTGAGCTTCTACCCGTCTGCCCAGTGTCGAGACCCTGACCCAACCCTGGGCCAGAGAAGTCAGGTGGGGCTAGCTTCAGCCCCACCCTTTCCACCCCCTGTGCACCTGCAGTATCCAGGAGAAATGAAGGGCCCCATGCAGGGAGAGCTGCAGAGAGAGGTGAGGCTGCCCACGGCCCAGGCAGAGCTCACCTTGGAGACAAAGCTCTGGGTAGGATCTCAGCAGTGGAGAAGCATCCAGGGCCAGACTACACCCCCCACTCAGGGGGAGCAATCAGCCCCAGGAGCCAGCACAGCGCTTGACATTTGATGGGAATCATTATCAGACACTTATTCCCAATCAGGTCTCAAGTGTCTCTGAGGGCCCCTCTACGGCCTCCTCATTCCAGGGAGCATTAGTGGTAGGAGGGAGGTGGGGAACCCACCCCAGTCTAAGCACCCCACTCCTCCAACTCCAGCCCTCTCCTTTCCTATGGAGGACCCCAGCGGCAGGACTACCGCAAGCCAGGACAGGGAGAGTGGGGGACCCCAGGGCTGAGAGGCTCAGCTCCTGGGTGATCAGTAAGATGGAACACAGGGAAGCTCAAAGGGATGTGTCCAGGAAGGCTGTGTCAGAACTCGGACTTCCACTGGGCCTCAAAAAGGCTTTGTCTCCCAAGCTCATCATTCTGAGGGTCGTGAGCCCCTGAGCAGCCACCTCCCTACTCAGCCAGGCTTCTCCCCAGCACGTACACGAGAACCCCTCTTCTGCAGCCAGGCAGCCCTCTGCTGTCTTGGGGAGAGCCAGAGCCATGCTTAGGAGTCTGAAGGCCTGAGCTCTCCCAGCTCCACAGAGAAATCTGGGCTAAACCACATAATCTCCAAAGCTCTGAAAGAAGACAATGAGCCAACCCCTCCCTGCCCTGCCTCTCTCTGCAGGAGGCTATTCAGAGAATCATGTTCTTTAATGTCTGAGAAAGCACTTGATAAACAGTGAAATAAGCCTGGGTACAATTTTCCCCAATGGATAACCATAATACAGGCCAGCTCAGGTGAGCCAGGCACAGGTGTAACGGTAGGGGTGGGTGTGTGTGCGTGCGTGTGAGCGCACTTCATGCCTCCCACTCCAATACCAGTATTTCATGGCTTGGGATTATCTGTGGGTTTCCACCGTCTATGTCTATTCAGGCAGCGAATCAACCATATTGATGTTACAGAGACGCAAAACAAAAGGAATAAGAAAAGCCCTGGTCTTCTGACAATCTAGAGGGTGTGTACACACACACGCCAAGCTTTCTTGGGGAAATTAAGGACTCAAACAATTGAATATGAAATAGAAAGAGGGAAAAAAAAAAAGAAAGAGAAAGAGGAAGGTGGAGGGTCATGGAACAATGGACTCCTGAAGGAGGAGTGAGGTCTGAGCTGGATTTGGGTAGGAAGCAGACAGCAGGAAAAATGCCTGTGGGGGTAGGACAGAATGGATCAGCTTTAAGTAGTATTCTGTTATCAAATAAAGAGTATTGTACTTTATCCCTTGTAGAGAAATTTAGCATTTACAAAGTTTTTCCATGTGGATTCTCTCATTCGAAGCTCATTGTAGTCTCTTTAATTAGATATGACAGTTTTTATTATTCCCATTTCATAGATGAGGAAACTGAGGCTCAGAGAAGTGGCCTTCTCGATGTCTCCAAGGGGGCAGTGGAGCCAGTAGAAAGTCAGGGCTCTGTCATGGAAAAAGCCCAGGTGCCCATCGATCCACGAATGGATTAATAAACTGTGATATATGTACACCATGGAATATTATGCAGCCTTAAAGAAAGATGGAGACTTCACCTCTTTCATGTTTACATGGATGGAGCTGGAACATATTCTTCTTAGTAAAGTATCTCAAGAATGGAAGAAAAAGTATCCAATGTACTCAGCCCTACTATGAAACTAATTTATGGCTTTCACATGAAAGCTATAACCCAGTTACAACCTAAGAATAGGGGGAAGGGGGAAAGGGAGGGGAGGGAGGGGGTAGGTGGGCGGAGGGAGGGTGATTGGTGGGATTACACCTGCGGTGCATCTTACAAGGGCATATGTGAAACTTAGTAAATGTGGAATGTAAATGTCTTAGCACAATAACTAAGAAAATGCCAGGAAGGCTATGTTAACCAGTGTGATGAGAATGTGTCAAACGGTCTATGAAAACAGTGTATGGTGCCCCATGATCACATTAATGTATACAGCTATGATTTAATAAAAGAAAAGAAAAGAAAGTCAGGGCTCTGACTTCTATCTAGCCTGGCACTCTCTCCACAGGCCTCTCTACAACGCCACTCCACCACCATGCCTGGTTATGGCTGTGAGCTCCTTGGAGGGCAGGGACTGTGTTTGGGTAATGGGTTCTGACAGTGCTTGGGGAGTAAGTCAAAAAGGCCGGTGGTGGCTTTAGAGTCAGATGGAATTGGATCAAACTCCAGCTCTGCCATTCCCCTTGACTTTGACTTGTTAGTTCCTCTGGGAGCCTCAGTTTCCTGCATGGAGAATAGACAATTGTGAGGATGAGAAGAGAGAATGTCTCTGAAGCACTTACCTCTGTAGCTGACACACAGTATTTACTCAACTAGTGGTAGTTACTGTCATTGACATCATAGTTACTAGTGTATTATTGCTAATCAAGTAGACTCTTCTGATGATAATTTCTTGCCAGTTTCTCCCTTCCAGATAAATGGGTCATTCGACACCCATTCTGTGACCTTCTATTACTATTTTGACACATACTTCCCAGTAAGCACAAGGCCCATCCACTTAGGCCCAACTGTCCAGTCCAGACCCTCCACCCTGAGGGGTCCTAGAAACATTGTTCCCCCAACTGGTGTTAGACCTGACTCCCGCCGACCCAGAGACCTGTTGAAATCCATGTTAGTCTCCAGAGCTCTCATTTCTATTAAAACTCCATTTGCCAAGAAAGCGGAAAGGTAATTATGAATCCTAGTCTTAAATCACTCCGCCGTTGAATTATTAAAGGGAAGAATTAAAAATAATCAGGCTTTTTCATTACACTTCATAGCAGGGAAATTAAAGGTGTAAGAATGTATTTTTTTCCTCGAATTTAAGTATTCATTTTGGAGATTTATAGGGAAGTTGAGATGATTCCCTGCGTGCCTAGCTCTCCCTTTTATGAAAGGGGGAGAGAAAAAACCTTGTAAAATTAAAAGGGAGATAGAACGAAGAAGGGATTTAACATAAAGAAGTACAACTGAGTGTTTTGCATCTTAATACATTTTTTTCTGCGCAATTACACCACTGAGTGATATGGCAGGGAGAGATTAGGCTGCTGCTAATTTCAGATACTGACTGGTGAAACGGCAAGAGGGTCTCCCCAGTCACTGGGTCAGAAACACACGCCTGGGCATCAGAGCTGCCGCCAGCCCCCAAAGCCTGTGAAGCAGGAACTGCTCCCTTTGCCAAGCTCCCACACCCTCTTTTCTTCAGCAAAAACAGGATAAAGGACCTGGTTTATTTCACAGAGTACAAAATCCAAGGCACCAAGGGTGGGGAAAGCAGCAGGCTGGGACCAAAATGGGAGAGACACAGAGAGGAACTTTCCAGATAGTTGTCAGATCTGGAAGGAGGTGGACTAGGGAAATAAGGGGGATGTCTTCCCTCAGCCCTCAGTGTCCACAGTCTCACCCCTACGGCTACATGCTGGAAAAAGAACTGTCTAGATAGTCCCAGCTGCTCGGGAGGCTGAGGCAAGAGAATCGCGTAAGCCCAAGAGTTAGAGGTTGCTGTGAGCCGTGTGACGCCACAGCACTCTACCCGAGGGCGGTACTACAAAAAAAAAAAAAAAAAGAACTGTCTAGAGTTAGGGGAGAGATAGGAGATTCTGGAAGGCCTGATCCTCAGAACCAAATCCCAAGGGCCTGGACCAATAAGACAAAGGATCTGATCCAGTGCCCGTCTTCCCCCGGCCCAGCCAGTCAAGAGCGTGCAAACCAGACTCCCCAGATCCAGGTGGGAGACAGAAACTCACGTCCCTGGGACTGAGTGCAAAAGGGGAGGAAGTTGTCGCCTGTGCAGAACTGGATGAGATTCATCCAAGGAGCTTGGGGAGGGCTGGAGCAGGAGAGAGAGCTTAGAGTTTGTAGGTAGGACTGAAACAAGTCCTGTGCTCAAGGATTGGACAAGATTTGGGAGCACCATCAATGTGAGCATCACTGGCAACAGCTGAGTAGTCCCCAGTCAGACCCAAGAAAGGGTACTGCAAATGGCTGGTCCCCCCAGATGTGCTCCAACAGCTGGCTGCCTCTCCAGAACACCTCTGTCCTGTGTCCCTGCTACTCACACTGCAAAGGTTGGACCAGGGAAAGGGTGAGGAAGGGCCCCTCCCCTATGGAGCTGGGCCCCAGCGCTAAGCTGCCTGCCCCTCCCCCCAAGTGGTAATGAATTTCAGGGAAACGCTGCTGAGAGGTGTCAGAACAATTTCTATTAAACACAATTTCCTAATGAAAAGGTTACGAGGGAGCCCAGTGTTGCTAATCAGGATTGAATGCTCACTCCAACCACCCTGAGGGAGGGAGCTTGAGTCTGGTCCTTGGTTCTACCTGGCCCAGGGTGGGGTTGGGAGGACTCTAAGCAGCTTTGGATATGTCTGTTTCAGGGGCTGAATTGAGAGATGACCAGTGCCAAGCGCTGTGCTCAGTGTGTTCCGCATAGCAGCTCTTCACAACAGTCCTGCAAAACTGATGTAATTGTCCCCATTCCCAAGATTTGCATACAAAGGTCTGCAAGGCCATGCAACTTACTGAAGGTCACCCCCTTAGAAACTAGGAAGCAAAGGCCAGATTGGGACCCAGGTCTGTCTGGTTGAAGCCAGGCTGTGTTGCCAGCCTCCCTGCCCAGCTCCCAGGCCTCGCCTACCCTGTGGTTGCAAAACCCCAAACGCAGTCCTCAGCATGGAGTGGGGCTGGGGTGGCTCAGAGGTGCAGCAGAGTCTGTGCCACTCCTGTCCAGGTATCCTCCACACAGACCCCATGTGCTACCTGAGCTCTGACTGAGGTTCTAGAAACTATGGTCCCTGATTATAAGTGGTTCTGTCTCCCCTCAGAGGCTGGCATGGGCCCCTGCTGACTCTGAAAGAGGCATGTTTGTCAACGCAGCCAACTCGAGGTGCTGAGTCCCCTTTAGGGCTATTCACAGGAACACTGAGCCTGTGCCCAAACACCCTGACTCTGGTCCCAGAAGGTGTCCCTGAGCGGGCACCCTGCCTCCTCCTCCACCCTCATCTCCCTGGATCTCAAAGGCTAATTTCCTACATCAGGGCTGTGCTGACGGTGGGACCCATGTGGCTAAAACTAAGAGAAAGGAGGGGGCTTTTTTATAATGTTCAGAGATTCCTCCCAAGCCCTCAATGATAGGCTCTTCAGAAATGGCCTTGGCCTGTGCTGTGGGAGGCTGGGAATGGAGGGCTGGAACAGGAGGGGCAAGCAGGGTGCAAATCTGAGGCTGGGGAGTAACGAGCCCTATTCTCTTGCAATTCAGAGGCTCCTGGTACCACCAGAGCCCAGCTGGGGACAGTTTCAGGAACACTGGGGCTTTGCTGTGCCCGAGGCTGCTGCCAGGTTGATATACCTCTTTGGATGGGAAGGGATGTTCCAGATGTGCTCTTGGGGACTGAGGCAAGTCCTGAGAAGCTGCATCTGAAAATCCTCCAGGAATCTCACCACTACCCCTATGTGCTGGGGAGAAAGAAATTCATCTGCAGGGTCCATGTCACAAGTTCCCCTGCCCACCTCTGATCCATACCCACCCATGGCCTCCCCTGCCCCTCTCCTGCCCTGCCTCTCCCCTGCCTTCCCCCTCCTCTGCCCTCCCCTCCCCCCTCCTGGTGAGCTTTGCACCCCACCCCAAGCAGGGAGCATCTCCTCATCCCTCATGACAATGAAGCTGTCACCAACTGCCACATGCCTTCCCAGGACCTTCAAAGCCGGGAACAGCATGAAATATGCAGCCTCCTTCCCCACTCCCACTCGCCCTCAGCTCTCTCCCTCTAATTGCTCTACACAGATTAAACTTGGATGTCGCAGCTCTGACTGAGGACATTCAATGCTGACATTCTCCTCCAGGCCAGAGGAGCTCACGTCCTGGGTGTCTGAGCTCCTGCACCCCCACCAACCCCTCCATATCCATACCTACTCGATGAAGCCATCTCCCCTCAGCCCCCTTAGACCGAAGGCTCCCAGAAGGGCCAGCAAGGTTTTTGCTGACAGCAACAGTGGTTTTCTAAACAGTGTCCCTGGGCCAGCAGCATCAGCATCCCTTGGGAAACTGCTAGAAATGCAAATTATCAGCCCAGCCCCACATTTATTGACTCAGAAACTGGGGGTGGGATTTAGCCATCAGAGGTTTAACAAGCCCACCAGGTAATTCTAACACATGCTGAGGTGTGCAAACTGCAACCCAAGACAGTCAACGAGTCAACCAGGGCAGATGGAGGCTGGTAGGGAAGAAAGACACCACCACCCTGAGTGGGGCAGGCAGGATGCAAGCTCAGCCCAGGAACCCCGAGGCCGCAGAGGATGAGAGCTGCACGCTGCAGGGAGCAGAGACTCCAGGAGGAGGGGGATTAAACTACAGTGTAAATAATTGGGGCCAAAATTTGGACAGGAAGTGGGGACAATAACTCTAGCAAGGCTTTCATTTGACAAGTGCTGTCATATTCTCCATCATGTTGGGAGATAAGCAGGGCAAGAGCAATTATCCCACTTATGGGGAAAATAGCTAGCAGGGAGGCACCCTGCCCAAGGTGTCAGGGTAGTGAGTGGGGAGCTAGGGCAGGCTCAGTTCTTTGGACTCCCAGGGCCTTGGACTCCCAGGGACCTTTCCTCTCACAGCAGCCAGCCCTCCAGGCCTAGGAAGCTGCACGAGGGCCTGAGCCTAGCAGTTGGCAGGATCTCAGGAGCTGAGGGAGGTGTTAGGAAGCCCTGGGGGGCCGACTGGGGAGGAGGGAGGAGCCCATGGGCACATCCGGGTACTGTGCCTGTTACTCCTGCATAACTATTCATAGCACTGACTTTAGTTTCAGGAGTGTCCCAACTTGGACAAGTCATAGGTTCACCCAGCAGCAAGTGACCCAGAAGGACAGGAAGAGCTGGGTGGAGCTGGCAGGGAAGAGAAAGCAGCTGCTGTTTGGAGTGGAGGGTCCTTATAAGGGTCTCAAGGTCCCTCTGGCTGTAAGCAGAAAACCCAAAGAATGAAGGGAGGCAATGGAGGCTGCAGTCAGTGCCAGGACAGTGGCTGCAGGGAAAGAAGAGGGCACTGGGAGGAGCGGAGGATCAGCAGACAGAGACACGAGGGCCTTCCCCTGGACCCCAGAGAATGTCATGTGTCTTCTCCTGGCCGCCATTCTCCCTACCCCGCTTCTTCATCTCATCCCGCAAGAGCAGGCCCCTCGGGAGGAGTCAGCTGGGGAGGGAAGAACTTGCTTCTCCCCTTTGCAAGTTCTCTTCTCTCTGTGAGATTTGCCCAGAGCCCGGCCTCAGAGAGGGGCAAAGTCTAGACCAGTCATGGGGCCATCCCCATCCCATCTGCACATCCCAGCCTCAGCCAACCTCTCTTCCTTGACTCCCACCTCAACCCCCAACTCACCCAACCTGACACCCATCAGCTAACAAATCTCCATTCCCCACTATGTGCCGCAGGTCACCAAAACCCACCTCTCCTCTTTCACCCTCCCCATCTTCTAGGATGGCAGCCAACAGACTTGTGTCTGATTCCTGGCTCTTCCACCCACTCTCGTTGTGATCTGAGGCAAGCCCCCCAACCTTTCTTGACCTTCACCTTTCTCATCCCTGTTCAGTGAGTGTTGTAGAGGTCTGTAAGGGCCTGGCAACAGCAGATACGCAGTGTCTGATACTTTGTGTGCTACCCAACACTGCTCAGCACTTGTATACAAACTGTGTGGCCCATATTTCACAAAGGCAAGTGGGTCCTGCCTCTGTGAAAGAGAGGCCCCTCCCTTCCTTCCCTACCCATGCCAGCAGCCACGGTGGATCAAAAGCCCAGGAAGCAGAAATCAGGAACATACAGTAGGTGGTGAACAGCGGGAAGAGTCCAAAGCACTCCACGGCCCACCTCTATCCTTTGGCTTTGGAAAATGGCGGTGACATCTCCAAAGACTGTCCCTTTTGGGAAAACATTGGCAAGGCTGACACTGATGAGAATTTGTTAATCCCTGGGCTCCTCTGTCTGAGGGCAAGGGTGGTAGGAACATACAGTGAAGTTCCTTGAAAGCAAAGGAAGTGTCTGCCATAAAGTTTCAACCATGTTCGTAAGGAGATAGGGCAGGGTCAATCTTTTATCCAACCCCAAGTTTTTAAGGCTCAGGTTCAGTCTGAGGTTAGGATAAGAGTTCAAACACATACTAGGTTTGAGGTTAGAAATGAGGATACATTTTAAGATTCATGTTAAGGAAGGGATGAGGGTTAGAGCTGGGCTTCAGATTGGTATTGGATTCATGTCTAGGTTCTGGTTAGAGTTCTGGCTAAGGTGGGCTCTAGGGTGCGGGCTGTGATGAGGGGCGAGGTTAACCCTAAAATTCATGTTAGCACTAGGTATGTCTGAAAGTTCTAGGACTTGCAGCAGGAGCCAGAACTCTGGGCTTGGGTGGGAACTCTGCAGGTGACAAGACTGACAGATAACCAACTAGAGGGGGCAGGTGTGGCCGGCCAGCCAGTGCCAGATGGGATTTGAGGCGAGCACCATGGACAGCTCCAAGGAAGGCACCTCAGTAAGCCAAGAAGCCGCTGAGATGTTCACCCCTCTGGTGACATCACAGCCTCTGAATTGCTCACTCAAGACTGAGCCCGGAACAGCCAGGATGGCACCATGTCCTCCAGGGAGCTCGTTCGTCTCACCTTTGGGTCTCTGTGTTTCCTCAGAATCATTCTCATCAGGATTCTAATGGAGAAATCTCTGGTTTAGGACTTTACGTGATGCTCATTTCCCCCAAAACCGTAGTTCTTCTAATTCCACTCTTGACTCCCAGATTCACTCTACTTTGCCTGACATAAGCTCTCCTTCCTCTGACCCCTCTTCTCCGTGGGGAAATCAGGGCACTCCTCAACCCTGTGACTCCTGTGTCTCTCCCTTCCCCGTCCCCTCATCTCCTGAGCCCTGAGGGGTGGGATGGGAATCGCTGAGGCAAGCAGTGTACACCATAGGGATTTCCACCTATCCAAGGCTGACTCCGATCTCCTCCTTCTCAATATTCCCAGACACCTCCACTGCCAGAAGAGGCACCATGGACCAGGGAGAGGCTGAGGGGCACCCAATACTGCACACACTCAGCCCCAGGTCCTGCAAGTCACAGACAGAGAAGGCTTTCAAGGTCTTCAGCCACACAGAAGTAGCTGAACCCATGAGCTGAGCACCTACTGCGTGCCAGACTTTGTCAGCTTGCCTACCTCACTGCATCATTAAACCAACCCATGTGGCGGGTAAGAGCATCCCCTTCTTACAGATGAAGATACTGAGGCTCAGGGAGGTTCATAACCTGCCCAGGACACCTCGCTGGCAAACAGAAGCCCTGGTATCTGAACCCATTTCTGTCAGATCCTTAATTTGTTGACCCAAAGCCACCGCAACATGAACTCTGGTCGTTAAAGAGGCTTTAAAATCAACTTGGCAAGAACTCTCTGCCTTTGTATCAGATGGCATCCTAAGTCACAAACTCTGGCCTGCACCTTCACAGGTATATCTGTGTCTCCTGGGCATCCTGAATGGTTGGAAAGAGCGGTTTTTATCACCTGCCCAGGTGATCCTTCCTCTAGAGCCAGAAGATTATATGAGCTGCCCCCTAGAGGGCAGGCAAACCTAAGGGTTCACGCAGTTAAGCAAGTGGCTCCCTTTCATCCCTTTCCCCCCAAAGGGCCATCTCCAGAGGACAAATCTGCACGTGCCTCGGGTTCTCCCCTGTATCACTGCCTGGGGGGTATACTCCCCGCACTCTGAATCTAACTCTGGGAAATCTATCCATCCTACTCGCCAGAGGTCAGCTGGGCTGGGGGCAAAGGCAAGCCTGGGAGAACAGGAAGGCGCAGTCTGCAGAGGCTCTGGGGGAGTATGAGCCGGAGCCTGGCTCTCCTCCTGTCCCTCTGTAGTAATTAACAGGCCTTTGTTCCTGTCCCTGATCTCGTCTGGCAGAGCCTTAATCATCCTCTTCCCTGCAATGAGCAGCCTTCTCATTAGGGTCTTAAGAACCTCTATTATAAACATGTAAATGGAACTCAACGAGGAGGGAAATATTTGACTGCTCCAATTTCCTTTGTGCCGCTGCCAGCTCTGGGCTGCGCACGCCTGTGATTTCATTGCTCAGCAGCCCGGCGCCAGCACACTGCCCCCACCGCCCTGTCACACGGCTCCATCTTCTCCAATCAGAATTTAATTACCTTCGCCAGCGAATGTTTGGAGAACCTCTCTCCATCAATTGATTCTGAAGTCAGATTTTTATTCCAAGATACTTAATGGCACTTGGGATGATGGGAGCCTGGGAGCAGGTGGACCTGGGCCACAGGGAACCCTTTCACAGAAAGGTTAGGGTGGGTCATCATAGTTATTCCCCTGCTCCTGTGCAGGTCAGCATTTCAGCCATCTCAGATGGGTAGAGACTCTCTTCTTTTAAGATCTACAGAGAATAGGCTTCCTAAGCCTCCTGCCGGCCTAGACTGGAAGTTTTTTCTCATGTCAGTTTGATGCTGGATGAGCCTTCATTATTATTATTATTATTACTACTCCAGTTCGGTCCTTGATGAAAAGGGAGGAGCCCCATTAGATAGAAACACTATCTACCATCTGAGAAAGAGGCTGGCAATATAAGGATCTCCTCCCAGGGGCGTGATGGCTCTTCCCTGCCATGGACAAGATGGGCGGGCGCACCTCCGTGCAGCAGGTGTGAAGGCCTCCCAGCAGGGCGAGCCCTTCCTGGGAATAAGTGTTCTGTGTCCAAGCCCTCCTTAATACCAGAGACACCACAAATGCCTGTCCCCACTCCCTTCCTTCCTGCTTTCCAAATCTCCATCTCCACACTACTAACCCTTCAAAGCCCAGGTCACTGTCCCACCCTCCATAAAGCTGTTCCCTACCACTAGGCCACAGTGCTCACTCCCACCACTAACTCTAGACCTCACTGTCTGCCCACTATTCATCCCGGTAGTGGATGTCACCTGAGTGACAGGTCCTTGTAGGCTCAAAGCTGATCAGAGGCATAAGTTGCATTTGTCACCCATTTAGATAAATTGCTTTAAAATGACTCTTCTTCAGGGTGGGGAAGGCCCTTTCATTGCACTGGCCTCAGCACAGTGCCTGGAACATTCAAGAAAACTAGTTAGCTGGGGTGGCTGGTGGTGGGTTGGTATTTGATCAGAGGACTGTGGTCTGTGGGTGGTGGCAGGCCAGGCTTGTTGGGAGATTGGCTGGTTGGTGGATGAATTGGCATATTGGTTTGAGGGTTACAGGGGTGGCAGAACAATGAACCTTATTGCCTCTCAGGTTCAAATCTACTCCCATCACCTAGTCTGCGATAGCCAGGTTTGACCCTGTAAACGTTTCTCCTTTACCTGCTGGCTCTGCGTTCAGCTTTGCTGGTAGAGGGTGCTAGAGGGGTGCTTCGGAAAGGAAAGGTTTTTTTTTTCCAGGCCCCATCAGTGAGGCATCCAGCAACAGCCAGCTTCTTCAGCAGCCCAGAGAGTTCCACCTGCCTAGCACCTCAGCAAACTTTCCTGCCTCCCAGTGCACCTGGGCTGTGCACAAGGCTTCAGGTCTCAGTTCTGGGCGGTGGGGCTATGAGGAGAAGGGCTCTGCTACATTTGTTCCTGCCTTTCATGCTCTGCCTCTGCCTTCCAGGTAGGGACAGCTCCTCGGATCTGCCATTCCTGCATTGTTTAGGTAAGTACTCTATTATATTCAGTGGGTCATCTCCTGTTGGAGCTGCTGTTCTTTGTACTAAACTTTTTCTGTATTACTGTGTAGTTGCTATCTTCTGATTGAACAATGGGGTGATGGGTTGGTTGGTGAGTTGGTTGACAGGCTGGTAAAGTGGTAGAACAGGTTTGTTGGTGGATTGATTGATATGTTGTATAGAAGGTTGCTGGGTTGGTGGCACCACAGGGTATAAGGTAATAGGTTGGGTGTGGTTGGTGGATTGGTTAATGGGGTGATGGCTTGATTGGTAGTTTGGTGGACTTGGCTGGTTGATGGTGAGTTGAGGGTTGGGTGGTGGCTCGTGCTTTATGACATGAGGTTCACATCAGGGTAGAGAGAAGGACAAGCCCCAGGGAGGACCCAAAATTCCAGTGAGTCTCAGTCTCCATTTTAGCCCCACCCCAAGCGGCCCAGGGTGCCCCTACAAGCTGGGTCCTCAGAACCGAACCGTGGCAGCAGGGCTGCTGAGGGAGTAGAAGCGGAAGGCAATAAGCAGGGGAACCCTGAGGTGTCAAGGTCGGCTTGTGTCTTTCCACCTCCCTACGGCAGGTCCCTACTGCTCCTTCAGGCTCTGCCAAAGCCCCCAAGATATCACCTGGCTCCCCAGCACCCCAATGACCTTCCAGCAAAGAGGCCAGAGAAGTCATCATTTGGGGGATGGATTTATGTCCCAGGAAATCTCCTGAGACATGGACACAAGAGCACGGACCTGCTTTGGGTGCTGGGCCACTGGCCTACCCCAGCTGAGCTCGGAATTCTCCCCAGCATATCCCCTCAATGCTGGTCCATCAGGACCCCGGATTCTCTTCCTGTCTGCTCCGTCCCTGACACCTCACTCCAGCTCTCCCTCCTGCAGGGTCAGCCCTTCATACCACATCTACCCCGGATGACCTGTCCTTGAGGCTTGGGCTGGAACGACCTCTGTTCCCTTCCCCATGAGCCCTCACCTCTCCCACCCCTGCTCCCAGGTCCCATGCCATGCAGGTGGTCCAGCCCACACAACAGCTGGAGCCACCAGGACGTTTCCAAATTGCATCTTTCAAGATTCAGAAAAAGAGATACCAAAAGGAAATTGCTTTCTCCCCTGCTCAGTCCAGATGAAGCTATTTTTCATTTGTCTTCTTTTTTTTCTCTCTCCCTCACAATTTCCATAAAAAATGAGAGTGTGTCTAAAGCTTACCCCTTTGTTTGGGGCAGACTTTGTACCTCCTGAGGTCTGCAGAGGCCTGAAGGCACCAGAGAAGGCCGTGCCTGAGGGGGCTGGGGCACATGGCGTTCCACTCCTGTAGATGGGCTCTGTTCTGGGGTCTCCAGCCCAAAACCCAGGCCTGGGAGCTGCAGGGCAGGGGCAGATGTGGGAGCCCAAGGCTGGAGAGGACAGGGCCAGGTTGGGATAAACCTGCCAAGTGGGAGCCTCACCTTGTCTTCTGACACCCCTGCTCCCTCCAGGAATGTCTTCCTTCCATCCAGGTTCCTCCAGGTCTCAGGGCAGGGCAAAGCACCAAGTTATCCTCATCACACAAGAGTGACAGCCACCTGTGCCTGGTCCCTGTGGGCCATTCTCTCGAGCCAGGGGGCCCACACTCCAGCCCTGCTCAGATGCTCTGCCTCAGGCTTCCTGCTGGAGTTGAGGCCTGGATCAGATGCAATGAGGCATTGGCAGGGACTTCGTAAAATGAGCAGGCTGCTGTTTCCTGCCCCTCAGGCTGGGCACGCACTGCTCAGAGTCTCATTTTGTCTTCATCAGAACCTTCCAGGTGAAGATTGTAATCTCACCTAAAGAGAAGGAATCAGAGCTCAGAGAGGCTATGGAACGGCCTGAAGTCACACAGACGGCCAGGCCCCAAGTTCTTCACCATCACACAAGGTCATCAGGTGCTACTCTGTGTTTTCTGAAAGGAGTCTTGGGAGAACTACACGGAGAAGGGATTGCAGGCTGTGCATGTGTGGAGGGGCTCTGGGGTGGGAGAACTTCTAGAATTTCTCAAATGATAATGGCTAACACTTATTGCATACTGACTACCAGCAGTCATCCTGCTGATTCTTTGTCAGATTAACTCATTTAATTCTGATAACAACCCTATGGGGCAGGTACTGTTATTATCGCCAATATGCAGAGGGGGAAACTGAGGCACAGAGAAGCTACTTAAGTTGTTCAAAGGCACGCGGCTAGTTAGTCACTGTGCCTCACAGCCCCAGCCATGGCACCAAGGAAGTTGCTCCCCCTCCTGCAGACACCTCTTCGGGTATGTTGGGGGGTGCACAGGAAGGGGGCAAAGGGGGGCTAAAGGCCAAAGTGAGGACCCCAGACCCACAAGGAGGGTAGGGGTGCCTCTGCCTCTGGCTATCAGGCCCAAGTCCCCTTCTAGTGAGTGTCATTTGAGGCTATGGTGCTGAAAGAGGGGGTATGGGTTCAAAATGGGGGCTGGGTAGAAAGCCCTGGGACACGTGGCTGTTTACTGTTTGTCTTCTGGCTCCTTCCATCCCCCACCTGGAGCCTCTAAATCTCCCCCTAGAGTGTCATTTGCCTCTGGCCCTCTGTGCCAATTGCACCTGTTTCCCTCGTGCCCATCCACCCCGCTGCCTGTGTCCAGCCGTCAGATGGCAGGGTCACCTCAGCCACTGCAATACCAACAGGGAGCCAAAGACAAAAGGGTCAGCAGCTCCACCTGGGAACAAGACCAGAAAACTCAAGGCCAGCTGGGTGGGGCCTGGGAGGGGAGAACTAATCAGGAGATGGCAGGTCAGTGACATGTGTACATCGGGACTGAGCAATTGCTAGGCTGTGGCCAAGCAAGTCACACCAACTGATCACCAGGGGGCCTGTCAGGAGAAGTGGTAATAAGTGACCGTCCTCTCTGATGCAAGATGCCTGTCACCTCAGGCTTCCTGCCCAGGAAATTCTCCACCTATACCTGGTCCCCCACCCAGTTCCCCCAGCACCCACACATGCATTCATCTGTAAGCAGTAATCTGTGTACCTTTAGCTGATAAAGGATTCTGAATGGGGCGGCGCCTGTGGCTCAAGGAGTAGGGCGCCGGCCCCATATGCCGGAGGTGGCGGGTTCAAACCCAGCCCCGGCCAAAAACTGCAAAAAAAAGATTCTGAAATAGTTGAAAAGAATGCATATGATACTGTAAGGTTAAACATAAAAATGGAGATTTCATCAAAGCAAAGGAGTAGAGAGGCCCCATCTTCAGCTGAGTGAGTGGAAAAGCAGGCTCAAGAGGGAGAAGGGGCAGAGGCCGGTGGCGGAAACCCAGAGCCAGAGGTGAGGGCAGAGGTGGTGGCTGAGAGATTCTGGAGAGAGACCGAGAGAGAGCCCCAACCCCTCGCCACTCCCCGGAGTCCTGGGCCGGGCCACAAACACTCCACACTCTTGTAAATGCGTTTCCCTTTTCTGTTAAAAATAATCAAGACACAGAGGGAAGAACATAGGTGGAATAATGAGAGGAGATCAGAGGGGAAGTTTTTGTACTCAGAAAATTAGCTCTGGGCATGGGGGAAGCAAAGCAGACAGGAAGATGGTGACCAGATCCCCAGGATCCGTGAACAAACTCCACCAGAAACAAGCAGCATTTGCCATGTTTCACTCCCGTCTGCAGCACCCAGGATAGTGCGGGCCCATGACAGGTGCTCGCTGAGTGTAGCCCATAAACGCGTGATTGAACATCAGCTTTTAACCACAAGCGAAGGTTTTTCTGGCACTTAGGCCTCAAGAAAAAATGTCACCCATGAATTGTCCTAAACTGGCCACTAAGGGATATAGCAGACAGTTTGTTCATTCATTCATTCATTCATTCATTCATTCCCTTCTTAGTGAGTAGTGCTTTGAGATGAATCAGCAAACAGAGCAAAGAATTCCTGCCCTCAAGAATTCCAATCTGACTGACCCTCACCCCCAGGGTTGGCAGGAGACAGGGCACAATAAGCAGGGATGACCGATGAGCTGGTGTGTTAGAAGGTCATGTGTGCTGAGGAGGGAAATACAAGGTACAGGGTGGGGGGCAGCAGACTCGAAAGGGGTGAGGGACTGAACCAGGCAGACACCTGGGGAAGAGAAAGTCCTGAGGTCCACAGGTCCCAGGTGGAACCTACCAGTGAGTCTCATGGGCCAGCTGAGCGCCCGAGCAAGGTGGGGCGCTGGGGGGGGCTGTGGGCGGAGTGGGGCGGCTGAAAAAGCCCCACTTTCCTGGGAGCAGAGCAAGTCAGCTCTAGGCCGAGCACAGACTGCAGGGGCCACGGAGTGCATGTGGATGGGGTGGAAGTGGCCAGGCTGTGGATGTGTTTGGGGGTGAGCAGGAAGGATTTCCTGACCTACCGGGCATACAGTGGGAGGGAAAAAGGGGAGCAGGATGCTTACGGTGCCCAAACAAAGCCTCCAGATCCAGTGCAGAGGGGAGTGTGGTACACCTGCCCCCATCCCATGGCTGGGCACAGCCAGGGCCCGAGCAATTCCCCCAGCTTGTGTCTCTGCCAGCTGGCACCTCTGCCCAGGCCTGACATGGCGAGGAAGGCCCTGCTGGCCCAGGAAAGAGCTCAGTGCACAGCAGGCCCCAAGTGGAAATGCCCCCTGCCACCGGGAGTGCACCCTGCTGTCACAGACACGCTCACTCACACATAAACACACATTCTCACATGGTCACACACAGGTCCACACATGTCTCACACTTACACGCTCACACACACATTCACACACAGGTTCACACATGCCTCACACTCGCGCTCACACTCACACACACACTCACACACAGGTTTACATATGCTGTCTCTCACACACACACTCACACTCTCACAGTCACACACTTACACTCACGCAGGTCCGCGTATGCTGTCTCACACTAACATGCTCACAAGCACACTCTCACACATGCTCACACACATAAATGTGTACATCTACACATCCATCATGCCCAAATTTCCACACACACACATCCCTTGCAGGTGGCTCCTTGGAGGAACCCTATTAATTCTCTTCCATGACGTTCCAAAGAGGAGACTCGAGGCTGGGTGGGCTGGCTCACACCTGTAATCCCAGCACTCTGGGAGGCTGAGGCGGGTGAATTGCCCTGAGCTCACAGGTTCGAGACCAGCCTGAGCCAGAGCGATACCTCATGTCTAAAAAATAGACAGGCGTTGTGGTGGGCACCTATAGTCCCAGCTACTCGGGAGGCTGAGGCAAGAGGATCACTTGAGCCCAAGAGTTTGAGGTTGCTGTGAGCTGTGATGCCACTGCACTCTACCCAGGGTGACAAAGTGAGACTGTCTCAAAAAAAATTTTAAATAACCAGGTGTCACGGTGGGCATCTTTAGTCCCAACTACCCAGGAGGCTGAGGCAAGGGCACCACTAGAGTCCAAGAGTTTGAGGTTGCTGTGAGTTATGATGCCACGGCCTCTACCCAGAGCAACAGAGTGAGACTTGGTCTCAAAAAAAGAAAAAAAGAATATTTAAAAAAGGAGACTTGAGCTGCCTGGAATGGAGCGTTTGTGACCTTTTTTGGCTCATAGATCTCACTGAGAATCTGACTGAAGCCAGGCACCCTCCCCCTACAGAAAAAGAAATTCTCTCTCCCTCCACATACAGAAGCGCAGACACACACACGCGCGCACACACACACACACTCACGCCCCTCTAGAAGCACCTCCACAGACCCTGCTTACAAGACCTAGGAAAGGGCCCCTTCAGATCTCATGCTTGGCCCTCGTGGTCCCGGGCACCTGCTTGGAGCCTGAGAGCCCAGCAGCTCAGGAGGGGAGCAGGACCATGGGCCGCTGGGCAGTGCTCCTGGCTCCTGAATGCTGCCATCACTTATTCCTTCAACCAATCATTCATTCAACTACTGGGGCACAGGGATGGAAGAAATGAGCAAGACACCCTGCCCAAAAGCGGGGAGAGAAATAAGCAGTTACTACGGTGCCACGATCTGCGCTGGGCACTTGGCAACTCTCCTGCCTGATTCTGACGACGCAGCCTGCCCCTCAGGCAGCTTCAGCCCCTCAGCCCAGCACCCTCTCCTGGCCACCCTGCTGTGCTGCCCCAACTTGCTGAATGATGGACTGATGGACCATGGTGAGTGGAGGACAGTCAAGGGCCCCAAGGCGGAGGCCCCGGGCTGAGCCAGCACGCCTGCCCGTGCCCCAGAGCCGGAGAAGCAGGCAGAAGGGAGCGGTGAGCGGGCAGGCGAGGCAGGGATGAAATATTGATGCCTGAATCCTGGTAAAGCCGGGAACGCTGCTTGTCCATGAATAAAAGATGGGTCGGAGGAGCAGGCTGGGCAGCAGATTAATTAATCTAAGTGAATGCTCGCTCTGCTTTGTGCCATGGGGGAGGGTGTAGTGGGGCAGCAGGCTCATGTCCCAGTGCAGACCCAGAGGTCCTCTGTGCCAGGCAGGCAGCTGAGCCAAGTAAGGACATGGGCAGAGCACAGCACCAACTGGACAGGCAGGCAGGGGGCAGAGAGACAGACCCTGCAGGACCAGCCTGGGCCTCTGCCCAGGAGACTGTGGGGCCACCCAAGATGACAGAGACCTCACAGACCAGCTGCTCCAGCCATCAGGGTCACCAAGGGCAGGTCTCTGCAGTTGGTGGGGAGCAACTTGGGCTCCTAGATTCCTGCTGCCTTGACCTTTTCCTTGGGGAAACTGAGGATGGGGCAAGAGAGGAGAAAGGTGAGGAGAAGGCTGGTGCAGCAGCTCCGAGATTTGGCACAGAAAGCTGGCTGCAGCCTGGGCCCTGCCCTGATGTTGACAGGGACAGTAGGCCAGAGGTTCCGGGAAGGAGATGGGCAGAGTGGGCAGGGGGTCCAGGGGGGCCATCCCTGCCTTCCCCCTGCTCACCCTGTGGGAACCAGGATCCCGAAGACTTCTCACCTTGGACATGGACTGGAGAATGTGTTGAGTGGTAGGCCCCCGGCTCCTTAGCTGTGTGGTGGGGTCTTACCAGGAGACAGCGCTCACGGCCTCTGTATTATGTGTAACCACTGGATGCAGCAGCATTCTCAGGCTCTTGGCAGTTTTGCGTTTCCTAAAGGTGACATGCCAATTCTGTGGGCAGGGTGGGGATGTCCAGGGTGCTGCAGAAGCAATCTGACTGACCCTCACCCCCAGGGTGGGGAGCTCCCACTAAGATGGCTGTTCCCCTGACCCCAGCCCTCCTCAGTGGGACCAGCGTGCCCTTTGCCCAAGGCATCACCCACTGGGCTCCACATCCATGGAATAGTACCATCTTTGGAACCATTCCCTGAGTGAGAGCCAGGTCACACTCCAGGTGGCCTCAGCTGATGCCAGCCGCAGCCCCGGGCAGGCAAAAGAACATCTCCAGCTGGTCCTTCCTTTCTAGATGGACTGCAGATCACAGTCAGGAGCAGCTCTGGAAACCAGCCCAAGACCAGGCCATGAGGAGAGGACAGCAGCAGCAGAGGTGGTGCAGCTGACCCCATCCCGGGCTGGTTCCCTGCACAGGCACGGCCACGGCTTCTGCCTTCCTTCCCTCCACCCCAGCCAGCCTGCAAGGACCTCCCTGGACCGCACAGTCCACTGCTCAGGCAGGCTCGCAGCGTCTCTCATCAGTCCTGCTCCCTGGGCAATGCAGCATGAGTGACCTGCTGACATCACTTGGACTTTGTCTCATGTTTGTTTTTTAACTTTTTTTCATGTGAGTTTCATCCTCTCTCTTCCATTAATTCTTAGCTTTTGAAATGCAGAGGCAAAATCATTTTGATCCCTACCGTCCCCCAAAGCCCCACACAGATTGGGGCATGTGGGAGTCACATTGCACAGGCATTTGAGTTGGTGAATGAGCAGTGGAGGACCCAGTAGATCTGACCCCAGCACCCGGCAGGCCCTCACAGGGCCTGTCTCCACCACGCAGCCAGCACCGCTGAGCGCACCTGCTCCATGCCACCCCAGAACCGAACATCTAACCTTCCCCACAAACTTCTAGACGGGCCCGTCTCTCCCACTGTACAGATGACAAAACTGAGGGTCAGCACATGGCCAAGGTCATCCAGCTGGCTAGTTGCAGAGCCAGGAACAGGCCCTCATTTAGGCCCAGAGTCCTTGTTCACTTTCCTGTGCCAACTGTGAGAAGGAACACGGGGCTGAGCATGCTTAGCTTTCCTCCCTTCTGAGGAGGAAGAGAAGGGCTCCCAGTGCTCCAGGCCCCAGGGCAGACAGGGGGTGGCAAGGTAGCCCCTCCTCCTGTCCCAGGGTTCTATTAAAGATCCCAGGGCTACGGGCATGGTGACTCATGCCTGTAATCCTAGCACTCTGGGAGAACGAGGTGGGTGGATTGCCTGAGTTCGTGGGTTCGAGATCAGCCTGAGCAAAAGTGAGACCCTGTCTCTTAAGAAAATAATAGCCAGCTGGGCGGAGGGAGGATGATGGGTGGATTACACCTGCGGTGCATCTTACAAGGCTACATGTGAAACTTAGTAAATGTAGAATGTAAATGTCTTAACACAATAACTAAGAAAATGCCAGGAAGGCTATGTTAACCAGTGTGATGAAAATGTGTCAAACGGTCAATAAAACCAGTGTATGGTGCCCCATGATCGCATTAATGTACACAGCTATGATTTAATAAAAAAAAAAAAGAAAAGAAAAGAAAATAATAGTGAGGCATCGTGGCAGGTGCTTGTAGTCCCAGCTACTCAGAGGCTGAGGCAAGAGAATCGCTTGAGCCCAAGAATCTGAGGTTGCTGTGAGCTATGACAGCACAGCACGCTATCCAGGTGACAGAATGAGATTCTGTCTTAAAAAAAAAGAAAGAAAGATCCTGGGGCTCTAACAAATCTACTCAACAGACTGAGGCTGCCCAGCCCAGGCATCTCCCTGTCCCCTGGGTCTGGGATGGGGTGAGGGTGGCCTGTGGGGATGGAGTTGTGACCCACACCAGCCCAGTAATAACCTCGGGTTCTCTAGAGTCCTGCCAGGAGATGAGAGAGGCAGCGACTGACCTGGGAGGCACCTGAACTGTAACACACACACACACACACACCAGTAGGCCATCTCTGAAGCAGGTGTATATGGGAATGGATATTTGAGAAGTGACCTGGCAGCCGTGAGCCTGCCATTTCTGTGGTCACAGAGCCACCTCCTGGCCATCTGTGGCAGTGCTGTGGTGGCTGCTCTCCAGCAGGAGGAGGCATCAGAGAACTCCACACCATGGGCTTGGTGCTCTCAGGAACAGAAAGGGGCCTGGGAGGAGGGAGAGGGTTGGAGAAGCCAGGGCCTAAAGGACCTCAGAGACCTCCACAAAAGGGGCTTCACCATCAGGCTCTGAGTGGAGAAACAGCATACTCTAGCTTGCATCTTGAAATGACTTCTCCAGGTGGGGCTAAGGGTAGAAGCAGGGACACTGGTTAAGAGGCCACTGCATTCTCTAGGCAGCTTGGCCCAGCAGTATGAGGCATTGGGGAAGGAGAAATTACAGGATTTTCTGGGATGTGAGAGAAAAGAGCAGGTCAAGCATGGCCCCCAGGCTTTGGCCTTAGCTACAGAAAGAATGGTGCCATCCCTTACTGAGATGTGGGATAGGAAGGCTGGCCGAGAGAGATCAGAAGTTCCAGGAGGGATTTGACGGGTCAGAGTCACCGGGAGAAATGTCAAGGGGGCATTTGGAAAAATTAGCTTGGAGCTCAGACGAGAGGCCCTGCCTGGAGCTACAATATGAGAGTCATCAGCGCTTGGGTGACATTTAAAATGCGCCTGGATGACATCTCTGAGACTCTGCAAGCAAAACAAAGGAACCAAGAGCTGAGCCCCAGAGCCCTCTGACATTTCAAGGTCAGGAAGATGTCAGGGGGATAGAGAAGAAGAGTGAGGAGGGGAACGCAACGGAGGGAGAGGAAACCAGGGAAGGGGAATCCCAGTCAGGAAAGAGGAGGATGTAATCAACTATGGAAAACGCCGCTAGTCTCAGGGTTAGTGACGTAAAGGTCACCACTGCCCTTGAAAAAAACAGTTTTGGTGTCAGGGTGGAGACAAAAGCCCCAAAGGAGTAAGTTCCAGGGAGAAAGAAAGGAGAGAAACTGGAATTCTTTTGTGGAATTTTGCTGTCAAAGGGAGTGGAGCGGGATGGGGAGAAGGCTGGAGGGGCAGTGGGTCAAAAGAGTTCTTTCTTCATCTAGTGAATGATGCCCCATGATCAGATCAATGTACACAGCTATGATTTAATTAAAAAAAAAAAAAGAGTTCTTTCTTCAAAAGACAGGAAAAAAGTAAGAGAGCCAGATTGCAGGCTGATGGGCAGTTGGGGTACAAGGGAAAAAGGTGTTGAATGAGAGGCAGGGGAGACTCAGCAACTGGGTGAGATGTGCGGTTGAAATACACTTTGCACCCCCTAGAAGGGTTAGGATGAAACAAACAGGTAAGGAGGGGGTGGGACACAATTGTAAGAGGGACTTCACCTAACAAATGCCATCAGCGTAACCTGATTCATTGTATCCTCAATGAATCCCAAACAATAATAATGAAAAAAAGACAGGTAATGGTAAGCATTGTGGAGGATGTGGAGAAACTGAGCCCCCCCATACCCTGCTGTTGGGAAACAAGGCAGTCATTTTGGATAACAGTTTGGCAACTCCCCTAAAAAGTCAAACCTGGAGTTACCATACGACCCAGCAATTCCTCTTCTAGGTATAATATACCTAGGAGAAATAAAAATAGGCTAGGCATGGTAGCTCACACCTGTAATCCTAGGACTCTGGGAAGCCCAGGCAGGTGGATTGCCTGAGCTCATGGGTTCGAGACCAGCCTCAGCAAGAGTGAGACCACTTTTCTCAAAATAGCTGGGATGTGGTGGTCACCTATAGCTACTTGGGAGGCTGAGGCAAGAGAACCGCTTAAGCCCAAGAGTTTGAGGTTGCTATGAGCTATGACGCCACAGCACTCTACCGAGGGTGACAAAATGAGACTCTGTCTCGAAAAAAGAAAATAATAGACATCCCCACATAACTTGGACGCAGATATTCCTAACAGCAATATTCATAACAGAGCCAAAAAAGTGAAAACAACACAAATGTCTATGGGATGAACAAAGGAATATTATTAAGCCATAAAAAGAGCGAGGTTCTGATGTATGCTTCAACACAGATGAGCCTTGAGAACAATATGCCAGCTGAAGGAGCCAGTCACAAAAGACTGTATAGTGTCTGATTCCTTATATATTAAATGTACAGAGAGATGGATCTGTAGAGACCAGACTTCCCACAGAGATGAGTGGTCTCCAGGGACCTGGGGGAGGGAGAATGGGGAGTGACCGCTAATGGGTCCAGGGTTTCATCTGGCCATGAGGATAACACGACTCTGTGAATGTGCTGAAAATCACAGAATTGTACACTTGAAAGGGATGAATTTCTCAAAGATATCTCAATAATAATTTGTTTTTAAGATCTAGTTGTGCAGACCAGAGGGGCTGCCAGGGCCTAGGAAGGAGGCAGCAGAGACAGGCACTGACACCAGCAGGTGTGTAGGTCTGTGGCCACACTCTCCTGGAGGCCGCCATTTTTTCAAGGAGACAGGAAGCCAAGGCATCAGTTGAGCATAAAGACAGGAAGCTGTCGGGGAAGGGCCAAGGTGCAGACTGGTTGTGTAACAGAGGGAGGAAGCTAACGGACCAGAAGGAATGACGCCCAAGGGAAAGGTTAGCTAGTGTGCTATGGGTTCCAGCAGCCCAGAGAGTGTGGGGACCCGGGCCACCAGCGCTGTGCTCTCACACAGAACACACTCACCCCCTCCCTGAACATTCGGGTACACACAGGCATTTGCAGCAACGGACCCTAAAATACGCCTCCACATTGCCCACCACCACGTAAAATGCACGTTCCCTTTCAATCTTCAGTGTCAGAAACCCTTGCACTTGGACACAGATGTGTACACAAGGATGGTCACAGCAATAGCAGAAGGTTGGCAACCACCTAAATGTCCATTACTGGAGAAATGCTTTAAAAAATTATGATGCTTTTGCACTATGGAATACGCCACAGGAGTAAAAACAACCAAGTTGCCAGTATGTGCTGACGTGAACGATTTCCCCAAAATCTGGTGGAAAAACCAGGCTGTAAACTAATGTGGGTAATAGTATATAATTTTCTTCCCTTCCTTTTTATACAAAAAGGGTATGCATGTGAGTGTTTAGGTTATTAAAATATTTAAAAGCTCTGGAAAGGATGCCATGTAAATTATTAATGGTGTTTAATCTCAGGAAGTAGGTTTTGCAGGAAGGGTTGAGGGGGCTGACAAGGTAGCAGAGAGTTCAGAGGGGACTTTCAGCACGTGTTTTATGTTTCTCTGTTCTTTGAATGTGTAACGTGGAGCATATATGCTTGTGAAATTTAAAAAGGAAAGAACCCACTGTGCCCTCCTGAGCTCCATTCTCCCTGGGCAGGGGCTCCACGAGTCCAGACGGTTTTTCCCTGGACACCAGGACAAGTGATTAGGCTCTGAAAAGTAGGCAACACCTCCAGCTCCCAGACTCCCCCTTCCTCCTCCCTGTCCTGCCCAGCTGCTCCCCCCCACCCCAGCTACTTCCCCAGGGAGGAAGGCATCTGATCAGCCCCTGGAGCCAGAGGTGAGGGAGGTGCTGTCACTGCTGCTGGACACCAGGCCCATTCTAAACATTTCTCACTATGAACTCACTGCAGCTCCAGACTCCACGCTACTATCCTCATTGCAGAGTAGATTTTTAAAAACTTAAACAAAAGGCACAAAAGGCTAAGTAATTTGTCCATACTGCTGCTGGTGAGGTTCTGGGGTGGGCACTCAGCCCCTGCCAGCCACTGTCCCTGAATCCACAGTCCAGACGCCTCCTCCATCCCCTTCACTCCTCCCTCTGCTCTTCTGCAGCCCCAGGTCTCATGACGTCTGATAGGCTCAGGTGTCCTCCAGGGCAAGGATGTGGTGTCCTCAACACACAGCCCCGGCGTCCAGCCGATGCCTGGTACCCAGGAAGTGCTTGCCACGTGTCTGGTAAATTCACTGTTCTGCCACCCGTGTCCCTTTCAGCACTGTCCCCTCGGGCTGGGCTCTGGTTTCCGCAACAATAAAAAGAGGGGGTGCAGCAGATCCCAGCTGACAACCATTTCGGGACCAGTAGCAAGAGAGGCCAATGCTCATCCCACCAGGCCTCTCTCACAAGGTGGGACAGGAAGGCCAGGGAGGGAGCAGAGGAGCCCCTGTCCTGGGAAGGGGGGGCTCACTCACCTGCAGAGGTGACAGTGCATCGCTGACACGTTCCAGTCCCCAAGCCTCAGAGCACCTCAGGGACAGGTTCCTGCCCCATGCACTGTTCCCTGGGCTCTGCAGGGAACATCCTTATCCAGCCACGTGTCCAGGGGACCAAGGAAGCTGCTTCCATCCCCAGGTCCAAAGTGTTGGTGTGGATGCGGCAGCAGGTCAAGACAAGTCTGCAGCCATGTGGGCGGCAGGCGGTTCTGTGCGTCATGGCTGCCGGGTGAGCCTGTCTGTGGGCAAGGGCAGGGGTGGGGATGCTGCAGCACAGTCCCAGGGCTCTCCAGGGCTGGGCCAGCCAGAGGCGAGTCCCCCCACAGCCCTCATTTGTTCGGCCTCAGAAGTGCCAGGACAGTCTTTTGGGGAATGAAGAGTTTGAAAAGGCAGCTGCCCGTCCATGCTGCTTCTTTCTTAGCGTATTTTGACAAAGAGGAGAGGAGGAAGGGAGGGGTGAGGGGGCAGAAAAGGGAAGGGGGAGGAGGAAAGGAGGGAGGAAGGGAGGAGAGAGAAAGGAGAGAGAGGGGAGGACGAGGAGAGAGGGAGGAGGGAGAGAACGGATCTTTCCTTCCGGACCAGGCACTTTCACACCGGGCTTCACCTAAGCCCCAGAAGGACTCCACAGGTATCGGCGCCTCATTCTTTACAGATGGGAGGCTGAGGCTCAGAGAGGCCAGGGACAGGCTAAGGCCACGGGCTGGACCTGGATTCGCCAACCCCACCTTCCACAGCTGGGAGAGCCAGGACTCAGTGGCCCGGCCCTGCTCACCACTCCCAGGCTCCTCACAGCAGCCCCAGAGCCACCCCTCAGTTTTGAAGCAGTGGCCTCCGGCCTGTATCCAAGGGGGCCTGGGCTAGACTGCAGCAGGGGTCACAGCTGACCCCTCGGGCCCCACAGACACAGCCCCCTCCTCTGTAACAGCATCCCTGCCCTTCAGGACCACACAGCCAGTGGGCAGTTCTCATGACCACAGCAAAGGGGCTCGGCCTCTTCCCTCCCACATGCCAGAGGTTACCCTGTGTCTACTTTCCCTCCCCGCCAGCAGACCCTGGACCTGTGAGAAGTTCCAGAAGGCTGCCTGCCCTCCTGGTCTCCCCACCCCACACCGCCCGCTGAGACCCAACATGACCTCAAAGAGGGCTCAGGCTGCAAGTGCCCTCAGTCCTAGGCTACTGGGATGGACAGACAGATGCCAAGCAGATAGCCCTTCCCTGGGCCAGAGGCCAGACAGGAAAATTTCTAGAAACTTCTGGGCCCTCTTGTATAACAATGCTGAGAAACCAGGGTCAGGGAAAGAGCAGGATAGGGACGCGGGGAGCAAGTGGGGTGGGGAGAGGAGGTTGCTGTCCCTGCACACCAAGACTCCTGCCCACTTCACCGCTCCTCCCCTGGATGTACCTGACCTCCAAGGCTCCTCAGGGCTCCCTGTGCACCCTGTCGGCAGAACCCTCCTCTGCTTCCCCCAGCCTTTCTGGGGCTGAAAAGCCCATTGCCCTGGGCAGTAGCTGGCTCCTCACTCTAGGTGTGGCCAGTCCTGGATGTTCCTACCTAGTCCTCCCTAACTGAGGCCACTTCCAACCTCGTCAAACAAAGTCGCAGATTATCCAGGGACCAGTGAGAGCCATTACAGGATTTGGGGGGGAGTGTGTGTGTGTGCATCTGTGTGTGTGCGTGTGCCTATGAATGCACGTGAGTGTGTGAGCACGAGTGTTTGCGTGTGTCCACGAATACACCTCTGCGTGTGGAAGTTTTGCTGAGTCTCCATGAATATGCATGTGAATGTGCTTGTAAGTGTTAGCACATGTCTATGCAAATGTGAGTGCACGTGTGCTTGGCCTGACCATCTGATCACAGGGATGCGCAGACTCTTTTTCCCCCACAGCAGTCCGAACAAGGCTGGACAGTTGCCCGGGAGCCTCCCTGGGTGCTGAGTGGAGAGCAGCCCCTGTGTACAGAACAGAGGCACCACCAAGCTCTTGCTCCTATTGGCTCAGACCCCGTTCCCACCCCAACCTACGAAGCTGGGTGTCCAGGCCCAGCTGCTGGTAACTGTCTGTGCTGAGGGAGGGCTGGCTCCATCCAGGCCTGCCTCAACTCCTTTCTGCCCTAGGATGGGGTGGCTTGGGCCTCGAAGCTGCTCCCTCCTTCTCTCAGTGCCCCAGACCCTCTCTTAGGGCTCAACTGCCCGGAGGGGTGAGGCCTGACAGCCCTCCCAGAAGCCTGGAATTGCTGCCTCTCCCCCAGTTTTCTCACTACCAGCCACCATGGCTACTTCCAACCTGCGACATAGCTCGGGTGCTCACTCCAAAACACGAAGTCTCCAAGTCTGGCCCTTCAGCCCATCACCTTACTCCAGGATCCAACTCCAAGCTCTCGTAGCCCCAAGTGTCCTAATGGCCACTCAGAATTTAGGGGTTTGCAGGTTGAGCGTCATCAAGGCTCTATGTTCATTTATAAAATGTGGGACAAAGCAACATCACCAGAGACCAGCAAGATTTCACTTGGGCGGTTCTGCCACTTTCCTGGGTCCCCCCTCCCCACTGCCCCGGGACTCCTAAGGCACAGGAGTTTTGAAAATGCAAGCTTCCATCTGTCCATATATCCACCCATCCACATACTGTTTATCCATCCACCCATACTCATCCACATATCCACCCATCTATCCATTTATCCATATATCCCGTCAGCCAACAAGGTGTATCCCTGGACATTCTAGGCTCTAGGGGATTCTGAGATGGCTCATCATGGTCCTACCCTCCCTCTGAGGGCAGAAAAGTATCTGAGGAAAGAGATGTTTTCTAAAGATTGTTCTGGAACAGGGTTGACTTTCTGGATGCTGCTAATGTTCACTCTCTGCACTATCCAGTATGGCCAGTAGCCATTAGCCACATGTGGACATTGATAATCTGACACGTGGCTAGTGCGACTGAGGGGATGAATTGTTCATTTTATTTAATTTCAGTCCGTGTAAACCACCACACGTGACCAGTGACGACTCTATCAGTCCCCAGAGCTGTGGGAACACACAGCAGGAGAGGCTTCAGAGAGGAGGCAGCATTAGGTGGGGCTGGGGGGACTCCAGCCAGCTCGCTCATTCTTCTTTCCTGACGCCTGTTGGAACATGCCCAGCCCTGGCTGAGACTATAATCATATTTTGGAAAACCTCTCATCACAGTCCCCAGCCCAGCCAGGGACTCCTCTGACCTCTGCATACCCTGTCTGAAGGCACTGCTGGGTGGGGTTTGAGCCCTCATCCCCTCCAGGAGTTCCTGACTCACTGTGGAAAAATCAGGAAAGTCTCAGTATTTTTCAAGAACCAACTTTGATGTTCAGGAGAGGCCAGGCGTGACCCGAGCTTGGGGACACAGAGACAGTGGATGGGGAAGGAGCAATTCAGAGACAGCCAGAGCCAGGCAGAGACTGATGGAAAGAGAGCCAGAGACAAGAGAAGCTGGTCACAGACACAGAGAAAGAGACAGCTCGAGGAAGCAAAGGTTACCACAAGCCAGAAACGGGGGGGATACACCAAGGACAGACTGCTGGAGGCAGACTGACAGGCGGCCAAAGACAGGACTGATTCACTCAGGGGCCAGAAAACAGGCAGAACAAAAGTCAGCTATAGCCTGGGCAATAGTGAGACCCTGACTCTACAAAAAAGTAGAAAAATTAGCCAAGTGTGGTGGTGTGCACCTGTAGTCCCAGCTACTCAGGAGGCTGTGAGGGAGGAGGATCAATGGAGCTCAGGAATTTGAGGTTGCAATGAGCTGTGATGATACCACCACACTCTAGCCTGGGCAACAGAACAAGACCCTGTCTCAAGAAAAAAATAGAAAATAAAAGAAAAGGCAGCCTGCAACCCCAGGAGAGGTAGGGTAGTGGTGCCCCAAGGCAGCTCTGAGCTCTCTGGCACATCCACTGGCTGCACTTCCAGAAAAGACCATGGGAGGGCGGAATTGCTCCAGCTACTGCCTGCCAGCCAAGAGTCCATTTTCCAAGACTGTCACAGCCAGATTCCTTTGTCAGGGACAGCAGAAGTGGCTTCAATAAAAGGTGTAAGATGCTTGGAAGGGGGGTCTAAAGCATCTACACCCTAGCCTGGACAGTGCCCCTGTCCTCAGCCCCAGATCCCCTCAAACCTACCCCTTCCTTTCTCACTCCCAGTCCTTAGCTTTGTAGACCCTTTTCTGACACCCACCTGGGATCCCAGAGCACTAAAGGATGGAGCCTGGGATGCTGTCAATTTCCCTGCCTTTGCCTGAAAAGAGCACTTGCAGACCCTAAGTCTGGGAATGGCCTTGGGCTCCTGCTGTGGGGCCTGACCTCTCCTCGTGAGGGGGAGCAGGTTTAAAACCACATCCTGGGTTAAAGCACATTTCATGTAGATCCCAGGGTCCCAGCTGACCATGCTCAGCAGCAGCTGCATGGCTATTAACAGATCCGAATGTCTAACTGTAGACCTGCATTCAGTAACAAAGCCCAATTCTCTGGTCACGTCTTTGGAACCGTTGTTAATATACCAACGTCCCTCTCGGGAGGAAAACCAATGCAGAAACTCATCAGTTTCAAATACAGATGTGCCCCCACGCACCCATATCTCAGTCAGCGCGCATATAATCATAATGCCATATTTTTACCTTTTTCATATTTAGATATGCTTAGATACACAGACATTTGCCATTGAGGTATGTGCTCACTAGGAAAGTTTGGAGACCATTATATCCCTTCCAAGGAACACATTCGACAGCATCCTTTCTGATTCACCTGTGCAAGCTTCAGCTTTCTCAGCTTATCAGTGTTGCTGGGAGGGTTTCATCTGTTTCCATCCATGTGGATTTTACATTTCTTGATTTTTGTGTATCTTAAAACTTCTCCAATGACCCATACCGTTGCCTTCAGCACAGCACCACGCTGCACAGGGCATAATGAATGGCGGTGTCATTATGCCCTTGGTGCCCGCTGCCTTCAGCAGAGGGCAAGCTCCCAGAGTGAGGGGACCATTCCTATTTGATCACTAGTGGATCCTAGCCCTGGAACTGATACCAGGTGAGGTGGGTGCTGAGTAAATATTTGTTGAATGAATGTGTAATTTCACACCTTACCCCCACCTATAGTAGCCTGCCTGACCCTGGACAGATCTGACCCTTGATCATTTCTTCTTCCTACTGACCTCAATCCTTTCCCTCTGAACTTCCATTAGGGCAGGTCAAAGGTCCCGGGGAAGATGATGCAACCCCCTGTCCCCCACACACAGTCCACTCTTCCTTCCGCCACCAAAGGGCCTTGGTGCCTGCAGTCAGCCCCTCCCAGGCTAGGACCATCTGAGGTGCCTGGGTCAGACCTCCAGGGCTCACCTTTCTTCCTGTGCCAACCATGTGTCCCTGGAGACGGTGCTTGTTCCCTGCCACCCTCCACACACCCAGGCACATTTTGGACTTCAGAAAACAGTATTCCATAATGAAGACCTCAGAAGCCAAAGTACTCTGACCTCCTGACTCCCAGGTCCATTCTCCTCTGAGGCTGCCGACATAAATGAAAACCCTTTTTCCTTGAGGCAGGTACTAGAAACCAGACCCCCTTTTCTCAGAGCCAGCCATAAAACCTAAAATTATACTGTATAAAAACTGGCCATAAAGAAATTATAGGACCTACCTTATTTGACCATGGGTCATAAGACCCTCATTCCAGAGAGGGCCCTGCATCTACCCAGCAGGAAGGAACGCTGTTAAGAGAGGCCAAGAAGGCCCTAGACACCCTGGGTTTCCCACTTAGTCTATTAGCATTAAATCATATCCTTTTTGTCTAATCATATTTCTATCTGGCTGTCCATACTTTGCTGAACCGAAGCATAAAAATGGACAATTTCCCTGTATCTTTAGCTCTTCCTTCTGAGGTATAACCTCCCAGGTATGCAGGTTAAATAAATCTGTATGCCTTTTCTCTAACTAATCAATCTGCCTCATGTCAGTGATTTTTCAGCAAACATTTAGGGGCTACAAGCTCTGACTCCACCCTCTCGGGCTGCTCTTGCCCTGAGCACACTGTGCCCTGCCTGCCCCAGGAGGGGTGCCCATCTTCCCCTCCCACCTAGGCCCCCTTCCATCTCTCCCCCCAGCTTCTGCTCCAGCACCACAGCCCTGGTGGCCCCCAGTGGGGGAGCCAGCCTTGGCCTGGGAATCCTGTCTTTAGCTGATTCCATGGCCTTGCACTTTCTCTCTCTGGGCTTCATCTTCCCTTCAGTAAAAAGAAGTGGGTAGATCATGAGATCACTTCTGAGGTCTCTTCCAGCTGTCGGATCTCATGTTACTTTGCCAGCACTGCCATACAAATTCCACTGGCTAGGTGGCTTAAACAACAAAAATTTATCTTTTCACAGTTCTGAAGGCTAGACATCCAAGATCAAGGTGTGGACATGGTCGGTTTCTCCTGTGGCCTCTCCACTTGGCTTATAGACAGATAGCCACATTCTCCCTGGTCTTTCTTCCGCGCCTATCTGTGTCTCAATTTCCTCTTGTTTAAGGCCACCCCTTGTACTGGGGTAGGCCCACACATCTGACCTCATTTTAACTTGATCGCCTCTTTAAAGGCCCTGTACATAGATATAGTTGACCCTCGGCCAGCAAGGGTTTGAACTGCCAAGGTCCCCTTATACACATACTCCTCTGCCGCCCCTGAGACAGCAAGGCCCACCCCTCCTCTCCCTCCTCCTCCTCAGCCTACTCCATGTCCTCGTGGAGGCTGAAGAACTTTATGATGCTCTACGTCCACTTAATGAACAGGAAATACATTTTAGCTTCCTTTATTATATGAATGTCATATACCTATAATACATAAACCATGCAAAATATATGTTAATCAACTATTTATGTTATGGGGTGACAGTTGGCAGGCTATAAGTGGTTAAGTTTTGGGGAAGTCAAAAGTAATACACGGATTTTCAACTACGGGGGAGGGGTGGCAGTTTTCGTACCTAACCCTGTGTTGTTCAAGGGTCAACTGTACAGTCACATTCTGATGTGCTGGGTGGATTCTGGGACTCCTACACATGGATTCTGTGGGGGCTATTCAGCCCAAAGGCACAGCGGAGACAAAGTCTGAGCTGAAATACTGCTGAGTACTGCTGAGTACCCCAAGTACTACCAAGTACCCTGAGTATAGCTGAGTACCCTAAGTACTGCTGAGTATTCTGAGTACTGCCCCATACCCTGAGTACTGCTAAGTACCCTGAGTACTACCAAGGACCCTGAGTACTGCTAAGTACCCTGAGTGCTGTTGAGTACAGCTAAGTACCCTCCCCTTTCAGAGTCTCTTCCTTCCTCCACTCCCCTTGTGCCCTCCAGAATGCCACTCACCCTCTTACCTTCCTTAGTCCTTAGGAAATGGCAGCCCCAGGAGCAAGGGAGGAGGGGGGCTGGCAGCACAGGCTGGAGAGGGGGAAGACAGTGGCTGTTGGAGGAGACACCTCCATGAGGCTGTCTAGGGCAGGGGCTTGCTCAGCAGGAGCAGCAAAGGCAGAGAAGAAGGGCGTCAGGGTGCTAAAGAAACTATGTAATCAAAGGAGTGGAAAGATAGGAGAAGGCTGAAGAGGAAGTGAGCACTCAGGACGTTTAAGGGCAGCAGGCCAGGCGGATGCAGGGATGACAGGGACAAGCACAGACGTCACACATCCAGAGATGAGCAGGGGAGGCTGGTAGAGCCTCGGCAGGAAGGGGGCAGTTCCGGCTGGACATCCTCTATCCTCTGGCTCTTCCCAGGCAGCTCTCAGAGGCAGCAGAGCCAGGGAGAGTCAGGAAGAGCAGCGCCGGCTGCTGGGGGGTAGGCAGGCTGGGAGATAAGGGGCCTGTCAGGCTCAGGGTATGGGAGCCTGAGTCCAGAGATGGGGCCAGCCAGACGGCGGGTCTATGGGCACAGGAGAGAGGCAGGCCCTGGTCAGGAGATGGCTCAGGTGAGACCCAGCAGGGGTCAGAGAGACCAGGCAGGGGTAGAAGCCTATCAGGCAGGCCAGAAAAAAGGACGCCCCAGGACACTCCACATGGATTGAGTGGGTGCAGTGCATGTGTTTTCTCTGGGAAGTGCTTCCCCAAGCATTTCAAAGACGGGTGCAGTGTCAGGCTCTGAGCCAGTGGCTGAATGCTATCCAGAACACCAGATCCAAACTCAGGCCCAGGGCAGCATCCTGGAGTTTGTGGGAAGGGCATGGGCTTGTTTACCTGGAACATCTGCCAAGCAAGAAAAAAAGTGCTTCCAGGAAGAGGTGCAGCAGTTCCCAGCCCAGCCCTTCCTCCCCTCCCCCGGCACCGAGCAGTCCCCTTAAAGCTGCCCTCAGTCCAGAAACATCTGTAAGCCCTGCTGTGCGCCTGACACCACACACAGGCTAGGGATGCATAGTCAAAACAGCCTTGCCCAGGAGATGCTTGTGGTCCTGGGGGGTGAGTGCTTCTATCTCCTCACCTGGCACCCACAGCACGGGGCACAGATGGGACCCCAGGCCTCTGCACACCCTTGTCCTACAGCCAGCCCTGGCCGGGCTTGACAAGGCAAAGCTCAAGCTCATGTCTTTGGGGGAAAAGATGGAGTGTCCAGGAAGAGACACCCTCAGGACTGTTTGGATGTTCTCATTTCAACGTAAGGACTATTATACACAGTGTATTTTATGCTATCTTTACTTTTTTTTTAATTTATTTTTTATTTATTTTTATTAAACCATAGCTGTGTACATTTATCTTTACTTTTTGTGACAGAAAAATAATCCATGTTTTATTAATTTCATGGGCAAATGATCTCTTGTTTTATAATGAATTACATGGAACCTGCTTAGAACAAGATGACAGGGACAGAATCTTAGCATATTTACCAGTACACTTGTATCTCTCTGCCTCCCCCAGTGACTTCTTAGTTTCATGGGGAAGTAGTCCAGTCTGGCTGTTCCATGCTGGAACCCCAAGAACCTGCACGGTGCTCCCTGGGGGGTGGGAGGTTAAATTGAGAAAATAAATAAGACCTCACAAAACGGGGAACCAATCTGCATGAATCTCCAGGCCTAACCTGGTGGCCAGTATCTTCTCACCCACAGCTCCAAGGAGCCCCAGAGGCCAGGAGAAGCTACTGTGACCACAGCCTTCGGAGAAGCCGCAAAGGGAAAGACCACGCCCCTGTTTTAGATCACGTGTCCCCTTCCTCCCGCAGCCCTGGGGGAGCTGGCCTCACTTCTCAGCTCTGCTCTGCGCATGCCCCAGCGGGCCAGGGGTGGGCCCAGCTTTGAGGTCTCAACCTCTTGACTGTGATTTACAGAGAGAGCAACCCCAGAAGGGAAGCCTCAGCCAAGGCCCTACCAAGAAACTTTTTAAAAATTTTGTCATTGAGAAGCACCATAATTTAATGAAATAAGCGCCATTTGGATGGTTTGGAGTTTTTTCTCGGTCACATTTGGATCTTATGATTCCAGTGGTCTTTCTGGTGAGGTCCCCAATAAATCACACCTAATTTGATTTCTGAAACAATCTGAGAAATAAGAGTCAAAGAAAAAACCATCCAGATGCAACAATAGGGATCCTGTCCTAACAAATGACCTCATGACCTGTGCCACGGCCAAAACCAGGGAAGAGTGAACACCTCAAAATCTAGGAAAACGCCTGAAGGAGGGTCACAAAATAAAATTGTGAGCCAGGTGTGGTGGCACACGCCTGTAATCCCAGCACTCTGGGAGGCTGAGGCAGGTGGATTGCCTGAGCTCATGAGTTTGAGACCAGCCTGAGCTACAGCGAGACCCCCATCTCTAAAAATAGCCAGGCCCATCGATCCAGAATGGATTAATAAATTGTGGTATATGTACACCATGGAATATTATGCAGCCTTAAAGAAAGATGGAGACTTTACCTCTTTCATGTTAACATGGATGGAGCTGGAACATATTCTTCTTAGTAAAGTATCTCAAGAATGGAAGAAAAAGTATCCAATGTACTCAGCCCTACTATGAAACTAATTTATGGCTTTCATATGAAAGCTATAACCCAGTTATAACCTAAGAATATGGGGAAGGGGGAGAGAAAGGGGAGGGAGGGGGAGGTGGGCAGAGGGAGGATGATTGGTGGGATTACACCTACGGTGCATCTTAAGGGTACATGTGAAACTTAGTAAATGTAGAATATAAATGTCTTAACACAATAACTAAGAAAATGCCAGGAAGGCTATGTTAACCAGTGTGATGAAAATGTGTCAAACGGTCTATAAAACCAGTGTATGGTGCCCCATGATCGCATTAATGTACACAGCTATGATTTAATAAAAAATAAAAATAAAAATAGCCAGGCATTGTGACAGGCGCCTGTAAGTCCCAGCTACTCGGGAGGCTGAGGCAGGAGGATCACTTGAGTACAAAAGTCTGAGGTTGCTATAAGCCAGGACGCCATGGCAACTCTACTGGGGGATGACAAAGTGAGATTCTGTCTCAAAAAAAAAAAAAAAAAAAATCAAGCTTGTTCCATTGTCTGTTTATATTTTACACGGGCTTATTTGGCATTTTCTGAAGAAGCTGTCTTTTGGGGATCAGGGAGAAGAGAGGTGGAGAGAGGGGACCTCTATGACAACATGGAAGTCCAGGAGCCAGGGACAGAGAGAGCAGACCCTCCAGCTGAATAAGAAGCCGTCCTTGGAACTGGCACATAAGCTGGTTTCATGTTACTTTCTGTTTATTTCCCCTTCAGAGTTCTTCAACCAGGAACAATATTTTGTTAAATACCCCAATCTTGACTCAGCTGCATTTAGGGAAATTGAGGCAGTGATCCCAGGTCAAGCCCAGGCTGGGCCAGCCACCTACAGCCAGCAGGGAGTGGCCGTGGAGCTCTTTACAGACACAGCCAAAGGAAGCAGAATCCTGGAAGACAGATGAGTCTTCAGAATCAGTCCCGCATCCTCAGTGCTAACCCTGGGGGATTGGGAATTGATTAGATTCAGAGTCAGTTCCTGGGTAGACAGTCTCTGAGCAGTTTAGACCTGCTCCCTGCCTTTCCTCCACTGGGAGGTCCCCAGAAGGGCTCATCACTTAGAGCCTTCTGTCACGTGCCCAAAGTGGGGCAGACAGGACATTTTCCATTGCTGGGAAAATCTTCCCATCCTATTTACAGCCCAACTCTGCTCTGCCCAAGAGCAAGCCAGCAGTCATCTAAACATGACTGTAAATCCATTTCTCTCCTCAGAGCTCTCCCACTGTGAAATGGGAAATATGCCAACAAGGTTATATTAATAAAATCAGCCCTCTGTATCCATGGGATCTGTATTTGTGAATTCAACCAACCACAGACTCAAAACAGTTGGAAAAAAAATGCGTCTGTACTGAACATGTACAGACTGTTTTTTCTTATCACCCTTCCCTACGCAATGCAGTATAACAATTATTTGCATAGCATTTACATTGTACTAAGTATTATAAGTAATCCAGGGATGATTTAGCATACACAGGAGGATGTGCGTAGGGTATATGCAAATTCTATACCATTTCATATCAGGGACTGGTGCTTCTGTGGATTTTGGTATCTGCCAAGGGGTCCTGGAACCAATCTCCCACAGATCCGGAGAGCCAACTGTACATGGAATGTGAACAGATTTTCCCACGGACTTCCACTAGGCAAGCAGAGATGCGTTTTTCTCCAAGAAAGGAGAGCAGAGCAGAGCCTGGGAGTGGGAAAAGGGACTTCATGGAGATCTCATTACCCCAGGATGTGGTTTTAATTCCATCCTTCTCTCGCAGCCTCTATCCCATCCCCAGTTCATTAAGGGTGCCAAATTAAATATACAAGATGGAATTGCAACATGGAGAGCCAGATTGGTCTCCAAAGACTGTTAGGCAGTAAAAAGCAAACAGACTGCAAATCCAGGAGGAGGGAGAAAGCAGACTGTTAGTGTCCATTTGAACATTTGCAGTGAGGGGCCCTGACCAGCCCCGGTGGCAGCCGTCTCACCTGAGTGCTTGGTGGGGGGTGATCCTGGGCCCACAGAACCACCTCAAGCTCCCTAGGGGCTTGGCCCTTCCTGAGTGAACAGATCTGGCCATCCAGACACTCTCCTCCATGCCTCAGGACGCAGGCGTGTCCTACACCGTCAGGCCACCTCTCTGCAGTCCAGCCCCTCCCCCTCTGACCCCCCCACACCTCATCCCTCCTTTTCCCTCCTCATCCGAATCCAGAATGTCCTTTGGCCCATCTGTCTGATGCTTTCCCCTCCGTCAAGCTTCAGCTCAAGTCTCTCTGCCTTCGGAGATAACCAAGACCCACCGGGCAGCCCCTTGAATTCCCTGTCCTACCCTGCCCACACACGCTCTGCCTCCTTGCCCACTCCCCATCAAAGCCACTCTCAGACCCTGGCTCCTTCCCCGGCACAGCACCTGCACAGGCCACTCTATTTTCTTTTTGAAAAGCACCCTCCTCCCCCATGACCTTGCTGCTTCTCAATAATCTGCCCAGCACCCCATGGGCTCTCCTTTCCCAGCTGCACCACAAACAGCACCTTGACCTCTGGTGCCTGGCTGTGCTTAGGGAAATTGAGGCAGTGATCCCAGTTCAAGCCCAGTGGCCGCTCACCGTCCCACTGACTGCTCTGCAGTACCCAGGGCTGGTCACTGCCACACCCTCACTTGCATTGTGCAGCTTCTCCTGGGTCGTTCCCACTTCTCCCACATTCCTCTTTCAACTCCTTTTCAGACTGTCTCTAACTGTCGAGCAATATATTGTTCTCCAGAATTTTGTCCTAAACCTTCTTCTTTTTTAATGCCACCATCTCCAAGGATGACTTTGAACCCACCCCCTCCCCAACCATCACACAGGTGCAGAGGGGCCCCAGACTTCCACATCCATTTATTTGTCTGTTGGGCCAGTCCTCCCCCACACAGTGCCTCCAATCTTCCATCCGGCCCCCATTCCCTCTATCCAGGCCTGGAAAGACAGCCTCCCACCAGCTGCCGCCGAGAAACTCACATCCCCTGTCCACAGGCTGCCACGTCATATAGACAGAAAATGCAAGGGCTGTTATTTTATTGGGAGCCACTAGGTGCCAGGCACTGTGCCAAAAGCGTCCTCATATGCCATCCCATGTAATCTTCCAGTGGCCCTGTATGTTGGATATTGTTAACTCACTTTTATTTATGAGAAAACCGAGGCTCGCAGGTGGTAAGCAGCTTGCCCAAGTCTTAAAGCCACTAGGGGCAGAGCTGAGAACACACCCAGCCAGGGCTGGCCTGAGTCTGATGCCTCGGCCCAATTTATTTCCTACCTGATCCCCAAAATGTAAACCCAGTCGTGCCATTCATGACTTCCTCATTGCTCTCCAGGCAAAATGCAAACTCCTCAGCCTCCTCAGAAGGTTCTCCCCAAGCCATCCCAGCCCACTCCTACCCCAGAAGCAGCCAGCTGAGACCTTCGCAGCCCCATGCAGCCTCCTCCACTGGAGCAGCTTCTGCCCAGTAAAGCTCTCACTCTTTCAGAACAGCCAATAGTTGCCTTCCCTGGGTGGCCTTCCAGGCTCTTTGGAGCTCCCAGGACACTGCATTTACTGGGTGCTGACGCTTACCACACTGCCTTGTAATCACTTGTTCAATCTTCCTCCCTGTATCATTTTTTCCTTTGTACCTGTGGGGCCTGGCGTAGGTCTGAGAAAGGCCCCAGTGAAAGCAGAAAGATGGAATGAGCACCTCCATCAGATCTTTTCAAAGTGGGGTCCCCAGGCCATCAGTAGCAGAAGATAACTCAACCCTGACTCACACTCCTAGAATCAGACTCTCTAGGGCTGGCAGCAGAGGATCTGCATTTTAAATGAGCTCCCAAGAGATTCTCCTCCACAATGAAACTGAGAATGTCTGAGTTAGACCAGTGCTTGGCCCTGATCCCTTCTAGGCCCTTCTCAAAATACCAATGAGGTGCTCAGCCACTATCTGATTATTGACCACCAGGACAGTATCCTCCAAACTTGTTTACATCAGAACATAAAGAGAAAACTCTTTGGGGACACTCTGGAGTAAACAGACAAAAACACTCAGAGCTGGAGGTGAAAGGCCCAGGAGCTCCACCAAGACCTCAGCATTCTGGAACCCATTCCTGCACCCCACTTGGGAAGCTCTGATGACTACAGGCTATCAGCAAATCACGAGAAGACAGCTGGGGCTGCCTCGTGCTCACCTGTGTGTTGTTGTTAACGAGCTTAGACAAAGCCTTGGTGAGGCCTGTGGCTGAAACAGCAAGCAGCCCTCCCTAGCTTGGAACCATCCCCACCACAGGACAGTAGTTTAGAGTCTCCCAAACCTGGGAACCACACATGAAGAACAGAAAATGTGAGAGCTGAGTGTCCCCTGCTGGGTTTGAGATCTTCATATCGAAGGCAACCTCTGGGGCCCATCCCTCAGACCTCACCCTTCCCTATACTCCTCGGAGGCGGGACAAGTAGCCAGAGGTGACCTGTGAGCCAGGGTGCTAAGAGGAGAGCTGCTGCAGTGCTGTGACAAACCAAATCTCCTCCATCAGTGATTGTTTAAGGCAGCAGTTCTCAACCTGTGGGTTGCGACCCCTTTGTAACCATGAAAATACATTGGGCAGCATGAGGAAGGTTGAGAACCACTGGCTTAAGGAATGAATGGAGGGAGGGGCTGGAAGTCAATAGGACTTGCAGCTGCCGTGAGCTCTAAAATCATCCTCCAAAGCCCTGCTATCTGCCCAGTGTAATGTATTCACCATGGGCCCCACACCCATCTGCTGACCTTTCTGGAGGGCCTAAAACGGTAGAAAATTTACTTTATAAAACATTAAGGAGGATTTGTAAGCTGGGCAGGTCCTTAAGTCATTGAATCTTTAGATTCTGGTACCCTACATGCTCCTGGGACTTCTCAGCTCCTGATGGAGAGATGCATCCTGGCCATTAATAAAAGAGCTATGATGGTGTGGCAAGTTGCAAAAATTCCTTTCTTACCAGATTTTACCCTATTAACAGGAGAATTTGTATTCTATGAAGCACTCGGGAGCTCTGAGTAAAGGGGCTGTAGATGATGATGCCCTGGTGGCTAGCAATATGAAACATAAATTGACATTCAACAATTTGTAAACCAGGGGTTAGATGGATGGGTGGATGGCTGGATGCATGCGTGGGTTGAAGGATGCATAGATGGGTGGATGGATAGATGAATGGGATGATGGAAAATAGATAGATGGATGGATGAAGTTATCAGGGCCTCTTTGAGGAGTTCCTTCTGCATATCCCTAGAAGGGTCAAATCACTCTTGCAATGTAATATATATGTTTTTGTCTATGGTTCCTGGCTCATAATTCCAACAGCTCTTTTTTTTATTTTTATTTTCTCTATACATGTACATGTGTTTATTTGGTTTCCACTTTTTGCCTTCGTAAAATTAAAGAGGCTTAAAATTGAATAACAATAACCATGTTTAAGATAAGGACTAGAAAAAAAAGATAAGGACTAGAAACAAAAACCTCGTAAAGAACAAACGAAGATAAATACAATCGGAAAAGAAATCAGATGATTGCTGCAACAAAACATTGAGTAATAATAATGCAAAAAAAGTAACATTCACATTACCAGATCAAAGTATGTCTATCATAGAATGCTTTGATTCTGAGGTTCAGTATGGAGTCACCAGTTAACAAGAGTCAACAGCTCTTATTATAATGCTCGAGCACTTTAGGCCTTGGGATCAAGCCTGAGAAAACAGAATTTCTCTCTGATGTTTTCTTACCTTCCTTTTACCTGCTCCTTTCTCTCCCCAGGCAAGAATCTTGAAACACACACACATACAGAGCACCCCTACTTTTCTATTTTAAAGTTGGCCATCAAGAATTCTCTAACCTACCTGTGTGGTTGTAAGTCACAATGCCCCCATCTTATAAGAAGGAAGGCTGCTCCAGCCTAAAAAGGGGGGGCATGGGAACCCCCAACTTGAAGCAGATCTGTCATGAGAACTAAAAATAAAATCTTAAGCCCTCCAACCAACCGAACAGAGCCCCTCTTGGCCAAGGGGACTCAGAGAAATCTTACAAACTGAACTTCTGGCCATGACAGGATGGTAGGTCAGACATGCCTCATTATACGCTCTCCTTTTTATAATTTAGACACGAAAACTGATCAGCATTAACGTGAAAAGAGAGATCATAAGATTGATGGAATAGATTCTTTGTGGTAATAAGATACTAAATTATAAACAGGATCTAAGCTCATGCCAGGCAGGAGTTTGGTCACGCACCTCTATATTTAAAGAATAAACTATGTTCTAGCTCCCACAAGGTTTTTCTTTTTCTCTAGCAGCTAACCAAGCACTGGCCTCAAGATAAACAATATTGAAACAATTGCATCTCATCTACTTCCTGATGCTACCTGATGTCCCCCCCCACCCCCTTCACACTGTTCCACAAGCCATAACTATAGCTTTGATTGGACAAGAAACTGATTTCAGTAACTTTCCCCTGATAAGAGACCACTCATCACAGGCTTGTTCTGCCCAGTTTATAGAGGTTGCACACAGATTTTTCTTATGTCCTGAAAAGACCTTTAGATACATGGGGCCTAAGCATAATACACTGAAGTGTTGCGTCTCTGTCCCAAAGTGAACGTGGACGTGTGTCACATGCATGTTTGCTTATGCATGCAGACTTCCCCCCTTCATGTCTATCAACAAGAGGCTGCTATAACCTGCCGAATATCTATACTTAGCCAACCTGTTCAGCATCAATTCCTGTCTTGCAGTCCCCCTTCAGAGTGCCTGCCTTTCCCAGCCAATCAGGATGGCCACCCTGAAGGTTGTAACTCTTTATAGAAAGTAAAGCTCTCTGCAGCTAAGTTGAGTGATCTCATACTTTTTCAGTTGACAATCAGAAGTCCCAGGTAGAGAGCGTCAGGATTGAATTGGATTGGAGGAAACCTAGATGAAGTCCACAGCAGAATTGCTTGCTTGCCATGGAGGAAGAACCTCACACATTTGGTCATGGAAGTCTTCCGGTTGATTGTTGTGCTGTGAGATCAGAGGGAAAACCATTCGCTTTTTCTACTCAACTGTGAACACTCCTTCGGATACCACTCCCCAAAGGCAGCCTGTCAGCAACGGGAAAGAAATTAAGGGGCCAGAGCCTCCAGAATGCATGGAAAGGAGGGGCCTGTTGCCACATTAACACAGCTCTGCATGTATTTATCATCTTTCATTTGTTTTTTTGTTTTTTTTTTTCTTTTCTACCACCACCTTTAACTACCTCCCTTCGCAAGGGGCCGTGAGCAGCTAAGCCAGAGACCTTATACACCATCTACAAAGAAAGCACACTTTCCCTTAAAGCAATGTTCGTGCTTCTAAGCCATGTCCTCTACTACATGTTCTATTTGGCCGCTATAGCCATTTAAAACTTTGCATTATACATTAGCATGTCAAAATCGGATCTTATATATAAATACAGAATTTTTGTTTTACTTGGAAAAAAACCCAGAAGACCTGGCGCTATTTCCCTGGAACTTTGTCCTGGTAACAATTGACTGGCACTGGGAATAGGCTGCCCAGTCAGGCAGGTGTGTATTCTGTACTTTACCACAGTCTCCACCTTGCCCTATTGTGACACTCTGCCTGCGTCACTCGTTTAAGAGTTTTTGTTTGTTTCTCCAAGTGTGTGAGCCACTTGCACAAATCCAGTCCTCCACAGACAAGTATGTGGTAGGTTTTTTAAATACTATTGCATAAGTGAATGCGTGTGTGAATTCAATAATTCAATGTCTATCTTTTTCCCAGCTTACCGTGAAGTTTGTACCATCTGTGATATTCAAGCTCTGTCCTCCACTGTAACTCAAGAGTATCCACCCAAAGAGCCTAGTCCTGGGCTTGCCCTCCCTGGACCAGACTCACTTGCCAGTCTCACTTCCCTGGACCTTGCTGCTTAGCTCACAGAGCAGCCCAGAGCCGGGAGTCCCCAGCTGGAGCTGCTTCCCTGGTGGCATGGGGACAGCAAGCTAGAGAGTGCATTGCAATCGAGGAGGACTGCCAAGGCAGTGCCCTGCTCAGGGGGGCGGAGACCAGAGTGTGACCGTTCGACGTCTCCAAACAAGGGGCTGAGGACTGAGGGCTGTACTTGTCACAGGTGCCCTACCACTGTGCTCCCTTCCTCACCTAACTTCTCTCACCTGCCCCTCAACTCTCTGCAGCCTTCTGCATCATTGGTATATTAAAATGTCCCTGCTGGGTTCAGCAGTGACCTCCCAGTTGCCAAACCCAGGAAGGTGCAGCACGCCATCCTGCAAGGATCTTAGTATCCTGTAGAAGAAAGCTGCAACTCTGTTCTACTAAGTCACTTACCCTAATTCAGCAGTTCTCAACCTGTGGGCTGCAACCCACAGGAGTATTAAAGGGCCACAGCATTAGGAAGGTTGAACCACTGCTCTAATTCATTCTCTTCATAACTTTGAAAAATACGTAAATATCTCTTGCCACCTACTGAATTTTCTCCTACTCTATTTATCTGAAAGTTTTTCATTGGAGCTGGCATGCTGCTCAGCACCCCTCTTCCTCCTTTGGGACCGGGACACTGCCCCCAGCTCTTCCCTTCCCTGATTTCTCCCTGTCACCCATCTCCACCGACCCATGATTTCCCACATGACTTCTGAGTATGCTAAACCCATCCCTGCCAGTGGCCAGATTTTCCATTTTAGCCTCTGACCTGTGCCTTCCAGAAGGTGGCAAACTCCCTGTGACCCTAGTGGCTTGTGCACAGAGCTCCCCAGAGATCTTCCTGCTAGGTTCCTGAGACTGTAGGACAGCAGTGTTTTCACATCTCCGGGAAGACATTGGTGAGTTGTTACGGCCAGAACTGCAAAGGCGTTCGTCGCGTGAGCACTTCACTTAGATGTAAATCATTGAGCTCAGAGAGAAGGGAAAGGTTTAAATAGTGTGGGCAATTATCCACACCTCAGCAGAGTGTTTGTCTCACAGCAAGTCTCTGAGCCCGGAGTCCTGAATTTGCTCTCCCCATGTGCCTCTGAAGGTGTGGGCACCTTGCTGAGCTGTTATTCTGGTGTTTAAAAGTCAACATTTTTCAAACATGACACCCAATCAATGCCAGTTACGTCATCTGTTCATCAGCTGAAGAATAAGCAATCTGCTCCACACTGGAACTCCAGAGCCAAACTTTGTAAGCTCAAGTAAGAAGGGAAACCAACAACGCAATGTTTGGTCCAGCACGGTGGCCGCCTGTAATCCCGAGTTACTGTAATCACAAGTTATTTCTACAAGGTAAGAAATGATGAAAGGTCATTGAAAGAAACCGCTGGGCTGACACCAAGAGATTCCCAGCGAGCTCGGGTTAAAGTGTGGCGATGACTGAGGAGAGGGCATCTGACCTCCAGGGGTCCAGGTCAGTGACAGGGTGGCCTCAGGTCCTGTGTTCCACGTGGACAGTCTGCAGCTAAAGTAATCACTCTAGCCCTCATCTTCCTCTTATGAATTATGAATTATCTGATGAATTCTGATAATTTTTATGAATTTTCTGATGGTGAGTCAGGGAGGAGCTAACCTATTGGGACCAAAAAACTACCAAGCCAAATGTGTCCGTGCTTCTAAGCCATGTCCTCTACGACAGCTTTTTGTTTTCAAGTTTCAGATATTTACCCACCAGTGTAAATCCCAACATCAGATACTAACATGATTTCATGCATTTAGAGGAGAAATAGTTAAGGAGAAATATTAGTTAATATATTTGTGTGGATTGCTTTTGGCAGAACCTAATTCTAAACAGCTTTATAATGAATCATTTCATTTGGAAGTCTGGCCCTTCTTGGGTTTGCTGGAATCCACATTCACTTGGAAGAACTTGTGTTGGTAATTAGCGCTCAGTTTGTTCCAGGGTTCTGGATTGTTCTTTCTGTCCCAAATGACAGCTGGATTGGACAATGCCAGATTGAAGGTACAATGTGCTGCCCTGGTACCTCTGGTTCCAATGAGTTGATCAGGCTAAGATGCTTTGGGGCCCGACCAAGGACCAAGGTGGAGAACATGTGGGGCAGAGGCCTTGGGTCTGGAAGGACAGAGAGCAAATCTGCCAAGGCTGGGACTAAGTAATGTGCACAGTGTTAGATTTTTAGAGGACACAGAGGCAAGGCAGAATTGAGTTCATCATTATCCTTGCTTTGTAACATGATGCTACTGATGTGTTTCCAGTTAATAACACAAGCGACCCCTGCTTACCTATTAGCCAAGCCATGGAGACCAATACCAGTAATTCACATCTACGCGTGAGTTCTGCCCATCGTGTCCTCCTGATTCCCTTCACCCCACGGGGGGATGCCCTAACCAGAGTTGAGTACCCGGTGTGCCCTTGATGTGTATGTACAACAATGCACTCTGCAGATTTGCTTGGTTTTCAGTTTTACCAAAAGAGCATCACACCAGACATAGTCCTCTGGGACTTGCTTTTTTCACATTTGTACTGAAATTTATCCATCTTGAACATACAACTGCAGTTCACCCATTTGTCCTGCTACATAGTACACCGTCATGTGAGCATACAGCGATGCTGCCTCAGTGACCATTTGCCTTTTTTCCAGTTTTCTGCTGTTGGGGACAATAATGCTGTGAACATTCTTATCCAGCAGTCACTGAGTAGAATTGCTGAGCTGTGGACACTCAACTTTACACATTGCTGCCACACGTTTTGCAAACTGGTGGTATCAATTTATAATATATTCCCAACAGCCGTACACTAGTAGTGTGAGACCCTATTGCTTTGCATGTTACCAGGCTACTTCACCTTTTCCAATGAAATGGGGACAAGATGTTAGCCCTGTTCAGCCTTTCCCTGCCTACTGATGAAACTGAACATATCTTCCCAAGGTCACTGGCCATGTGGGGGTTCCACGAAATTCCCATCTGTGTCTTTTACCTATCTTTCTCCTGAGTTGTTTATCTTTTACTTATTGATCTCTAGGACCTCTCCTAATACATTCTAGATGCAAATCTTTTGTCAATTGTACGAATGATAAATGTCTTCTTCCAGTTTGTACCAGGCACTTTCACTTTTACATGACATATTTTAAACATTAAGATATTACATGCATATGGTAAATGGCACAAGACTCTCACTGTCTAATTTTAGGACAGTTATGCCCCCAGGAAACCACCATCCAAATCAAAATAGAGAACATTTTTAACATCTCAAAGGCTCCCTTGTTTCCATCAGTATCCCCTCCCACTGAAGTGTACTGGCTGTGTTGCCCGGTTTTGAGTTTCATGTAAACAGAATCACGAGGTATGTAGTTTTGTGTGTGGCTACTTTCACTTGTCCCCATGTCCGTGATATTCACCCACATAGTTGTATGTAGCAGTGTCTCGTTCTTTCTTATGACTTTGTAGAGTCATTTCTTCCACAGTGCTGTCGTTTGATTGTTGACGATTGCTTTCAATTTCTGGCTATTCAGAACAAATATGAACACTTTTGTCTATGTCTTTGGAGGGGAAATTTGTACTCATTTATCTAGGAAATATACTTAGTAGTGGAATTGCTGAGTTTTAGAATAGCTACATGTTTAAGCTTTAATAGCTGGTTGTAAACAGTTTTCCAGCAAGTTATGAGACTTACAGCGGCTCTAATCCTGACCAACAATAGTAATCTCTGTTTAAAAATTTTAACCATTTAGTGGGGAAACATTGTAAATATCGCACATGGTTTTAAGTTTCATTCCCCTGGCAACTAATTATGATAATTGCTTGTTAAATATACATGTAGACCACTTGGATGTATAACATGCCTGTAAAGTGTCTGGTCCTTTTTTAAATTGGCTTGTTTTCTTATTGATTGGTGGGAGCTCTTTATATATGCTGTATATGGATCTTTTACTGGATCTACATATATATATTACGGATATCTTCTTCCAGTCTGGATTTGCCTTGTCTTTTTTGTGTGATTTTTTAATTTTAAGTTTTTAATTGTGGGAAGATACACAACATAAAATTTATCATATAACCATTTTCAGTGACATTAAGTACATTCATATTATTGTACAACCATCACCATCTTATATCTCCAGAACATTTTCATCTTCCCAAGGAGAAACAGTGTATCCATTAAACAATAACTCCCTATTCTACCCTCTGCTCAGTCCGGCAACCACCCTTTTACTTTATGTCTCCATTAATTTGACTCCTCATATAAGTGGAATCAAATGATATTGGCCTTAGCATAATGGCCTAGAGGTTCATCCATATTGTATGTATAGCATATCATAATTCCCTTCATTTATATGGTTGAATAGTACCCTGTTGTACATATGGACCATGTTTATTTCATCCATTCATTCGTTGATGGACACGTAGGATTATTTCTACCTCTGAGCTATTGTGAATAATGCTGCTATGAACATGGGTGTATTGCTTTGTCTTTTGATGATGAAATATCCTATTTTTTAAGTCAGGTTTATTAGAGCAAAATTCACCCCTTTAAGGTATCACACTCTATAAATTCTGCAAACATAGCAGTCATGTGACCACCACGACAATCAAGGCAGGGCATGTTGATCACTCCCAAAGCCTTCCTCTCAGGCCCCTGGGTACTCAATGTCCTTTTGTCACCCCTGGCCCTTGCACACGCAGGGCAGCTGATACTTGTTCTCTGTTCCCATATTTTTATCTTTTACAAATGTCATATAAGTGCAATCAGAGCTATTTCAGGACAGCTTCTTTCATTTAGCATAATGCATTTGAGATTAATCCATTGGGGTTATTTCCAGCTTTTGTCAATTACAAATAAAGCTACTATCAATATAAACATACAGGTTTTTGTGTGGACATAAGATTTTAAACTTCACTCAAGTAAATACCTAGGAGCGGGATCATTGGGTCAGATGGCACGTGTCTATTAAACTTTATGGAAACTTCCAAATAGTTTTTCAAAGTGGCTGCACCATTTTGCATTCCCATCAGCAATGAAAGTTTTGGTTTCCCTGCGCGCATCCTTGTTAGTACTTCCCACTGTCAGTTTTTTGTTGGGTTTTATTCTGGGGTTTTCTCACTTTAATAAGTTTAGAGTGATAACTTGTTCTGCTTTTAATTTGCACTTGTCCATTGATTAATGATGTTAAGTATCTTTTTTAATGTTTGTCATCTATAGATCTTCTTTGGAAACAACAGTTTGAATATTTTGCACATATTTTAATCAGGCACCACTACCTGTTTCTAAAATTTTTCATCACCCTAAACAGAATCTCAATACCAGTGAAGCAACTTCCCATTTCTCCTACCTGGCCAGTCCTGATAATCTAATTTCAATCTCTATATATTTGCCTACGCTAGATTTTGATATAAGTGAAATGTGTCTGTATCACTTCACTTATAATAATATTTCCAATATTTAGCCATGTTGTAGCATGTATCAGAACTCTTTTTTTATGGCTGAATAATAGTTCATTGCATGCACCCCCACCTTTTGTCTATGCTGTTACACAGGCGTTATTTCCACCTTTTGGCTCTCATAAATAATGCTGCAGTGAACGCTGGTGTGCAACTATCTGTTTGAGTTCCTGGTTTTTATTCTTTTCAGTATATGCCAAGGGATGGAAATGCTAGTTCAGATGGCAATTCAATATTTAACTTATTGAAGAACAAACAGTTTCTCATAGTGGCTACACCATTTTACGTTCCCACCAAGAATGTGTAAGTGTCCCAATTTCACCAACACTTGTTATTTCCCATTTTTTTAATTGTAACCATCTTAGTGTGTATGAGCCAATGTCTTATTGTGGTTTTGATTTGCATTTGCTGGTGACTAAGGATGTTAGGCAACTTTCATATGCTTATTGGCCATTTGTGTGTCTTCTTTAGAGAGATATATATCTGTTCGCCTCCTTTACTCAGTTTTTAATGAGATTGTCTTTTTGTTGTTGAGTTGTAAGAGTTCTTTATATACTCTGGATATTAAACCCTTATCCGATATATATAATTTATAAATATTTTCTGCCGTTCTGTACACTGTCTTTTCATTTTATTTTTTTATTTAATTATTTATTTCTTTTTTATTAAATCACAGCTGTGTACATTAATGCAATCATGGGGTACAATGTGCTGGTTTTACATACAATTTGAAATATTTTCATCAAACAGGTTAACATAGCCTTCACAATAACTTCTTAGTTATTTTGTTAAGACATTTGTATTCTACATTTAGTAAATTTCACATGTACCCTTGTGAAAGGGTGTAAGATGGTGTATGGTGTAAGATGCACCATAGGTGTGGTCCCACCAATCACCCTCCCTCCTCCCCTCCCCTCCCTATCCCCTTTTCCCATATTCTTGGGCTATAATTGGGTTATAGCTTTCATATAAAAACTATAACTTGGTTTCATAGTAGGGCTGAGTACATTGGATACTTTTTCTTCCATTCTTGAGATATTTTTCTATGAAGAATATGTTCCAGCTCCATCCATGTAAACATGAAAGAGGTAAAGTCTCCATCTTTCTTTAAGGCTGCATAATATTCCATGGTGTACATATACCACAGTTTATTAATCCATTCGTGGATCGATGGGCACTTGGGCTTCTTCTATGACTTAGCAATTATGAATTGGGCTGCAATAAACATTCTGGTACAAATATCTTTGTTATAATGTGATTTTTGGTCTTCTGGATATATACCCAGTAGAGGTATTGCAGGGTCGAATGGCAGATCTATTTTTAGATCCCTAAGTGTTCTCCAAACATCTTTCCAAAAGGAACATACTAGTTTGCATTCCCACCAGCAGTGTATAAGTGTTCCCCTTTCTCCACATCCACGCCAACATCTCTGGTTTGGAGATTTTGTGATGTGGGCTAATCTTACTAGAGTTAGATGATATCTCAAAGTAGTTTTGATTTGCATTTCTCTGATGATTAAAGATGATGAGCATCTTTTCATAAGTCTGTAGGCCGTGCACCTGTCTTCTTCAGAGGTTTCTCTTCAAGTCCCTTGCCCAGCCTGAGATGGGATCACTTGTTCTTTTCTTACTAATACATTTGAGTTCTCTGTGGATTCTGGTTATTAAACCTTTGTCGGAGACATAACCTGCAAATATCTTCTCCCATTCTGAGGGCTGTCTGCTTGCTTTACTTACTGTGTTCTTGGCTGTGCCGAAGCTTTTTAGTTTGGTCAGGTCCCAGTAGTGTATTTTTGAAGCTGCTTCAATTGCCTGGGGGGTCCTCCTCATAAAACACTCAACCCAGACTGATTTCTTCAAGGGTTTTCCCTGCACTTTCTTCTAGTATTTGTATAGTTTCATGTCTTAAGTTTAAATCTTGTCTTTTCATTTTCTTGGTGTCTCTCACTTGATGCTCAAAAGTTGTAAATTTTGATGAAGTCCAATTTATCCATTTGTTGTTTTGCTCGTGCTTCAGGCATCAGATCTGAGACTCTGTACCTAATCTATCTACAGATCTTATACATCTTTCATTAATTTATTCTTAGGTAGTTTAATTTTTGTTATTATTCCTATATCAACAAAATTTATCAATTTTTCTTCCAAATTGTTAAGATCTAGACACATGACTGAATTTCATATTTTATGGATCTTCTATCTTTACTAAATTCTCCTGTTATTCCAAATAATTTACAATATATGTTCTTTTCCTTTTTTTTTTTTTCCAATATGAGGTCTTGGTTTGTTTTTGTTTTGTTTGTTTGTTTGTTTTTTGGAGGTCTTGGTTTTGCTCTTGCTGATCTCAAACTCCTGTCCTCAAGTGATCCTCCTGTCTCAACCTGCCAAAGTGCTGTAAGGTATTTTCTTTTGGAATTCCCATATCGTAACTACACCATTTGCAAGTAACAACAGTCTTGTTTCTTCCCTTCTGATCCTCTGTGCGTGTGCATGGCGAGTGTGTTTGGATGTGTGTGTCTTAATGTGCTGGGAAGAACCTCTGATAGTGCAGCGGGGAAGAGAAGTGTGACAGCAGGTTATCTCTGTCTTCTTCACCATTTTATAAGGAATGCCTCTAACATTTCCCCTTTTAGAATGAAGCTCCTTCTAGAGTTTTCATCAATCCCTTTTGCAGGCTTAGAAATTCTAGTCTATTTCTACTTAACATGTTTTTTGTCAATAGGTGTTTAATTTTATGAAATGCTTTTTCCTATGCCTATTAAGAAGATCAAAAGGTTTTTCTCTTTTATTTGTTTGAAAACATCTGGGTGCCAGTAGCTCAGCAGCCAGGGCGCCAGCTACATACACTGACACTGGCAGGTTTGAACCCAGCCCGGGCCTGCTGAACAACAAAGACAACTACAAACAAAAAATAGCCAGGCACCGTGGCAGGCACCTGTAGTCCCAGCTACTTGGGAGGCTGAGGCAAGAGAATCGCTTAAGCCCAAGAGTTTGAGGTTGCTGTGAGCTGTGACGCCACAGCACTCTATCCAGGGCACGTAATGAGACTCTGTCTCAAAAAAAACAACTTGAAAACAAAACAAATTCTTTAGAATTTTATCTTTTTATTGCTATTTTACTTAATTTGATAACATTTGGTTTTGAATTTTGCATGTATATTTATTATTTAAATGGGTATGTAATTTTCATAAACCATCTGTTCTTATCTTCGGTATCATGTTATACTAACTTGATAAAATGAAGTGGGGAGCGTACCCTGGTTTTCTACCATCTGAATGATTCACATAAAATTGCGATTATAACCTATTCCTTAAAAGTCTGGTAGAACTCTCTTGTAAAAATATATGACACTGTCAACTTAACGTTATAGAGCTATTGAGAAATGTTCTTTTATTCTGACACAGTTTTGGTAAGTTACGTTTTCAAGAAATTTGTCCATTCTTCCTAGTATCAAATTTGTTGATGATACAGTTTGTGGACAATATGACCTATTTAAACATGGCTGTCTGTTAGTTACATCCCTTTTTACTCTTTTTTTTCCCACACTGTCAATGTTCTCTTGCCATCTATCTACCTTTCTGCCTCTTCCCTCCTAGTTACACCACAATTTCTCTATTTCTTTTTTTGACCAACGTTTAGCTCTGTTGATTTTATCGTATCCATGTTTTCTATTTTATGATTTCCGCTCATGTTTTTACTATGCCTTTCCTTTTGAGGCCTGTTCTGTCGTTTTTTTTCTCTAGCCACTTAGATCGCACACTTCACATATTAATTTTCCTCAACCCTTTTTTTTTCTAATATAAACATTTAAGAGTATAACATTCTCCTGAAACATTTTTGCTGCCTTCTACAGATTTTTGTACATTGTTTCTCCACTATTGTTCAGTTTGGAGTACTTTTAAATTTATGCTATGGTTTCTTCTTCATTCATGAGACATTTAGAGAGTTTTTTCCCAAATACAGTCATGCATCACTTCATGACAGAGACACAGTCTTAGAAATGTGTCATTAGGTGATTTCATTGTTGTGCAAACATCTCAGAGGGTACTGACAAAAACCTAGGTGGTATAGGTGCTCCACATCTAGGCCACATGGTATAACCTACTGCTCCTAAGCTACAAACCTGTACAGCATGTCACCATACCGAATACTGTCCATAATTGTAACTCAGTGGGAAGTATGTGTGTATTTAAACATAGCTAAACATAGAAAAGATACAGTAAAAATACAATATTATATTAGACCACCATGGTATACGTGGCCCATCATTGACTAAATTTGCAGCATATGATTATATAGAAAAGAAGTTTGAAATTGTCACTTTGTTATAAACTTCTAATAGAATTGTTTGTGAACTGAGACTGTTTTATATATATGTACATATATACACACACATATATATCTGCTCATTCTCTGAAATGTGGGAGTAAATTTTATGATTAATATTTATAAATGTATCCTGTGTGCTTAGAAAAAAATATGTGTTCTCTAATTATTGGAGGCCAAATTTTAGACAGGTCCATTAGAACAAATTTATTTGTGCCTTTCAATTCATTATCTCATCGCCGATACATTTTTGTCTACTTGATTTATTAATAATCAAGAGAGAGCTATTTAAATTTTCCAGTATGGTAAAAGGTTTGTTAAGTTGTCCTTATTGTACTTTTAACAATAAGTGTAACTTTAATATCTCTTTGGGTTTTTGGGATTTTTTTGTTTTTTTGTTTTTTTGAGACAGTCTCACTATGTCACCCTAGGTAGAGTACCATGGCGTCAAGCTGACAGCAACCTCCAACTCTTGGGCTTAAGCGATTCTCTTGCCTCAGCCTCCCAAGTAGCTGGGACTATAGGCAACCACCACAGGGCCTGGCTATTTTTTGTTGCAGTTGTCATTGTTGTTTCGCTGGCCCAGGCTGGGTTCAGACCCGTCAGCCTTGGTGTATGTGGCTGGCTCCATAACCACTGTGCTATGAGCACCAAGCCAAAATATCTCTTTGGCTATTCCTGTCCTTTACTCTTTCTCTTCTCCTGGGCTTTAATTAGACATATATCAGACTACCTCATTCGATGCTCTATGTCCCTTAACTTCTCATGTTTCCATCTCCTTTTCTCTCATTGCTGCATTCTGGATAAACTCCTCAGACATACCTTCCATTTAATAATTTTGTCCTCAGCTGTGTCTAAACTGCTTTCAGCCTACCCATGGAGGTTTTTTTTCTCCTACCCACTAAGTTTTAATTTCAGCAATTATATTTTTCTTTTCTGGGTGTTCCATGTTTTAAATACATGTTAAATTTTATATAATATAAAATTAACCTCTTTTATAATTTCTCATTTTAATTATTATGAGTACATAACAGTTATATATATTTGCAGGATACATATATGACTTCAGAATGCTCTTCCTTCCAGAGAGGGTTTGCTAAAGGCACCTCTAATCAAGACCACCCTAACCCTAACCCCCACTAAGTGTTTGGTTCAGGAAATGGATCCAGGCTCAGCATCCCCACCTCAGAGCTGCTCCTTGTATTGGTCAACACATAAGAATGTTGCTCTGTGACGCACACTCAGGCTCTCTTCCCCCTATGCCTCCCCATCCAGCCTCTCTCCCACCACTCTGGCTTCCCTCTGGTCCATCCAGCTTCCTGCTCTCAGACATCCCAGGTACCCTGAGAGAAGTTAGGAACTCCTTCCACATCTCCTAGCCATCAAATTTCTGTTCCTAGTTGCCACGAATGGGGCCCTTGGCCACTCTAGGACCAGTTCACATTTGTTGGTTGGTTGGTTGGTTTGGTTTTGGAAAGTGGATCCCTAAAGACTTCTCCTTTTGTGATATCAGTTATGTCTCAAAGATTGTGTCCTCTCCGGGGTCAAGTTGTGGTGGAACACAAGGGTCTCCAAGAGCCCCTGGTAGCCCCTGGGCCCCTTCAGCATTTTCCCGTAATTAATTTTTTTTTTTTTTGAGGCAGGGTCTCACTCTGTTGCCTATGCTAGAGTACAGTGGTGTCATCATAGCTCACTGGAAGTTTCAAACTCAAGTTCAAGAGATCTTCCTATCTCAGCATCCTGAGTAGCTGGGATAACAGGCATTAACCACACCTGCTTAATTTTCCTTACTTTTTTTAGAGACAGTATTAGAGCAGCACAGTGGCTGGAGATAGTCACCAAAGTAATTGAAGAAAACAAGGTTTTAGTGAGAAAAACAAAACATTTATTAATGAACTGCACAGCAAGCCAGGCCCCATCATAGTGACTGAAAACATCATGAAAAGCACAGCCTCTGCATTTATACACAACTTTGAGAAGTATCAGCTGCTTGTTGGAAGTCTCTTAGGGTCTTAATTAACACTGTTCTCAAAACAGCTCACCTGTAAGGTCCTGAAAACAACCCACTGGCTATATCTTACTAACAACCCTCCTAGCAGAGTATTAATCAGCCTCATTCCCATAATAGCCCAGGTCAACCTAACCCAAACCAGTCCAAAATAGCCTAACTGCATCCATCATCCTGCCCTACTGTTATCTAGCTAGCTACCTAGCAATAAGATCTTACTATGTTGTTCTGGCAGGTTTAAAAATCCTGGCTTCAAGCAATCCTCCCACCTTGGCCTCCTAAAATCCTGGGCTTATAGGCATGAGCCACTGTGCCCAGGCCAAAGCTGATATTTTTATCTCCACCCTGTGTCTGTGTTTCTATCCCTCAACAGGCTGTGAATTCTGCCATGGAAAGAGATACTATTTATTGAAGCCCTCAAATGTCCAAAGGACATGACTGGGGAGAACTGGGAAACCCAGCAGGGGGCTGCAGAGCACAGACTGCCCTCTCTGCACCTATTTTTGCTAAACTAATCCTACCTCATCTGACTACTCCCAGGAGTTTGAGACCAGCCTGAGCAATTTAGTGAGATCCTAGATAGGTAGCTAGCTAGATACAAGCAGGGCAGGATGACAAAATTAAATGAAAAGACAGACGTGAAAGACCTTGGAAAGCTGTGAAGAACTCACACTTACAGGAATGTTAATACTGCTAATACATGCATATCATTATTGTCACTAAAATTAACCATTCTAACCAGCACCGGAGTTACATGAACCAGTTCCACAGACAGGAGAAAAATGGAAAATCAAACTCTTTGTTCATTTTCTGCTCAGGGATGACAGTACAAACTTTTAAAATATTATGATTACAGTTGTGTTTGCAGATTGGTGAGATGTTAATAATTTTTTTTTTCCAAGCCAAACTGTATCCAGCTTTATTAAAGAGACTTTTCATAAACAATCATGGTATTTCAGGCAGGACATACTTTTCATAAACAATCATGGTATTTCAGGCAGGACATGGGCAGAGTATCGTTAACAGTATACAGCAACTTTCAAACTCCCTTCTTCGATGTTCTACCAAAAATCAGAAAATGGATCCAGGCTCAGCATCCCCAGTGGCTGAGGATTTTTTATAGAAAGCCACTATAAAACCCAATGAAGTCTTCATTTGATGCTCTGAACAGGGAAGTTTAGAGTGAGGGTTGACATTTCACATTTAGCATGTTGTTTAACAACTTTTCACAAGCTGACCCTGACTTTCAGGAAATGAAATGAAAACAGCAGAATTTCTCTGAAGATCCAACAATCTACAAATGGAGCTGCTGCTCTTTTGAGGGATGCCATCTCAGTGATATAATTGAAAAAGTCCAGATTCCTTGATATACTGGTAACCAATTATTGGGGGTCAGGTCCCAAGAGGTGACTGGGTTTAAGGGAGTTAAGACTATGTTGAAGACAGAGGGAGAATAGGACATAAAAACAAATTAGTTTTTCCATACCACAAGGCATTGGTGCCAAGGTGGCTGTGGGTCAACATCAGGGAATCCCTCCTCTTGGGAGCCAAGAGGAAGTCTCTCAAAACTAGAGGGAAAAAACATTTTCCCTCATATCAGTCTAGCTTTGGAGACATTCTATTAATGACATATGCCCCTTCCCCCCCAAACAATGAAGTGTTCTGTGTGCTAACAACATAGCTTAAAAAAAAAAAAAGTAGGGCAGCACCTGTGGCTCAGTGATCAGGGCACCGGCCCCATATACTGAGGGTGGCGGGTTCAAACCCAGCCCCAGCCAAACTGCAACAAAAAAATAGCCGGGCGTTGTGGCCGGCACCTGTAGTCCCAGCTACTCCGGAGGCTGAGGCAGGAGAATCACCTAAGCCCAGGAGTTGGAGGTTGCTGTGAGCTGTGTGACGCCACGGCACTCTACCAAGGGCAATAAAGTGAAACTCTGTCTCTACAAAAAAAAAAAAGTAAAACAAAATTCTGCATTTTTATAAAACTTGATAAAAAATAGTATTTCAAACTGTACAGTCCCCAGAAGCACACAGTTATCAAAAACGTACACGCTTCACTTGGCGTCTCCAGCACCTGCAGCTTTCTGTGCCTGGTCTGTGTTGGCATCTCCGTTTTCTGCAGGGTTATTCCCCTCCTTGCCAGCGTCAACTTTTCCCTTTTTCCCTTTGGGCACCTTCTCTCCCTTCTTTGCAGGGGCCTTTTTAGGCTTGGGCTCTGGCTTGGGAGGAGCAGGTGTAGCAGACGACCTTGCGGATCTTCTCTGCCGATCGTCCTCGGCCTCGGCTTTATCTCCTTTAGCCTCCCCTTCAGGCTTTCTCTTGGGCATGGTGGCAACTGTGGCGGGCTGTACGCGGGGATGCAGCCACGCGCCAGCTTTGGTCAGTCCGGGGGTCCTTCTGGCCTCCTCTTCTTCACACTGCTTGAGATGGTGACAATTTTTGAAGCTTGGGAAAGAAGTCATGGAGGTTCAATGGAAGTCTTTCTACTTTTGTATCTGTTTGAAATTTTTCACAATAATATGTTTGTTTGTTTGTTTAAAAAAAAAAAAAAAAAAAAACCTCTTCACATGGCCTGTGGGTTTCCTGCTTTGGCAATGGTGTGGAGACACAATGGCAGCCAATTGCTCAAGCGCGACTTTATTTCACACCCTTGGAGGAGTACTACAGTATAATGAAATAGCCCAGGTAAAGCTCTTGAGCCGTAATTCCCAATGGACTGACTAATGGGCTTATTATTTTGAGCCCAAAGTGCCACTTCTTTCCTCCTTCCCTGATTAGCCGTACCCCACTATTTGAATTCACTTCCTAACAGGAGAAGAGACAGAGGTTGCAATTTAGGCCTGCTGAATGGAAGAAGCCAATTTTATTTGACATTTTTAACTGCCATTTTTAACTCACAGAAAATATACAATTTGCACAGCAACCCAGTACGAATATATACACAGACAGGAAACAATTTTCGCAAAACAATTCCTACCTCGCCGCATATAATGCCCTTTCACACTTTCAATTCTATTCTATACTATAATAGTCTATTCTGTTTTTTAAATTATGGGTACCACCTGCTATTAATAAATTGATCTTCATCTTTGAAAACACAGAAGAAAGGAGGGGCCGTGTCTGCCTTCCTCAAGATCTGAAGAAAGAGATGGGCTCTTCTGAGGCAATTCATGCCTGCCTTTCTTTCTTCCTCCTTTCAAAAAGTGCATATTAAGGGCGGCGCTTGCGGCTCAAAGGAGTAGGGTGCCGGCCCCATATGCCAGAGGTGGCGGGTTCAAGCCCAGCCCTGGCCAAAAACTACAAAAAAAAAAAAATGCGTATTGAGCACCTACTATGCCAGCACTATGGTCGGGGCTGGGAATACCCTCAAGGAGACTGCAGAACCACTCCCCAGAAGGGACAGACACCCCCTTGGCTGATCAGTGACTTAATAGTTAAGTGCCAGGCATTAATAAAAGAAACCTAGGCAGGATCCTTCCCCACTCCATCCTCTTTAAACCATTCTCCTCACTCCTCCGTCCACCCTCCCCCACACCTCACTCCAAGGAGGTGAAGGAACTTGTCTGGGGACTTTAGAAGGATACCTTGTTCTTGAGATACTTTACTAAGAAGAATATGTTCCAGCTCCATCCATGTAAACATGAAAGAGGTAAAGTCTCCATCTTTCTTTAAGGCTGCATAATATTCCATGGTGTACATGTACCACAATTTATTAATCCATTCGTGGATCGATGGGCACTTGGGCTTTTTCCATGACTTAGCAATTATGAATTGGGCTGCCATAAACATTCTGGTACAAATATCTTTGTTATGATGTGATTTTTGGTCTTCTGGGTATATGCCTAGTAGAAGTCTTAGAACAATAACTAAGAAAATGCCAGGAATGCTATGTTAACCAGTGTGATGAAAATGTGTTAAACGGTCTATGAAACCAGGGTATGGTGCCCCATGATCACATTAATGTACACAGCTATGATTTAATAAAAAATAAAGAAGGATACCTCATCTGCAACCCTGGCTTTTCCTCTTTCCTTTCACCTAAATCAAGGGGATGTTTGCTGATTTTGGCTAATGGTTTCTCCAGTTTCCTCTGCTTCAGTCCTGCTTTTGCCTAATTGATTCAATAAACATTTGCATCATCATCTCATCATGCTGGCCCCATTCTGCCCCAAACAACTCAGATAGGAAATTCACACATACACAAAGTTTTTTTATAGTTTCAGTAAATTTGACTGACAGTTTGTAGGGGAGAGTTACATTCCAGAACCTAAATTATCTAAAATTGACTACTAGGCATCTTGTTCCAAGAATTCTATCATTCAGACAGGCTGGATAGGAGACTGTCCTATCCGGAAAGAGCCCCCTTCAAGGGATAGCCAGGATTCCTTTCCCCACATGGGAAACTGGTCTATCAGAGAGCTCCCTCTGAAGAAGATGACTCCAGACTGGCCCTTGCTTGCGGTGCAGGAGGCCCTGAAGAGGTGTCTCTCTGCGGTGGAGGCACAGGAAGGCCTGTGGCAGAGCTCTCTGGGGACTGCCAGCCCCTCCTGCCCTCAGCAACATGGCAGAACAGAATCTGCAGTTTGAGGGTGTGCTGGCACCTCGGGCTTCCCCAACTTAAAGGCGTGGCTGAGGCACAAGCAGCTGGCAGCTGGTGACATGGTCCTGGACAAGCTGGGCAAGAAACTGTAGGACACTGTTGCAGGGGGACCTCTGTCAAAAGCCATTTTCTGGCATTTCCCTTATCAAAAGCTAGGCACAGCAGCGATGGGCTTCACAGAAGGTGCTGAAGCAGAGCAGAAAAGGAGAGGCAGAAGCTTTCAGCCCTTCTCTGCAGATTACTCCAGTAAAAGCCAGTAAGGAGCTATGCTGGAAACTCGGTGTGTGCCAAGGTAAGAGTTCACACATGTTACCTCATAAAGTCTTTTCAACACATCTGAGATTTCACCTCCCTTAATTCCATTTTGCAGGTGAGGAAACCGAGGCTTGAGCAGATTGCCAGTGATCACACAACTAGTACATAGGAGAGCTGGGATTCAAACTCAAGCATGCCTGACACCAAGGCCAGAGCTCTTAACCATCACTCTGTTCTGCTATACACTGGCGTCTGCGTGCCCAAGAGTATTATGTCTCGAAGCTCTGACTCCGGCCTGTTGTCAGACCCTCTCTCTCGGGGTTATAGATTATTGAGAAGACAGAAGAGAGAGGGCACATGTAGCTTTTCCTTGACTCAGAACAAAAGAAAGTTCCCGTGTATAGAGTCTGTGTCATAGACTGATAATAAACTGTCAAAGATGAGGACTTTTTTTTGAGATAGAGTCTCACTTTGTCACCCTTGGTAAAAGTGCTGTGGCATCACAGCTCACAGCAACCTCCAGCTGTTGGGCTTAGGTGATTCTCTTGCCTCACCCTCCTGAGTAGCTGGGACTACAAGCACTTGCCACAACACCCGGCTATTTTTTTGTTGGTGGTGTTGCAGTTTGGCCGGGGCCAGGCTCGAACCCACCACCCTTGATATATGGGGCCAGTGCCCTACTCACTGAGCCACAGGCACTGCCCAAGGACCTTTTATTCATTCCTACAAAATACATTTTTGAAGCATCTACAGGATGCTGAGCACAGGGTGCTGGGAATACAGCCGTGAAGCAGACTTATCTCCTTTTCTTAGTTCAGTAGACAAGAGAGACAATGAGTTAGTCAAATTGTGTTGTGGTGTATTCTAAGATAGTGATTAGTGCAGCCTGTAAGGAGTGGGGGAAGCTTCTGGGAGGAAGTGATTTGAAAAACTTGAAGGATGAACAAGTGTAAACTGGGTCATGCGGTGGGTATGAATAGTGTTAACCTAGCAAGTAGTATGACCAGAACAAGGGGGTGGCAAGAAAACTCATAAAGTGATGCATAAGTTATGCAGAGAATCAGATGGTTGTTAGATCTATTTTTCACCTCTGGATTGAGGGGATTTTGGTGAGGGATGAAGATAAAAATCCCCAAGAATCTCTCCTTGGTCATAGGCATAGTTTATATATATATATATATATATGTTTAGCTCCTTTATTAGTAGTAACAATTCAAGAACTCTGGGAATTGGCATTCTTTATCATAGCCAAAAGGTGGGTTCAGTCCAAATGTTTATAGACAGACAAAATGTGGTATATCCATTCAGTGGAATATTATTCAGCCCTAAGAAGGAATGAAATGCACTCAACCCTCCAAATCCATGGGTTCTGCATCTGTGGGTTCAACCAACCGTGGATGAGGGCAGGAAAATCACACAATATGACTGTGTCTGCACTGAACATTTATAGGCTTTTTCTCCCCCCCCCTTTTTTTTTTATTAAATCATAGCTGTGTACATTAATGCAATCGTGGGGTACAATGTGCTGGTTTTATATACAATTTGAAATCTTTCCATCAAACTGGTTAACATAGCCTTACACTCTGCTTTTTCACCTATACCATGGCCTTGTCTTCTGCCTACCATGATGTCCGATTCCTTCATGTTTCTTACACAATCGGTTGAATGTTGCACTGATGTCGCTGTCCACTGGCCTAGTCAGAGACACAGAGGTAGACACTGCAGATGAAATGAATGATTTATTAAGGGATGGCTGGTGCTCACTAAGGTACAGCAGCAAATGGCCATTCTTATTCACATTCTTATATACCCAAAAATCATCAGATAGAAATAATCCAAGAACAAGGAAGACAAAAGGTAAAGATGCCTTATCAGAGTTAATCCAGCAAAGTACGTACACACCTTTCTAAACCAAGAATATCTTGTTTAGAGATAAAAAACGATGGAGATGAACCACAAAGGGCTGGGTTGTCTGTTCTGTATACCTACTTCTCTATATGATTAACTGAAAGTTTTGTGTAAATAGAGGTAGGGGATTAAGTGCAACAGTCCATTGCCCAATGCAGATGCTCTGTCTCCAGCTACGACCTGGCGAGAGCCCTCCAGGGTATTCTTTCCTTAAAGGCATGACTGCCTGCATTTTTCAGCAAAGCCGCTTATGTGAGCTGGGGGAGAATATCCCCCAAAACTCACATCTAGCCCAAGTACTGGAAATGTCCCTTCTCGGAGTCTCGTAACTTCAAGGAGCACAAATGAGACTGATTCACCTTCAAGGGTGCGGTGGACTGTGCTCCTTCAGCACTCCTTTCTCAGAATCCTGCTAATCCTCATTCCCAAGTCCTTCCTGTCTATCACCACACAACTCACCTAGAAACTTTGCCAAGTGTAGTTTCTTCCTAAGAGCAATTCCAGAGAAAGCTGTAAGTGTAAGAATTTTCCCTCCATCCTGTATTATCATATTGTGCTATAACTGCTTATTTTTATTAGTAAGTATTGTTCCCTGGAAATGGTGAGAATTTGGCAGCAACTTGAGAATATTCCTCATCTTTATGCAGGTGACTTTTGAGATATTAATTTATGATATTCTCCTCCAGTTTAGCTAATGGACAATTTATTTATATTTTTTTAGAGACAGTCTCACTTTATTGCCCTCTGTAGAGTCCGGTAACATCACAGCTCACAGCAACCTCCAGCTCTTGGGCTTAGGCAATTCTCTTGTCTCAGCCTTCCAAGTAGCTGGGACCACAGGTGCCCGCCACAATGCCCAGGTATTTTGTTGTTGTTGTTGTTACAGTTTGGTCGGGGCTGGGTTTGAACCCATCACCCTCAGTATATGGGGCCTGCGCCCCACTCACTGAACAACAGGCACTGCCCACTGCCCATTTGACAATTTCTGTTCTTCCTCGCTTCTGGGAGAGCAGAGACTGTTCATTGTCCCCAATGATTATTACCTTCTGGTTCTTGGAGTATGTGAACCCCCGCATTTTAGCTGGGCACATAGACATCCAGCATAAAGACTACATTTCCCAGCCTCCCTTGTGGAACTAAATTACCATGTGAGCAGAGAGATGTGCCTGTCTTCCCGTTCTGGGATCATGAAGATAAGAGGGACATCCCAGGAGATGGCAGAGCAGCAAGCCAGGTGCGCGGAACCTCAGCTCCATATCAGCCCAGGTGCCCATGTTCACTCTGGCTCATGAGATGAAACTTCCCTTCCATTTGGTTTAAGTCACTGTGTTTGGGGCCTTTGTTAACGCAGCCAAACCCGAATCCTAACTGTTTTAGTTTGCTAGGGCTGCCATAACAAAACCCCACAGACTGGGGAAATCCATTGTGCCACTGTTCAGGAGGCTGCAGGGCTGGTTTCCCTGGAGGCCTCTCCTCTCGGCTTGCAGACGGCCAGGTGTCCCCCAGGTCTTCCCTCTGTGCACACACACATTTGTGTCCAAATCTCCTCTACTCGTAATCACACTAGTCACATCGGAGTAGGGTCCACCCTACAGACCTCATTTTAACTTAATTACCTCCTTAAATCCCGTATCTCCAAATACAGTTACATTCTGACATGGGGGGGTTAGAACTTCAGCATGTGAATTTGGGGGTGGGAAGGACACCATCCATGCCCTAACACTAATCCGCTTTCCCACCTGGCTTCTGTTCCCCCCTGAGTGAATATGCTAGGTACCCTTGAAGGAGAGCAGACTTGCTTGGAAACGTAAGAAAAGAGAGATTCCATTTTTAGATCTCTAAGTGATTTCCAAACATCTTTCTAAAAGGAACGTATTAGTTTGCATTCCCACCAGCAGTATAGAAGTGTTCCCTTTTCTCCACATCCACGCCAACATCTCTGGTCTTGGGATTTTGTGATGTGGGCTAATATTACTGGAGTTAAATGATATCTCAAAGTAGTTTTGATTTGCATTTCTCTGATGATTAAGGATGCTGAGCATTTTTTCATATGTCCGTAGGCCGTGTGCCTGTCTTCTTACAATTCCTCTACTAGGTATATATCCAGAAGACCAAAAATCACATTATAACAAAGATATTTGTACCAGAATGTTTATTGCAGCCCAATTCATAATTGCTAAGTCATGGAAAAAGCCCAAGTGCCCATCGATCCACGAATGGATTAATAAATTGTGGTATATGTACACCATAGAATATTATGCAGCCTTAAAGAAAGAAGGAGACTTTACCTCTTTTATGTTTACGTGGATGGAACTGGGACATATTCTTCTTAGCAAAGTATCTCAGGAATGGAAGAAAAAGTATCCAATGTACTCAGCCCTACTTATAGCTTTCGTATGAAAGCTATAACCCAATTATAGACCAAGAATATATACAGAAAGGGGAAAAGGCGAGGAGGGGAGGGTGAAGGATGGGGGAGGGAGGGTAATTGGTGGGATCACATCTATGGTGCATCTTAAAAGGGTATATGTGAAACTTACTAAATGTAGAATGCAAATGTCTCAACACACTAACTAACAAAATGCCAGGAAGGCTATGTTAACCAGTTTGATGAAAATATTTCGAATTGCATATAAAACCAGCATATTGTACCCATGATTGCATTAATGTACACAGCTATGATTAAATTTAAAAAAAGAAAGAAAGAAAGAAAAGAGATTCTCTGGGACTGAACAGAGGTCCCCCAGAGCCAGAAAAGTAAGGAGGAGGTTCCCTTGTAACTCCCTGGCAACTGACCAGGTTCATGGAGAAATGTGTGCATCTTACCAGCCTAGCCTATAATTCCCCTACTCTGAGCCTGAGCCCTGAAGGGCCCAGCAGAGCCAGCCCGAGGACAGTCCAGCAGCACAGAGGGCAAACCAATGGCTGCCAACCGAGGCCTCGGCTCAACCATGACCTGGGACCTCTGCACGACCTTGGGCCCGGAGGCTCCAGTAGGACAAAGAGGCATTTCCCACCAGCCCAGCAGAAGCCTAAAATGTGTTGCCTTAAAGAAAATTTTTAAATGCATTATTTTTCACATGTCTGAGTTAATTAACTAAAATCAGTGCATTTATATCAGTGCCTGACAAACTCCAATACAAAATGGCTTGAATGTTTAAGAAAGACCAATGGGGCAAAGAGAAATGGGAACAAAGGAAGGTAGACACGGAAGATCCGGGGCCAGCACCTGTTCCCAGAGCCCGTCTCCCTCTTCCCAGCCGAGGCCATGTTTCCCCTTCTGAGCTCCTTCGAGCACTCGTCTTTTTTTTTTTTTTTTTTTGTAGAGACAGAGTCTCACTGTACTGCCCTTGGTAGAGTGCCGTGGCGTCACACGGCTCACAGCAACCTCTAACTCTTGGGCTTAAGCGATTCTCCTGCCTCAGCCTCCAGAGCAGCTGGGACTACAGGCGCCCGCCACAACGCCCGGCTATTTTTGTTGCAGTTTGGCCGGGGCTGGGCTTGAACCCACCACCCTCGGTATATGGGGCCAGCGCCTTACCGACTGAGCCACAGGCACCGCCCCGAGCACTCGTCTTAACCACCCGCAGGCCACTGGCCCTGTGTGTATGTTCCCGCCTTGAAATCCCCACAGAGGCTGAGCAACTGCAGTGAAACACCATGTATGCCTTTTCGCCCTCTGCCTCCAACCCAGCCCGACCCAGGCAGGGACGCAATTAGTGCTTTTAAAAATTGAATGAAATGGGTATTGTGTCAAGACACTCAGAGGTAGAGGCAGGTGGGGGCAGGTGGGCGCAAGTCAGGGAGCTCCTGGAGGAGGCTCCTTGGGTCTGGCTGGGGGAGAGGAGGAAGACATGGTAAGGAACAGAGGGAAAAGCAGGGCAAGGGCGAGGGGGCAGGCCTGGAGACCAGGCAACGCCCCCAGCCCTCTCAGGAACTGGCTCTAGGCCATCCAAGGAGCCCTTCACAGTACAGACCCTTCCTGGTCATGATTTATTCAACTAAGCTGTGTCTGAAAATATCCTAGCCAGGAGGTTGATTCTCTGAGGACCCAGCATGTGGGAGAACCTGCGCGCAGCCTCCAGATATAGCTCCTTCTCTACAATCCATGAGGCAGGCCGAGCAGACATCAGCCCATTTCCCAGAGGACAACACTGAGGCCACGATGACAGCTCTCACCCAAGGTTGACACAGGGCCAAGAGTTGCCAGAGGGAAAAGAGGGGAACAGAACCGCCCTAGCAGAAAGAAAACATTTGTCCTCTGGTCTGAGGAAAACAAACAGGGTGCAGCGGCCTACGCCCCCAAGACCCCCTACCTCCACCCCTGAACCAGCTGTCTGAGGGGTTGCCAAATGCTGAGTGAGGAAATCCGGGCCTAAGCTGGCAGGACACAGCACCAGCTAAATGAAACAGAGGGAAAGCACAAAGGAGCCAAGCCTCTGGGTTCCCTCTGGCGCTCTCAGGAGCCAAGGAACAAACCCAGACCACTGGGACCATCTGTGCCACTCTGTCTGCAACTCTTAAAGCAGGCCAGTGTCTTGGCTGTGTGACTACTACATGAAATGAATGTGGTATTCTGGTCCTGGGGTCAGAAATCAACAGAGGAAAAAATAAATAAATAAAATAAAATAAAAAGAAAACAGAGGACATGGGTTCAAATCCCTGCTCCCCCCCATGTAGCTTTGGCAAGCCTTTGAACTCCCTGAGGTTCAGTCTCCTCATCTGTGAAGTGGAGGTACTACACCTAGTTGGAGTGCTGCTGGAAGGATCAGATGAGATACTGAAATGGAGACAGAGACACGAGCATCCTGGTTTTTTTTTAAATTGCAGTTTGGCCAGGGCTGGGTTCAAACCCACCACCCTCAGTATATGGGGCCAGTGCCCTACTCACTGAGCCACAGGTGCCGCCCAGCGTGAGCATCCTGGGCTTTGGAGTTTTTGAAGCTTCATTCTTGCCTCACCTATGGGCACACGCACCTTCCCACCCATGGTCCCCACCCCATTCCAGGTCTTTATCTCTTTTCTTTTTCCCTTTTTGAGACAGAGTCTCACTATGTCACCCTCAGTAGAGTGCGGTGCCATCACACCTCACAGCAACCTGAAACTCTTGGGCTCAAGCAATTCTTTTGCCTCAGCCTCCCAAGTAGCTGGGACTACAGGCGCCCACCACAACGCCTGGCTAGTTTTTCTATTGTTAGTAGATATGGGGTCTCACTCTTGCTCAGGTTGGTCTCAAGCAATCGGCCTGACTGGGCCTCCCAGAGGGCTAGAATTACAGGCATGAGCCACCATTCGTAGCCAAGGCCCTTATCATTTAAATAAAAAGAAAGTGTAGCTGGGGACAGAGACGCATAAATCATAAATAATGAACAACAGAATGCTATACACAGCTGTACCTGTCACAGACACTCCTCTAATGTACTCTGATGAAAGCACTTGGGGAGCAAAGCTGTGCCCAGAACAGGATGCACCGAGGAAGCCTTTACCGCAAACCAGACCTTGGAAAGCAGGTGGGATTTCAGCAGGCAGAGGAAGAGAAGGAAGGGTTAGCCCCACAGGAGAGAGAGTGATAAAGACATGAGGCAAGAAAGAGCCTGACGAGGAGAGCGCCAGGGCAGCAGATGTCCCACTGAGTACGGGGACAAGGTGGGCACTGAGCCTAACCTCACACACACTAGAGTTTGACCTTTATCCCGAAGGCTAGGGGCTCCCCAACATTTCTGAATATATGAATCCCTTTTTTACACAAAAAAATTGATAGGATTTCTTTTGCAGAGGAGTTTTTAGGTTTGGAGCAAAACTGAGCAGAAAGAACAGTTAGCATATATGCCCCCCACACACACACACACACACGTACACACACACTTACACACACGTACACACACAGCTACCCTCGCTGTCAACAGCTCCCACCAGGTGGTCCATTTCTTGAAACCGATGAGCCCAAAGTTGCTGACACATCATTATCGCCCTAAGTCCATAGTTTACATGTGGGTTCACGGTGGGTTGTACACTCCTGGGTTTTGACAAATACACAGTGCTCTGTATTCACCATTACAGTGCCACGCAGAACCGTTTCACTGCCCTGAATACCCTCTGTGCTCTGACTGGTCATTCCTCTCTTCCCCTTAACCCCTGGCAACATGGATCTTTTACTGTCTTTATAGCTTTGCCTCTTCCAGATCATCATATATTTGGAGTCAAACAACATGTCGCTTTTTCAGGTTGTCTTCTTCACTAAACAACGTGCCTTTAAAACTCTCCATATCTTCCCATGGCTTGAGAGCTGGTTTCTCTGTCATCAAATAACATTCCACGGTCTGAATAAGAATCCCCTTTTGAGCGTATAAATTTTTTTTTTCAAGGTCATACATGAGTGGCATTTGTTTTCAATAGTAAAAAACAACAAAACTTCAAAATCAGGAGAAAATGAAAGGGCCTGAGAACCTCTGGCTCCCAGTGTAATACCTTGGTTCCCAGCTCGGGATTTGCCCGCTAACCTGGGCCCAGAGCCTAGAGTGGACTCTGTAATTCTGCTCCTCCCACCCAGCTCCAGGCTCAATCCCACTAGGGTCCCGCCCAGGTAATGCCCGGTGGGGCAGGACAGGTCTGTGTGCTGGGCCGGCGGAGCCTCCGCAGGCTGGGCTGGGTCAACTGGAACCGGGTCAGACCGCGTCGGTCAGGTCAGTTTTGAGCCGGTCAGGCCACACGGGTCAGTTGGGGAAAGCCAGGTCAGGTCCGGTAGACTCGGGTTCGGGGAAGGCCACACGCAACTGGGCAACGGGGTCGGTTCAGGTCAGTTCACGGGACTGGGCAGGGGGTTCTGGCCGGGCCGCTCCCCTGCCGCCCCGCTGGCACACCTCCACGTGGACCGTGGGACACGCAGGGCAGCGCCTGCTTCAGGTCGCCCACGGCCTTGTCCATGGCGCCGCCGGGAGCCGCAGGCACCGAGCCGGAGCGTGGCCGCCGCCACCTCAAGCCCCCAACCCCCCACCCCCCACCCCCGCACCGATACCACAGCCGTGGCCGTCACTCACGCTGGGTTCACAAATCTACCGTGCCCCGCGTATAAATATTTTAAATATCCCCCTGATATAACAATCGCATCTTTAGAATCCACAGATTGAAATGTATAACAACAAAAATTATGATAAATCCAGGGAGGCTTTGTGTATATTATTAGCTATAATGACTTTTTCATAAATTATGCACATCCCATGTCTTCGGTGCTAAATAAAGACCAAAATGACAGTGCTGGAAGCACAGGGATCCACATATCCCAGGGATTGGTGGCCTAAAGTTAGAAATGCTGTGGCCACAGGAAGATCCTTAGCTGCCCAATAGCTGGCCACAGCAGTCCCTGCTCACTACATGATGTAGTTTCACTCAGGGGGCCAGGACGCTGCGGTTTGCAGACTGAGTGGTGTATCTTGGAAAAGGGACCTTCCAGCGAGGCCACAGGACTTAGTCAGATTTGCATTTTTAAAGATCACTCTGACTAGAGGGTGCTTTGTACTCACTTCCTCCAAGTGCACAGGTAATCAACTTGAATAGATCACTGAAGATCACTCAAGAGGAATCCAACAGAAAAGTGGTAGGAAATACTTAAAGGAAACAGAAGGAAGCATGGCAGCCTGCTCAGCTGCAACGGACCGCCCTGTCGGTGGCCTTCAGTCCGAGGGAGTGCAGGGAGAAGGAACGAGGAAAGTTGAGAGGTCGGCGCAGGAAAAATGACAGACTGCCACACAGCATGTGATGAAGGAAGCAGCTGTGAATTTATTGGGTACACATGTTGGTATTTATACATTTTTACAGAGCTTACATAATGCAATCTTTTTGCTTACGTGTGCGGGTTATCTTTGCGTTTACAAGTGTGATTTATCATGCATTGTTATGTTTTAACGTTCCGCTTCCGGAGGGTGGCGGTTATTAGTCAACTCTGCCCGCTTTCTCCTATCTCAGTTTCTTATTATCTTTTTAGAACAGCTTGACATCTTCTTTATGTTAATGCTTGACTAATTCTACATTTACTATTTGATCTTATTGTTATTGATAATTATAATTTTGATTTAGAGTAAATTCTTTGACAAGTATTATTTTTCCTATTGATTTTTATTATGCGTGACAATTGGTGAAACAAGATGTTCTGAACAGGACTTTATGGTGGGTGGATGTGTTTCAGTGACTTTGTAACTTATGTAGATAATTTGTATTTTATGTCCTTGGGCTTATCGTCTTAGCTCACTGGTGGGAAAACATCTTTATGTGCTCATTGTTGGTGCCACTGAGTTTAGCAGCTCACAAGGCTGTGCTCTATCTGGATTAGTAGTGCATTGTGCTCATTCTTAGGAAAGTACATATTGACAATTTATCAGAACAAACAGACTTCTGGTACAGGATGACAAACACATGAGTAGACGCCACAATCTTTAAACTTAAGCGGGTAACTGAGCATGCTAGGCAACATTTCTGATGCTGTGCATACTGGGGGCGCTGGGGGCAAAGCTCCGGGGAGCACAAACCACCTTCCCGTCGTTCTATAACGCGGACAGCACTGCCTCACTACGGCTATATGCCGTGGGTGCGGCATTTCCCCCTTTTTTGTTTTTAAACCGTAGTTCAAAGACTTCTTGGCGTATAGAGTTAATAGAGGAAAACAGATACTGTATGAGACATGGTAAGAACAACATAACACAAAATGACAAACAACTAATAATGGTTATGAGTACAATATACTGGATCCAGTTAAGAGGATTGAGTGTTCTAAACTCATTAGTTAAAGATTGAGCCAATGTGTTAAGAGAAGTTATTGGTAAATGAGCTTGACTCATGGCTGTAATATCTTGTTGTAAGCCGTGTAAATCATGTGTTATATCATTGTCTCTCCAAACACCTTGTAAATGTGCTTGCACTTTACTCTATGATTCAGACATGTTGTATGGTAGAGGTGTAATGCAAATAGCCTGAAATGCTGAGTGACACTTTGTTTGTAGTTTCTGCTGTATATACTTAATATCTTGACTTAAAGCTAACACTACTTTTTCTAAGACATTTAATTTGGCTTCTAGTTTATTGTTAATACTGGCTTGTGTCATTAAAGTTAAAGTTAGATTATTGTTAAAAGTATTGACATAGTGTGCTGTATGCACTTGTTGCACTAAAGCTGTAGTAGCTACAGTAAAGGTGGTGATTATAGAAATTAAAGCTGCAATACCTAAAATTAAGGTTGTTACAAATTTTTTGGGCCTAATTAATTCATTAAGTGTTTCTAACACTTGTAATGCTGCATTATCATATTATGGATTGTTTTGCAGATTTACAGGTAACATTACATATGAAGGTTTTTTTACAATTAGCATAACATTTACTTGTTTAACATGTTGTATATCAAAGGACGCAATACAATTAGTTATTTTTATAAGTTAAAAGATTTTAAAGGAAATACATAGTTAACTGGATCACATGTAAATTCTTTCACAAATTCTCTTTTATGAGTTTTATTTAACCTGCACAGACCATCTACAAACATTCTAAACTTTCTTGAACTTTTGCCCTGCCTTTTACTTTCTTACATAACTATTCTGTTTCAGGACAAAATTTATCACACAAGATTCTTTCTTTACACAATGTCATTCTCCTTTCTGTTTAATTTCTCTTACTCTCAAAAACTTACTTTCCACTAAACAGGATCCTAGTTTACTATGAAGTCACTTATTCACTCAGCTAAACTGATAATTAGAAGGTTTAAAAGGCAAGAATTTTATTCGTTGACAAAGATTCAGTTTGTAAAAATATTTTTCTTATTTATACAAATTACTAGTGGCAAAGGGTCAATAATAAAGGTTTTAAATCTCACCCTTGGGATTCTGCCAGTGCTGCTGTCTGGGGGCTGTAACACTTGGGAGGCAGGCCCGCCCCACGAAGGGCAGGGGGGCCCCCAGCTTTCTTCCCCGCTGGGTTTTTTCAGCCGTCTTGGAGCTAGTGGAAATGTGTCCGGTGGTTTTGTTCGCTATCGGTGAGTGTACTTTCATTTTCTTCAAGCGGCGGGTGAGATCTTGTAGCAGCTGCTGGCGCCTCCTTCTGCGTTGTTTTTTCCGAATCTGAGTTAACTACTCCTGGAATAACTTCGAAGTTTTTAGTATAATTTGAACTTCTACTAATTGTAATTCCAACCGTTCCAGGTAAAAGTTGCCTTTTCATTGCAGTGGGGATTAAAGTAACACCGTCCCATTTGGATAATAAGACATTCTTTTCATTTGCTAAATTTAAACCTGCACTTTTAGGAGTGCCCCGTGAAAGGTCATGAATAGTAAATTCAGGGGCTTGAGGATTCAATGTAGATAAAGGCTGTGTGTTACAAGCTACAGCCTGTTCTCCCTTGGGGCCTGGGCTGGGAGAATGCCCCTTATCTAGTTTTTTGATCTCTGTACGTCCTGATCCTCAGGATCAGTGTCTCCCTTGTTATTTAAGGGGGTTCCATTCTTATGAAATTTTGATTTACATTCATTTCTCTAATGTCGCCCCTTCTTACAACGAGGGCATAAGCCGGGCGGTTCCCCCCTCGGCTTATTGGCATGGGACTGTTTACAGTCCTTCTGCATGTGACCTGGCTTGCCACAATTGTAGCAAGTGTCAGCAGGAGCTCTCGGCCCCTTACCTCCCTTATTGAAGGTATTTTTAACATAGGTGCTGAATTTCTGTCCTTGCATCGGACTGAAGGCCACCGACTGGGCGGTCCGTTGCACTCAGCCAAGACGGGCTGAGAGCCTAGACAGACTCCCCAGTACGGGAAAAGGGTCCACATTCCCACATAGACTCCTGCAATTCTAGCCCTGGTAGAATCCCTCAACCCTCAGGGCCCTGAAACTAACAGAAGGCGCTGCCTCCAGATTGTGCAACAGCACCACTCCAAGGAGGGAGCTCACACCGGGTCCCAACACTCCCTGAGACCCAAGCAGCTGTAGCACGGTGCCATTGTAGAACCCCATCCACAGCAGACTGCCTACTGTCCTGGGGCCCACCACTGCAGGAACTGAGTCTGCAGCTGCTGCCCTCAGGGATAAGGTGTGAGCTGTTACAGGTTGCCAGCCCCACAGCCCAGGTATACTGAGGTGTGGACTATCACCATCAGAGGTGAAGGTGCAAACAAAGGGTCAGCTGCCACAGCCGGGCCCAGTCACTGGTGGCATGTGTGTTCCCCACCTGCTAACCCAGGCGGCTGCGTCTGAAAGTGGCACCACTCTCCCAGAAGCAGGGCAGCAGCAAGGCTACTACACCCCTTACCTAACTATTCAACTGGTGGCCCAGAGATCACCTTGTCCCTGCCTACTGTGGCTGGCACCTCCATATACCATCAAAGTTCCTGAGGACAAGCCCACCCAGCCCAACTTCACCTCCCCACCCCCTGCCAGAGCACATAGTCCTATAGCAGCAAATTGCCCAGCCCAGTCCACCACCGTTGGCACCTGAATAATCTCCTGGGTACCTGAGGAGGTACCAGTTTATCTGTCCCCTACCTGTGTACCTGTGGTACTGGTGACTGACCTTCCTACTCATTACAGCCACCACCAACACACATCACTTAGTACCCAGAGGGTCATCTCCCCACTTCCACTGTCATTGCCAATGCCACACTGCCAGCCCACAGGCACAACAACCTACCCATGTGCCCCACAGCTGCCACTAACTAGTATCCAAGCAAGCCTTCTGGAGGCCCAAGAATTGGCCCACCTAAACCCACTAACCCTGGTGCCAGTATACACCACCCTGAACAGGTACATTCAGCCTACTGCTGCCAATACTGGGACCCAAAGACTAGCTGGCATCCTAGTCCCCAGAAAAACTTCACCACAGCCTCTACTAAAAAACTGCACCCTAAGCCACCAAGGAAAACACAGATACCATTGACACTATTTTCAGCTGAAGAAATCATACAGAAACTACATTACTGCCTGCACCTAGATTCCAAGTCAAAGTGCCCTACCTCACTAGTAATAGATCCATCTTCAGGAAAATGTCCTCCCCTACAGAAGCAAATTCAAAAAATTGGAAGAAACAACTGTTACATCAGATGCACAGATATCATTGTACGAACATAGGAAACATACAAAAGCAAAGAAATATGACACCTCCAAAGGAACATAATAATTTTCCAGCAGCAGATCACTATCAAAAAGAAATTCACAGAATTACAGAAAAAGAATTCAAGTTGATTCTAAAGAAGCTCAATGAGATACAAGAAAATCCTGAAAAAGAATACCAAAAAAATAAGAAAAACAATCCAGGATATGAATGAGGAATTTACCAAAGAAAGAGAGAGCATAAAAAAAGAACTAAAGAGAAATTCTGCAAGTGAAAGAGTCATTGAATGAAATACAAAATGCATTTAAGGATTTCAATAATAGGGTAGATCAAGTGAAATAAAGAATTTCAGAACTTTGAAATAACCCAATCAGACAAATAAAAAGGAAGAAGAACTTTAAAAATGAAAAAAGCCTTTGTGACAAATGGGACACCATCAAGCAGCCACATACTAAAAGTATTGGAGTCTCGGAAGGCAAAGAGAGAATGAAAGGGTTAGAAAAGCTATTTAACAAAATAATAAATAAAAACTTTCCAGGCCTAACAAGAGGTTTGCAACCAGGTATAGAAGTCTCTGAGAGCCCCCAATATGATGAAAAAGGTTTTATCAGCTCTGCGCCCATAGCTCAGTGGTTAGGGCACCAGCCACTTGCCCCAGGGCTAATGGATTCAAACCCAGCCCAGGCTTGCTAAACAATAATGATAACACCACCAACAACAACAAAACAAAAATAGCCGGGCATTGTGGCAGGTGCCTGTAGTCCCAGCTACTTGGGAGGCTGAGGCAAAAGAATTGCTTAAGCCCAAGAGTTTGAGGTTGCTGTGAGCTGTGATGCCACAGCACTTTACCGAGGGCAACATAGTGAGACTCTGTCTCAAAAAAAAAAAAGAAAAAGGTTTTATCCACGGCACATTATAGTCAAACTGTCTAAAGACAAGGAGAAAATTATAAAAAATAGCAAGAGAAAAGCTTTTATTCAACTATAAATGTACTCCTATCAGACTAGCACCAGTTATCTCAACAGAAACCTTATAGACCAGGAAAGAACGGGATGAAATATCCAAAGTCCTGAAAGAAAAATACTGGCAGCAAAGAATACTATGCCCAACAAGATTTATAAATGAAGGAGAAATAGTCTTTCTCAGACAAGCAAAAGCTGAAGGAACAACATTGTGAGTATAGAAAATGCTACTAAATTGTACATTTTAGTGCAATCGGGGTCTCACTATACTGCCCAGGCTGTACTCAAACTTCTAGGCTCAAGTTATGCTCCTCAATCAAATCAGCCTCCTGAGTACCTTGGACTACAGGCATGAGCCACTGTACTCAGCAAATAGGTTTATTTTATGTTCTATGAATTTCACTTCATTGAAAAAATGAGGGGGAAAGATAGGCTAGGGGTTAGCCTCACCTTGAGATAGGGTTAACACCTGGAAGGGGCATGGAGGTAACTTCTAGGGGGCTGGCTAACTCAGTTTCTTGGGCTGGGTCCTGGTTGCACATGTGTGTGAATTTGTGAAAATTCCTCAAGCTATATCCGGGTAACATGTGCAGTGTCATCTATATTTTATATACTAGTAAAAGGAAGTTGGTTTTGTCTTTTTTAGAAAAGGAAGTCCTTGCTAATTTAAGATGGTAACAAAAGCTTTTAACCAGGGACAGAGCAAGGATGAGGGTGACATGAGTGAGGTGAATCACCCAAGTGCAGGGTCAGAGCCTATCTTCGTTTAAAATATTGATATTTTATTCATCAGCCTTTTTTGCATTTGATTTTTTTTTAATTACTACTAAAAAATTGCTCATCTTAGTTACTGAGGTTTTTGGCATCCTCTTTGCTATGGTCTGAATATTTGTGTCCCTCCAAAAATTCATAGGCTAAAAACTTCGAAGGTGATGGTATTAACAAGTGGGGGCCTTTGAGAGGCAATGAGGTCATGAGGTTCTCTGCTCTGGTGATTAGAATTAGTGGGTAAAGTGAGGCCCTGAGTCCCTGCTCACTAAGTGACATAGCTTTATACAAGAGGCCTGAGGGAGTTTCTGCCCCTTTCACCACATGAGGATAGAGCAAGACAACACCATTATGAGGAGCAGACCCTCACCAGACCCCACAAATCTGTGGGCACCTTGATCTTGGACTTCCCAGCCTCTAGAACTATAAGCAAAGAATTGTTTATAAATTACCCAGACTAAGATATTTTCTTATAGCAGCCCAAACAGACTGACATCCTTCAATTTTGCACCCAGATAAGTACCTCATTTATCACCCGTAAGTCCTGCCCCTATTTCAACACAGCACCATTGGGAAACCAGTGCAAATGCAATCCAAATAGCCCTCAAGGAGGAGCCTGCTCTTACCTTCCTCTCAATGACTCCAACTCCACAGCACACTCAGAAAGACAAATATACGGGGGCACTTCCTGCAGAGAATGGGCTTCCTGAAGTGCCTACTGCAGCCTTGGGTGGCATAAACCAGACCCTAGTCCCTTTTCCAAGATACACCACTCAGTCTCTAAACCCTGCAGCATCCCGACCCCCTGAGTGAAGCTACAGCACTTAGTGAGCAGGGACTCAGGGCCCCACATTACCCACTAAGGCATTGGGTAAAAGATAGTAGCCATAGCTCAGAAAGGGGGCTCCCAGGAGGACCCAAATAAATAGACTTTCCTCATTCTCATAATACTTAACAACACTCACTTCTGGAAGAGCCTTAGAGTCTTTTTCTGTTTTGTTTTTTCAGTAGGCAAAGGTAAGTGCAGGGTCTTGAGTGTGCATTTCAAAAGAAGACAAAATGGAGAACACAGCATTATTTCTCCAGTACTCTCTCCTTGAATTCCTGGAGGATTTGTTTATGGAATCAGATCCTCCTATAATGAACAAAAGCTTTAAGCCTGTGTCACTTTCCCTTGGATGAAATATGAACTCTTTAAATAAATACACAGTTATGTGGCAAATAATGACAGGGACATATTCTGAGGAAAGTATCATTGGACAATTTTGTCACTGTGTGATCACAGAGTGTACTTACACAAATCTAAATGGTACGGCCTACTATACACCTAGGCTATATGGTACAGCCAGCCTGTTGCTCCTGGGCTATATGGTACAGCCAGCCTGTTGCTCCTGGGCTATATGGTACAGCCAGCCTGTTGCTCCTGGGCTACACACCTGCACAGTATGTCACTGTGCTGATACTGTAGGCAACTGTAACACAATGGCAACTTGTGCATCTAAGCACAGAAAAGGTACAGTAAAAATATGCTGTTATAACCTCATAGGACCATTGTTGTATACGTGGCCCATCTCTGACCATAACATTGTTATGTAGCGTGTGACTATATTTTATAAAGCAGTATTTTTTTTATCCAAAGAACGTGATCACGTTTTCAATATTTAATAACAACATTTTTGATCCAACTAATGGAGGTACATTTACAAAGAGACACATGAATGTTTAAAAATTAATATCATAGCAGATAAAAGACCTATAAAGATTGGGCGGCGCCTGTGGCTCAGTCGGTAAGGCGCCGGCCCCATATACCGAGGGTGACGGGTTCAAACCCGGCCCCAGCCTAAACTGCAACCAAAAACTAGCCGGGTGTTATGGCGGGCGCCTGTAGTCCCAGCTACTTGGGAGGCTGAGGCAAGAGAATCACGTAAGCCCAGGAGTTGGAGGTTGCTGTGAGCTGTGTGAGGCCACAGCACTCTACCGAGGGCCATAAAGTGAGACTCTGTCTCTACAAAAAAAAAAAAGATTATATATATCTACATCTATATGAACATATTTATGATATATTTACTTTATTTTAAAGTGCAACCACATTCTAGAACAGCATAGTCCAATAGCCATTTAGCCACAACTGACTATTGAGCACTCGAAATGTATCTTCTATGACTGAGGGACTGAATTTCTTATTTTTTTTAATTTTAATTAGTGTAAGTTTAAATTTATTTAAATAACCACATGTGGTTAATGGCTACTGCATTAAACAGTGCAGATCTAGATAGCATTTTGCAAACACTTAACTCACTGAACATTAATTGGCAACTTCTTACCAATTCAATAAATGTGCTTCTCAAACACTGGTACTTATTTCCATAATAAAACAAATAGGTTAGAAAGTGTCATGTAAAACTAGATCCCATTCACATTAGAACCAAAAATACATACGTTAGAATGAATTTTTAAAGACTGTACATGACCTAAATAAAGAAACCTAGAATATCTCACTAAGGTTTTTTTTTGGACCAAGTGCTCAACCCAGGGAAGTAGAAAAAAGAACAAAATAAAGAAAAAGTACTAATAATTAGGCAAATGAAAGAGGTAGTGTGGGTGGGGCTCGAGGCCAGCTCTGCTTTAAATGAGAGAGCTGGGGACACCCTTCTGGGAAGGTGATGACAATTTTTTCAGCCAACATTTGCAATATAAGAATGAACGAATCGGGCCGTGCCTGTGGCTCAGTGGATAGGGCGCTGGCCCCATACACTGAGGGTGGTGGGTTCAAACCCTGCCCCGGCCAAACTGCAACAACAAAATAGCCGGGCGCCTGTAGTCCCAGCTACTAGGGAGGCTGAGGCAAGAGAATCACCTAAGCCTAGAAGTTGGAGGTTGCTATGAGCTGTGTGATGCCACAGCACTCTACTGAGGACAACAAAGTGAGACTCTGTCTCTACAAAAAAAAAAAAGAAAGAAAATGAATGAATCATGTACAGATAAAATGATTTGTAGACCAGGGTTTATCTACCATTGATTGACATGTTAGGCCAGATAATTCTTTACTGTGAGAACTGTCCTATGCATTGTAGGATGTTAGCAGTATCCATGGCCTCTACTCATTAAATGCCAATACCACACCCAACTCATCCTAGTTGTGACAACCAAAAATGTCTCCTGACATGGCTAAATGTCCCCAAAGAGGGAAAGGAAGAGGAGAGGAGGGGGGGAGAATAGCCCCAGCAGGGAACACTGTTTCAGACAAACGAAGAGTATGTTCAAGGTTCCTGAGGTGGGAAAGGACCGAGGTATCCAGGGACCAAAAGAAAGACTTGTCCAAGCTGACACTGGTGAGGAAGATGGAGGCAAGGCAGAGCCTGGGGGCCCCGGCATCCAGTACCCACGGGAATCTGAGTTTCATTCTAAGAGAGACAGAAAAACATTAAGTCACTGAAGGGCTTCGGGAGGGGCCAGGCCATGATCTGTTTGACTCAGGGGACAGCTGCAAGGGTCAGGTGGAAGCAGGGGGTTATTCAGGAGTTCAAAGAACAGTAGAGGATAGTGTTGAAGAACTGAGTCCTTAGCAGTTGATGAACTTCTTTGTGCCTCAGCTTCCTCACCTGTAAAATGGGCATAACAGTAGTACATCTCCCCAGAGGGTGGGTGTGAGGATGAAAAGGAATTAGTGTTTGCAGTACAGCTAGACAAGGTCTGGCCCATAGCATGTGCTTTCGAGGCAATTTGCTCTTATCATGACTGTGCTAGCCCAGATGGAAAATGATGATGTTGGCTCTGAGTGGAGGCCAGTGTAATCACTTCTGTGGAGAGCTGCAGCTGGAGGGGGCCATCGGGCTAAAAGGTTTACTGACGATGTAAGAACAGAGAGAAGTGGGCAAAAAAGAAAACCAATGAGAGGTGGAGCACCAGGAAACTGACGGGCTAGGCAAGTGGGTGCTGAGGGAATTGAAGCCATCATGGATAACCCCAGAGGTCTGGGCTTAAGCAACAGTGTGAATGGGGTCCATTTATGTGATGGGAAAGACTAAAGATCAATTTAGGACATATTAGATTTAAGATACCCATGTGGGTCTATTAAGTCATGGCTGATCGAAGGGTCAGAGCTCAGGGAAGAGTTGTGGACTGAATATAGAAACCTGTTCTTCATCTTTTGCAAAGAAAACATTTAATAATTTAGTTTGAATGCATTATTTGGTCATAATATGTAAAGGCACTCAAATTCTAAGGAATTTATTGTACAGATAGATTCAAAACAAAAATTCACATTTATATAAATCATTCGTTGAAGCATTGTTTGTAATAGTACAGTTTATAAATCACCTAAATAACACTTGAGAGGGGACTGGTTAAATATATTGTTATATGGCCATAAAATAGAATATTGCTTTTTTTTTTTTTTTTGGCCAGGGCTGGGTTTGAACCCGCCACCTTCGGCATATGGGACCGGCGCTCTACCCCTTTGAGCCACAGGCACTGCCCAGAATATTGCTTTTTCTTAAATTTTATTTTTTATTTGTATATATTCATGGGATATAAGAGCACCGTGGTAAAGTCAGAGTCTTCATCACATCCATGGATGGAGTAACACATGTGGTGTCCACCAAGCAACCTCTCATCAGCCACCCCCTTCTCAGCCCTCCCCTCTTCCAGGTCTCCTGCCCATCGTTCCACACTCTGGCACCACGTGCACAAGTCATTTAGTTCCCACTTATGAGTGAGAACATGCTGCATTTGTCTTCCTGCGTCTGAGCTGTTTCACGTAAGATCATGGTCTCCAGTTCCATCCATGTTGATGCAAAGGACTTGATTTCATTCTTTTTCATAGCTGCAAAGGACTTGATTTCATTCTTTTTCATAGCTGAATAATATTTCATTGTATATGTATACAACATTTTCTTTACCCCATCGTCTGCGGATGAATGCTTAGGCTGATTCTGTATCTTTGCTATTGTGAATAGTTCTGTGATAAGCATACAAGTGCTGGTTATCTTTTTTACATATTGATTTCTTTTCCTTTGGGTAGACTCCCAGAAGTGTGATTGCTGAATCACATGGTGGTTTTATTTTTAGTTCTTTGAGAAATCCGCATACTGTTTTCCACATAGGTAAAATTGAACACTGTACAATTGATTTTTTTTTAAAGTCAGCTTAACATGTCCTGATACAGAATGATCCACCAGAGATACTGTTCAGTAGGGGAAAAAAAAAACAAAGTACACCAAAAAAATGTATAATAGACTACATGATAGGATATGTAGTGTGCTCCTCATACTCACCAAAAAAGGAATAGATTTGCTAAGCTTGTTACAAGCACAGAATATTTCTGGAAGGTTACACAATTGCTAACAATGGTAGCAATGGCTAGATGACAGGAGTTGATGAAAGATTTACTTTCTACTCCAGGTTTTTTTTTCTACCATTGCATATGGAACCCCTAGCACGTATTTGTTACTATTTTAAGTTTTATTTTTGCTTATTTGTTGACAAGATCTTACTCTGTCACCCAAACTGGAGTGCAGCAGCACAATCATAGCTCACTGCAACCTTGAATTACTGGGTTCGAGGATCCTCCTGTCTTGGTCTCCCGAGTAGCTGGGAGTACAGGCACTCACCACCACACCCAGGCAATTTTTTTAATGTTTTGTACAGACAGAGTCTCCATATGTTGCCCAGGCTGGTCTTGAACTCCTGGCCTCAAGTGATCCTCCTGCTTCAGCTTCCCAAAGTGCTGAGATTACAGGCATGTGGCACCACACCCAGCCATAATTTTTTAAAAAATGAACATGGTCTGGTGGGGAAACTCACTCTAGTAGTAATGTGGAGAAAGAGACCAGAGACAGGATACCTACCAGTCAGCAGGCTACTGCAGTGGTCCAAGCAAGAGAAGAAATGGGGACTAGGGCTAAGGCTGTGTCAGTGAGGACGGAGAGGAAGACCGGGCCACAAGGAGCAATTTGCAGAGAGTCCAAACTTGCACAAATGACTGGATATGGGTTGTGAAGAGGAGAGAGCATGACGGCTGGGACTTGGCTGAGTCTCAGGTCTGCCTCTTCCTCCAACACCTCCTGGAAGGCTTGAAGGCTAGAGATCTGCCTGAACAAGCTGAAGAGAGGGGTACCTAGGACTGAGGGTGTACCTGGGTGAGCAGAGCGCTCCAACTGCCCGCCATGCATACACACACCCACACACACTCACCATCACGTGGACTCCTGGGCCTCTGCCCATGCTCTCATCCAGAGAAGCTGAAACTTACATGCTTTCCTACACTGTGCACATTGGGAAAATGAACACCCACGACATTCTTCTTTCCTTCCTGCCAAGGAGCAGCAGAAATGTCTGCAACATAAAGAAAATATTTCTGACTCTTTCTTCTTCCCCGTGTGAGAGCTGAATTTCCCCGCCCTTTGGAACAGCCTGACCCAGGACAACTGTAGCATGCTTCATTTGCAAGCGGATGAAGAGTGTTAGGTAATTGTCAGCCTTTTCATAGGGAGTGGGGGATACCAGCAGCTTGTAAATCAGGAGGCAGCAGCTTGCCCACAAAGCAGTCTTGCCAGAGATGAGTCCTGACTGTGGAAAGTTAAGGTGGCAGTGTCCTCAGACAACTGTGGGATCTCTGCTTGCATTTTTGTTCCCAAATCCAGTTTTTATAAAGGAAAGAAAAGAGTTAATTCTGCTCACATTACAAAAATGCATCTTAAAAGTCTTGTTTATTCCTAGGCACAACTATCCCTGCCCAAAAATGCTAATTCATTTTCTCGCTAATCAGCACCCAAGGGACTATTCTCACTTCTCATACAGCTCTTCTTGACCCATCCCTGGCTTGGTGCAGACTGAGAAGAGCTGAGCTCAGCTGATCCAAAGCCCCAAGGTTGAGGCTGACACTCCAAGCAGCCCCACATTCCCTGCCCTGGAGCCTTCTTCCGGGCCTGCAGCCCAGCACACAGGCGCGTGGAGGATCGCACCAGAAGGCAGGGCCTAGCCTCCACAGAAGGCTCTGGCTGTCTCTTAGACACCCTGTGCTGTGGCAGCCTGCAGCCACCTCCCCATGGGAGCCACCCTTGAGAGATGAAGCCGCCCTTCATATACAAGGGTCTTCCTTGCTTTATAGCCTCAATCTTGCCTTCCCATTCCTCCACCTGAAGGCCATGTCTGTTATTTTCTGTGTTTTGATGCTTTGACATCTGGGACTGCCCCACCCAGGGTTAGTCAATTCCTAGAGATAAGACATACCTCCCCCATATACACCCAAACCAGAGTCTATACTCTCAACCTTGTTTACTGGGTCCTGATCACCCAAGGCCAGGTAGCACACAACCAGGGACAGCCCCCACGCCCAGAGCCCCCTGAAATTATTCAAATTAGCCAGATCTAAACCTGCTCCCCCTGCCTTGCCATTCAAAGGCTCTTGCCCGGAATGTACCTCCTCCATGTCTCCTGACCCACCTGGAGCTTCCCCTGCAGGGCCCCACTGTGTGGCGTGCCCCTCCTCTTGGGATTTGTGAGTGTAACAATTTTCTTTCAATGGTAGCCATCTCTTGACCTATTGGCCTGGCCATACCCAATAATGAAACCTATATTTTGAAATAATGACCTCAGGCTTCAGTTCCTACTATCTTCTGAAACTCTCCTCACCAGGAGACATTTCTTTTTTATTCTTTTACTTTTCTCTTTTTTTTTTTTTTGAGACGGAGTCTCACTCTGTTACCCTGGGTAGAGTGCTGTGACGTCACAGCTCACAACAACCTCAAACTCTTGGGCTTAAGCAATTCTCTTGCCTCAGCCTCCCAAGTAGCTGGGACTACAGGCGCCCGCCACAACACCGGGCTATTTTTTTGTTGCAGTTGTTTAACTGGCCCAGGCCGGGTTCAAACTCGCCACCCTTGGTGTATGTGGCTGGCGCCATAACCACTGTGGTATGGGTGCCGAGCCAGGAGACATTTCTTGTTTCCAAATCTAATGGGGATACACTTTATTTATTTTATTTATTTATTTATTTTTATTTTTATTTTTTTTTGAGACATAGTTTCACTCTGTCACCCTCGGTAGAATACAGTGGCATCATACCTCAAACTCCTGGATTCAAGAGATTCTCTTGCCTCAGTCTCCCAAATAGCTGGGACTGCAGGTGACCTCCACAATGCCCAGCTATTTTTAGAGATGAGGTCTCACTCTTGCTCAGGCTGGTCTCAAACTCCTGAGCTCAGGTGATCCACCTGCCTCCACCTCCCAGAGTGCTGGGATTACAGGCGTGAGCCACCACGCCTGGCTTTGGATACACTTTAGTCCAGAGGCTGCCAACCTTTTTTCTTCTCTGCTGCATATTGGAAGAATAAGAGTTGGGCCATACAATAAATAAGCAAACACTAACAAAAGCTGATTATCAAAAAAAACAAAATAAAATAAAAAGGTCCCTGCATACTTCTCATGATATCCCACCACAGATAAGCAAAAAAAGTCCTCACAAAATCAAAATGCGACCTGTGGGCCACAGGTTGGACACCCTACTTTAGTCCTTACTTCCCATCACTGACCACTCCCTTGCTGCAACTTGCCTGTTCTGTGGTTTTGCTCTTTTATATATTTAAGGACTTAAATATCAGTGTTTTTAGGGCCCGGTCCTGAGTTCTGTTTTCTTCTACCTTCTGAAATGTCCTCACCAGGACAGTTTGTTTTCTTCTAGGTCTGCACATGCTCCCAGCGTACTCATCATTATCACCTATTCGCCAACAGCCACCAATAACCTTTCCTCTGCACTGACCTCACTCCCCAGCTCCAGCGGGACCTCTCCCTGTGCATGACACTTCAAGCTCAACATGGCCAATGCTAAAGTCAGGATCTTTTGCTCCAAAGCTGCCTCTTCTCTGCTTACCCTTCAGAGCACCCACATAAGAAACCTGGGCATCCTGTGACTTGTTGTAAACATATCCAGGAAGGGCCTAGGTACTGGACAGTCTCAGGCTTGAGTCTCTCCAATCTGCCCCATCTTCCTGCCTCCACTGGTCCTGCCCTATCACAGACCCTTGTCCCCTTCAAGAGAACTCCTGCCCTGTGCTCCCAGATTGCTCTGCATCCACCCAGACCTCCCTCCAGTCCCACCCATTGCCACAGTGCTCATTAATCCATCCAAAATCAAATTCTCCCCATACTTCTCTCCTGTACTAGAGCCTTCCACGGCTCCCCACTCCTTTCTGGATTTTAAAACCTGTGCTCTGATAAATCCAATCTTTTGTGATCTTGTTCCTTTTCCTTCCCCAAGTGTGTCTCAGACCCCATATCCCCCATCCTGAATTCCACACTCCAGACACACAGAACCTGGGAGCTTATTGCCCCAAGTGCACCTCACACCTCCCCGCACCTTCCTTCCGAGGCGCTCTTGGTCAGGAATGGCTTTCTTCCCCTTTTCAGAATATAACTACGGCTTTCTCTGAAACCCTCCTTTGAATCCCTTCCTTTTTACCTTTTAGGCAGCACCTACAATATTTGATTGTTCTTATTTCTTTTTATGTTTATTCAAAAACATTTATTGAAAATCTACTTTGTGCCTGGACCCAGAGGCCCCACGTAGCCCCTCCCTGACTCCAGGGAAGACTCACACCACGCTGCCCCCGAGGCTTTCTACCTCCCTTCCTCTGCTGTAAACAAGGACAAAGAGGAGGAGTCCACGTGGCCCTCTTGTCACCCCCACACTGCCCTCAAAAGAACCTTTCTAAAGAATTCATCCCTCTGGGCATTTCACTCCCTTCCCGTAAAACTTTCATGACTCCCCAGTACCCAAGTTCAAACAGGTGAGGCCCGGCTTCTTCCACTGGCTCTTCCCCAGTCTCCTTGTCCCCTCTCAACACACACTGCCGCAGGCAACCCACACGGCCTGTGTCTTTCTTCCTCTGCTTTGTTGCGCTTTGTCTCTACTACACCTTGGCTCCTGCTGTCTCCTCTGCCTTAAATCCTCTCCTCACCTGGCTTGCAACAATTCTGTGGGGCAGCAGTTTGGTAGGGACAAGCTCCCAATGGGGCTGGCGGGGCTCACTCCTGCACATGTGATCAGCTGACAGGTGGACTGGACCTGGGTGAGTCCTGAGGGTCTCCCTCCGTGACAGGCAGTTGGGTGGGCCTGTCAGTAACAGCACTTCAGTTCAGGTCTGTCTGTGTGGCCAGCTTGGGTGTCCTCACATGGCAGCTGGTTTCTAAGGGGCAGGTCTTGCTGGGCAAGCGCTCAAGAGATCTCTGCTTGCACTACATTTGCTCAAATCCTATAGGCCAAAACATGGAGATCTACCACAGTCCGCCCTTAGTCCTGAAGAGTAAGGAAATGGCACCTTCCTCCCATGAATTATACCCACAGTGCTTTCCCAAAGTACCCAAAATGCTATCCAATCTCAGCATTGGGCTCAGACCCCATGATCTCAACTGTGCAGCAGATCTGGATGTGGCTGGGTTTCCTTGGGTACAATTCCTCAGGCATGGCCTCTCTCTTTTTCTTTTTTTTTTATTAAATCATAGCTGTGTACATTAATGCAGTCATGGGGTACAATGTGCTGGTTTTATATACAATTTGAAATATTTTCATCAATCTGGTTAACATAGCCTTCATGGCATTTTCTTAGTTATTGTATTAAAACATTTATATTCTACCTTTAGTAAATTTCACAGGTACCCTCATAAGATGCACCATAGGTGTGGTCCCACCAATTACCCTCCCTCCACCCATCCTCCCCTCTCCCCTCCCCTCCCTCTCCCTGTGGCCTCTCTTGAGACCTGTGAGCTAAAGAGACAAGGTATCTGTCTTCACACACCCAGGGTACATGGTGAAGCAGGGACAGGATAAGCTCAGTAGATGCTCCCACCACAAAGGAGAGAAAGAAGAGGCAAGTAGCAGTCCCTGGATCAAAGGAATCCTGAGATCAAGCCAGGCACATGGTATCAGAACCCTGACTCTAGAGGCAGGAATGTTACTTGAACAGGACCCCATTCTCCTTGGCTCTTGGTTATACCCTCTGGGCTCTTGGTTCTGGCTTCTCAGAGGTCCTTCTTTCCCTGAGAAAAACCTCTGTGTATCCGGGCCACCTTCCTGCCCATAAAAAAGTTGGGGACCCAGAGGCTTATTTTCGCTATGAACTATTTCAGTTCCTTTTAGTCCAAACTGGCAGAGCCATTGCCAAAACAATGCTCCTTAAAACTTCATGGGTTTTCTGTAAATATTATCGGGGTCTGCTTCATGCACCCAAAGCCACATGCATAATTTCAAGAAGACTCTATTCTACTTCAGCTATGGGACAACATCCTTGGTGTTCTTAAAAATCCTTTTTTTTTTTTTTGGAGACAGAATCTCACTTTGTTGCCCTCGGTAGAATGTCAGGGCATCACAGCTCATAGCAACCTCAAACTCTTGGGCTTAAGTGATTCTCTTGCCTCAGCCTCCCAAGTAGCTGAACTACAGAAGCTCACCACAACGCCCAGCTATTTTTTGGTTGTAATTTTCATTGTTATTTGGCAGGCCCAGGCTGGATTTGAACCCACCAGCTCCAGTGTATGTGGCTGGTGCCCTAGCTGCTACACTATAGGTGCTGAGCCAGAAATCCTTTTGTTTAGCTGAGAAGGTCTACTGGGCACCGCTTAAATCTTCCTGGGGTCTTAAATGTTCTCTAGTCATACCCTTGATTTGATCTTTACCTTTAAACCAGTTCTTACTTTGAGAACCCACTACCTGCTAAAGAACCTAGAAATGAGAACTAGTTTTCTTTTCTAACCAAATAAACTGAACAGGTCCTTATTTAGGTGAACTCTGTCTTTTAATATTTTATCATGCGAACTCAAATGACTCTTTCAACACTCCATCTCTAGATCCTTTTAGCCAAATCCACAAATTCATTAGGCACATCTATCATCTAAGTTATCAATTAATGTGAATGTTTTAAATTGTCCTCTAAAGAGGCACAGGTTGGCTGACTGGATACAAAAACTCAAGCCAGATCTGTAAGAATCTCATCTTACATTAAAAGACAAATATAAACTCAAGGTGAAGGGATGGTCATCTATACTCCAAGCAAATGGAAAGCAGGAAAAAAAGCATGCGTTCCAATCCTATTCGCAGATGCAATAGGCTTTAAACCAACCAAAATAAGGAAGGATAAGGATGGACACTTCATACTTGTTAAAGGTAATACTCAATATGATGAGATTTCAATTATTAATATTTATGCACCCAACCAGAATGCACCTCAATTTATAAGAGAAACTCTAACAGACATGAGGAAACTTGATTTCCTCCAGTTCCATAGTAGTTGGAGATTTTAACACCCCTTTAGCAGTGCTGGATAGATCCTCCAAAAAGAAGCTAAGCAAAGAAATCTTAGATTTAAACTTAACCATTCAACAGACTGGACTTAACAGACATCTACAGAACATTTTATCCCAACAAAACTGAATGCACATTCTTCTCATCAGCCCACGGAACATACACCAAAATCGACCACATCCTAGGCCACAAATCTAACCTCAGAAAATTTTAAAAAATAGAAATTATTCCTTGCATCTTCTCAGACCACCATGGAATAAAAGTTGAACTCAATAACAACAGGAATCTGCATACCCATACAAAAACATGGAAGCTAAACAACCTTATGCTGAAGGATAGACGGGTTATAGACAAGATTAAGAAGGAAATCACCAAATTTTTGGAACAAAACAACAATGAAGACACAAACTATCAGAACCTCTGGGATACTGCAAAGGCAGTCCTAAGTGGGAAATTTATAGCACTGCAAGCCTTCTTCAAGAAAACGGAAAGAGAGGAAGTTAATAACTTAATGGGACGTCTCAAGCAACTGGAGAAGGAAGAACATTCCAACCCCAAACCCAGCAGAAGAAAAGAAATAACCAAAATTAGAGCAGAATTAAATGAAATTGAAAACAAAAGAATTATACAACAGATCAATAAATCCAAAAGTTGGTTTTTTGAAAAGATCAATAAAATAGATAAATCTTTGGCCAACCTAACCAGGAAAAAAAGAGTAAAATCTCTAATTTCATCAAGCAGAAATGGCAAAGATGAAATAACAACAGACCCCTCAGAAATTCAAAAAATCCTTAACAAATATTACAAGAAACTTTACTCTCAGAAATATGAAAATCTGAAAGAAATCGACCAATACTTGGAAGTACGCCACCTACCAAGACTTAGCCAGAATGAAGTGGAAATGTTGAACAGGCCTATATCAAGTTCTGAAATAGTATCAACTATACAAAATCTCCCTAAAAAGAAAAGCCCAGGACCAGATGACTTTACCTCAAAATTCTACCAAACCTTTAAAGAAGAACTAGTACCTATATCACTACACCTCTTCCACAATATAGAAAAAGAAGGAATATTACCCAACACATTCTATGAAGCAAACATCACCTTGATTCCCAAACCAAGGAAAGACCCAACAAGAAAAGAAAATTATAGACCAATATCACTAATGAATATTGATGCAAAAATACTCAATAAGATCCTAACAAACAGAATCCAACAACACATAAAAAAAAAATTATACACCATGACCAAGTGGGATTTATCCCAGGGTCTCAAGTGGGATTTATCCCAGGGTCTCAAGGCTGGTTCAATATACGTAAATCTATAAATGTAATTCAGCACATAAACAACCTAAAAAAATAAAGACCATATGGTTCTCTCAATTGATGCAGAAAAGGCTTTTGACAATATCCAGCATCCCTTCATGATCAGAACACTTAAGAAAATTGGTATAGAAGGGACATTTCTTAAACTAATAGAGGCCATCTACGGCAAACCCACAGCCAATATCGTATTGAATGGAGTTAAATTGAAATCATTTCCACTTAGATCAGGAACCAGGCAAGGTTTCCCATTGTCTCCATTGCTCTTTAACATTGTAATGGAAGTTTTAGCCATTGCAATTAGGGAAGAAAAGGCGATCAAGGGTATCCACATAGGGTCAGAAGAGATCAAACTTTCACTCTTCGCAGATGACATGATCATATATCTGGAAAACACTAGGGATTCTACTACAAAACTTTTAGAAGTGATCAAGGAATACAGCAATGTCTCAGGCTACAAAATCAACACCCATAAATCTGCAGCCTTTATATATACCAACAATAGCCAAGCCAAAAAAACAGTTAAGGACTCTATTCCTTTCACAGTAATGCCAAAGAAGATGACATATTTGGGAGTTTATCTAACAAAGGATGTGAAAGATCTCTATTAAGAGAACTATGAAACTTTAAGAAAAGAAATAACTGAAGATGTTAACAAATGGAAAAACATACCATGCTCATGGTTGTTAAAATGTCTATACTACCCAAAGCAATGTATAATTTTAATGCAATTTCTATTAAAGCTCCAATTTCTATTAAAGTCATATTTTAAAGATCTTGAAAAAATAATACTTCATTTTATATGGAATCAGAAAAAAACCTCGAATAGCCCAAACATTACTCAGAAATAAAAACAAAGCAGGAGGAATTACGCTACCAGACCTGAGACTGTACTATAAATCGATAGTGATCAAAACAGCATGGTACTGCCACAAAAACAGAGAAGTAGATGTCTGGAACAGAATAGAGAACCAAGAGATGAATCCAGCTACTTAACCGTTATTTGATCTTTGACAAGCCAATTAAAAACATTCAGTGGGGGGCGGCGCCTGTGGCTCAGTGAGTAGGGCGCCGGCCCCATATGCCGAGGGTGGTGGGTTCAAACCCAGCCCCAGCCAAACTGCAACAAAAAATTAGCCGGGTGTTGTGGCGGGCGCCTGTAGTCCCAGCTACTCGGGAGGCTGAGGCAAGAGAATCGCGTAAGCCCAAGAGTTAGAGGTTGCTGTGAGCCATGTGACACCACGGCACTCTACCGAGGGCGGTACAGTGAGACTCTGTCTCTACAAAAAAAAAAAAAAAAAAAAACATTCAGTGGAGAAAAGATTCCCTATTTAACAAATGGTGCTGGGTGAACTGGCTGGCAACCTGTAGAAGATTGAAACTGGACCCACACCTTTCACCATTAACTAAGATAGACTCACACTGGATAAAAGATTTAAACTTAAGACATGAAACTATAAAGATACTTGAAGAGAGTTCAGGGAAAACTCTTGAAGGAATTGGCCTGAGTGAATATTTTATGAGGAGGACTCCCCAGGCAATTAAAGCAGTATCAAAAATACACTACTGGGACCTGATCAAACTAAAAAGCTTCTGCACAGCCAAGAACATAGTAAGTAAAGCAAGCAGACAGCCCTCAGAATGGGAGAAAATATTTGCAGGTTATACCTCCAATAAAGGTCTAATAACCAGAATCCACAGAGAACTCAAAAGTATTAGCAAGAAAAGAACACGTGATCCCATCTCAGGGTGGGCAAGGGACTTGAAGAGAAACTTCTCTAAAGAAGACAGACACACGATCTACAAACACATGAAAAAAAGCTCATCATTCTTAATCATCAGAGAAATGCAAATCAAAACTACTTTGAGATATCACCTAACCCCAGTAAGATTAGCCTATATCACAAAATCCCAAGACCAGAGATGTTGGCGTGCATGTGGAGAAAAGGGCACACTTCTACACTGCTGGTGGGAATGCACACTAATACGTTCCTCCTGGAAGGATGTTTGGAGAATACTTAGAGACCTAAAAATAGACCTGCCATTCGATCCTATAATTCCTTTACTAGGTTTATACCCAGAAGACCAAAAATCACAACATAACAAAGACATCTGTACTAGAATGTTTATTGCAGCCCAATTCATAATTGCTAAGTCATGGAAGAAGCCCAAGTGCCCATCAACCCACGAATGGACTAGCAAATTGTGGTACATGTATACCATGGAATATTATGCAGCCTTAAAGAAAGATGGAGACTTTACCTCTTTCATGTTTAATGGATGAAGCTGGAACATATTCTTCTTAGCAAAGTATCTCAGGAATGCAAGAAAAAGTATCCAATGTACTCAGCCCTACTATGAAGCTAATTTATAGCTTTCATATGAAGGCTAAAACCCAACTACAGCACAAGAATATGGGGAAAGGGCCAAGGGAGGGGAAGGGAGGGAGGAGGTTAGGGTGGAGGGAGGGTAATGAGTCGGGCCACACCTACAGTGCATCTTAGAATGGGTACAGGCGAAACCTACTAAATGCAGAATACAAATGTCTACATACAATAACTAAGAAAATGCCATGAAGGCTACGTTGAACAGTTGGATGAGAATATTTCAGATTGTATATGAAACCAGCACATTGTGCCCCTTGATTGCACAAACGTACACAGCTATGATCTAACAATAAAAATAAATAAATAAAAAATAAATAACTGTTGACGATTAAATTATACTTTGATTGGTACTTTCTCCTCTCAACCTTTGCTCCATATTCTTAGAGATAATCTGGAGTTTTTATTTGTCATATTCTCCAACCAAACATGCAATTCTTCAGGGAGATGACCTCACTTAGGAAGCTGACCTCAAATAGAGATTAGGAGATGCAATGGTCCTAAGATGAATTTCACAGACTTAGTCATACTTTCAAAAAGGTTGAGAATTAACACAAAATTGCCGATCCTTTTTTGGGGGGGTGGGGGGCAGGTAGGACATTAAATAGTTTTGAGTGTAGAGCCCAGGTGTCTACACATATATACACATACCATCCACTGTCATCCCTTCAAAAAAGTAGAAAGGTACAAGATTAGAATGAAAGTACAGGAAAAGCAGGTATGTGGTCTCAATTTGCCAAAAATTAGGGCTGATTATTACATGCTGCTTTGATATCTGACAAAACCAGAAGGACTTCAAATGGTCTAACTACAATTTCCCTCCCCACTCTGCTAATAAGTTCCCCCAGCCGCACAACCCTCTCTAGCATGGGACCAGGCAGTTTCTGCTTATCTAAAACTATTCAAACAGCCGATCACACCCTCTTGTAGGAAACAGGTGACTTCCCATCTTTTTTGAGGCAGAGTCTCACTACGTTGCCCTGGGTAGAGTGCCATGGCATCACAGTTCACAGCAACCCCAAGCTCTTGGGCTTAAGCGATTCTCTTGCCTCAGCCTCCCAAGTAGCTGGGACTACAGGTGCTCACCACAACACTCAGCTATTTTTTGTTGCAGTTGTCACTGTTGTTTTAGCCCTGGCTGTGTTTGAACCCACCAGCCTCAGCGTATGTGGCTGGCACCGTAACCACTGTACTACGGGCACCAAGCTGACTTCCCATCATTTTGATCCTAGGAAGCCTGCCTCCCTCAGCTCCTGGTTGTTCCCTGTTTCTTATGCAGCTCCCATAAGCAGTTCATGGCATGTAGCATCTTCCTCTGGGCTATCAGTACATGTGACTCATGAACTGCTCTAGATCTCATCTGTCCCATGTGGGGCATCACATGCTCAGCTATTTCCATAACAGTACAAATCTCTCCTTCATCAATAGTGTGAAGAATAGGAAATCAAAACAAGGTGGCAACCTGACAGCTCTGTTCAGAGTATCCAACTTCATCCTTGTTTATCTTATTTCACCATGGACCAGGAAAAGTGGTCTAAGGATCCACCCTGGGAGCACTGGGGAGCATTGTATATGGGGTCAGGAGACCTAAGTTCCACTTCATCCTGGCCACGCTCCAAAATATTTGTCTTACCCTTGACAAATCATTATTCTTCTTGGACCTCAGGTCCCAGCTGTAAAATAAAGGGGCAGCTTCTGCCACCCCTATGATTCTACAAAAACAATGTGATGAAACCAGAGAATAAGAAGAATGGATGGCTGATAGTCTTTAGGTCATCTGAAAGCAATGTGTTTGTTTTGGAGAGTTTTTATCCCCATGTGTCTATAGCTAGAGCAGTAGGAGGTGATGGGAGATGAGATGTCTAAGGGACCAGAAGGGTAGCAACAGGCTGGAAGGAAATCTCGCGTTGGCTAGATTTCTCCAAATGTTGGCTGCTTTCAGCACTCCAATCCTATCCACAAGTAACATAAATGGGAGTTTTTAAATCTCCCTTCACCACCCTGTGCACCATTCCAGATGCCAGACATCTCAACTGAGCCACTGATTCCATCCAACCAGAGACCTTGTATTAGTAGACACACAATTGCCACACCCTCTACCGTCCACATTCCCCTCTCTTCAGCTCTCTGAAGGTAAAATGAGTGCTTGGGGACCCAGAAATTAGGCCAGGTCCTCATAACCTTATCAAAATAGCACTGCTAGGCCTTCCACACAGCGACACTCAGAGGCAGGCCACAGAGTGGGAAGGGAACATCCAGGGCCATGACTGGCCCAAGCCCAGGTACTTTCTGCAGTTACGAGGTCTCTGAGTGCCCACATGTCCTACAAAGTAAAAAAAGGAACCATCTCCGGCCTCTAGTCCTGCATGTGTGTGTTCAGAGCAAAAAAGAGAGAGAGAGAAGGGAGGATTAGGCCGGGCCCCAAGCTAAAGTAATTATGATCTGATAGGAAAGATCCCTGGACTGAGAATCAGAAGCTGTTAAGCAGAAAGAAACAAACTGCTGTGGGGTGACAGAGAGAAAGATGGCGTGTCTGGAATGCAACAGTAAAACAGACAGGAAGAAGGGGTAGCAGAGGTCAGCAGCCGGGTCCTGGAGAGCCCTGAAAATTACCCTGCAAACAGTGAGAAGCCAGATTAGTACACCTGTGAAGAGGGGTGCTCTAACCAGATCAGTGTGTTAGAGTACCCAGACCCCAGGGAGCTGTGGAACGTGCAGGCTCAGTGGCCCTAGTACTAGATGAAGGCGGTCCTGGGTGGGCAGAGCCAGCCATATTTTTCACAAGGTGCCGCAGGATCTTCCGTGGTTTACTAAAGTGAATAGCTCCTTTGGGCCTGACCATCTGCATCGCTCATTCCAGTTAGAAGGTCCCATCAGGGAGAGGAGAGGAGAATGCATCTCCCACTTGCAAGCCCAGGGATGGCTTCCAGCAGTGCCACTGCAGTGTGGTAAACTGCAAAGGTGCCAGGGCTGACTTCCATAGGAGAATGGGCAGGCAGACAGCCAGGAGGCAGCCCACAGAATGTTATGACCAGAATTCAAAAAGAAGCAAGGAGAATGCGAATCAATCAAACATTGGTTTAAAAAAATTCATCCCAGTTGTGAGGGGGAGATAAAAATCATCAGCACTGGCTGTACAAAAGACCCTGGGGCTTCTAGTGACATCACATTGACAGACTAAAAGGGGTGCACCAGGGATCAGGAGCTGAGTTCACTCTCTCCTCTCCTGCGCTGGGACCCCCGAGTGGGGTGGCTCAGCCTGGGGTTCCACAGCCTAGGTCACTTGGTCAGCTCTCCCGCTTTCTCCCCAGGGGATGAGGTGGGGAGGTTGATGGGAGGTAAAGGTGGTTGTGGATGGAATGTGCCCAGCCCAGTGCCTGGTCAAAGGCAAGACTCCTTCCCCAGTCTGAAGGCCAAAAGAACAAGGCGGCACTCATGAAACCAGAACTTTCTAGCTGTGTGGATAGGAAGGTGCCAGCCCAGGAGCTGAAGGAGACAGGAGTGCCCCAGAGCAGAAAGCATCCAAAGGGCTGTGTCCACAGGGCTGCTCTGCGATAGATAAGGGGGGAGGGCATGGCGGGGGACCAGGGATAGGGAGGGTGCGGTGCCAACCTTGCTTCTGAAGGTCTGCTCCAATACGTAAAACACCCAGTCGGCTTCCTTTCAGAGAGACTAGAATAGTCTCTCACTGAGAGGTCACCAAGGCCTCTCAATGCAGGTTCTGGGGGAGGTGGGCCCCTGATGGAAGGAAATGCGGAAGCGTGGGCCCTACCAAGGAAGCTGGTTGCCGGCCTCCAGCCTGCACCCCTCACACTTTGGTTTCCCAGACTTCTCAAGAAGAAAGGGTTACAGATGTAAAAAGCTGAGCAATGGTTTTCCGCGCTGGGCAGGTGGGTTGCGTTTCCACCCAGATCTCTGTCTGCGCTTTCGAATCCTCCTGAATCCTTCAGTCTCTGGCCAGCCCTGCCAGCTTCAGGGTGAGGTCTCTTTCTGCCGCAACCCCCCACCCTCCCACACTAACAGGGGACCGCCTCCTCCCTTCGCCCGCCATCCTCTCCCCGCTCCGCCTCTGATTGGCTGAGTCCCCTGCCCTCCCCGCTCCCCCTCTCCTCCACCCCTGGTGAAAACTGCGGGCACCAAGCGAGGTACAGCAACTGGAGGTGGCGTCGGGTCCAGGAGGAGGCTGCAGCAGCGGAGGACCTGAGTCGAGGTGGGTGCTGGGACCCAGCAGGCGGGACCCCGGGCGCAGGGATAGCCATCTGGCACCCCTGAAAGCCCTCCCAACCCGAGGCTTCAGAAACGGTCCGAGGGCCGTGGGAAGCAGCGGCACAGAGCTGGGAGGATTCTGCTTCACAGGCAGTGGTGGGAGTGGGACCCTCCTGCTGGGCCACTGCGCCTGGCCTTTGGGGAGAGGCACTCCCGAGCTTTCGCCTACTGGGGGACGGCTTTCTGAGGCCGGGGCGCTGGAGAAGAACTGGGAGGGAGGGCGCAAAGCACTTCCTGTGGTTCTGCTCCCCATCCAGACGGTCCCAAACCCCAAAGGTGGGGGATGGGGACTGCAGGTGATATTGAGGGGAGAGGACTGAGGATGGCTAACCGGAGGGAACCTCTGCCCAGTGACCTCTTGGCAAGCTGGGTGTGGGCCACTGGAGGAAAAGGAAACCGCAGTGCCACGGGCGGGGAAGACAGGCCGACGGGGGAGGGGAGAACTGAGAAAGCATGATGTGTGAGGGGGAAGGGGACCTCAGCTGGGAAAGGAGAGGATTGGAATATGGAAACAGATAAGGGTGGGGCTCGCGGGGAGAAGCTGGAGCAGAGAGGGAGCAGAGAAGCACAGCTTCTCTGGGTCTGGACCGTGAAGACCCAGGGCAGAGTAATGAGTACAGACTACACCTTCCCAACAGCGCTCTACCCCTGCATTTGGCTCTACTATCCCCTCGAGCCCCAGACCTATTCCCCCTTTCTTGTAATGGCTGCCGCTCCCCCTTCCCCTCCTAGGTCCCAAGCCTGCACCTCTCCTCCGTAGGCCAGCGTCCTCGAATCAAAGCCAGACGCCACCCCTCTCCTTTCCTCCGCAACAGCGCGCCTCGGGATCTGGCTCGGACTAGCAGCTCCTCCACCCCACCCTGGGGACCCACAGGACGTTGATAGTAGCCGCAGCCCCCGGACCTTACCCTCACCCGCCCCAGTGGTTGAGCGCTGAGGACCCTGAACTTGCCCAGTGGCGCGCTGCCCATCCAGGCGCGTGCAACAAGGCAGGGCCCTGTGCCCACTCGCAGGCGCACGCCCCTTGTGTGGCCTCTCTCAGGCTTGCAGTGCTGCCGACAGACTAGACTATTTGCTCTGTGTCACCTCACCAGGATGCTGGTCCAGCCGAGGCCATAAAAAAAAAAAAAGACAAAGCAGAGAGCTAGGCAGGGACGCTATTGAAAACCGACTGGAAAACAGCAGCCCCAGGAACTCCAGAGAAATGACATTTAGAAGCATCCTGTGCAAGGGGAGAGCACTGTCACTTTCTCTCACCCGCATTCAGGAACACCCTTAGCTTGTGCCCAGTACAGGCTGAGCCCGGAGCATCCTTAGCCACCCTCCACATCTGTGCATCACTTGCTATGGAGCAGTCAGCGTCAGATGTTTGTTGTTTTTCTTAATCACCATCATAACCCTGGGGGTATGTAGGGTTCAGAAAAACTCATTCATTCACTCATAGTACTTTTGAGCACATTTTATATGCCAGGGACTGTTCTGAGCACTGGGGATTGTCTTCCAAACAAGAAACAGGAAGTCCCCAGATGGGGAGTTTTTGTTTAACGGTATAAAGTTTTATATTTTTAACGGTATAAAGTTTTAGTTTTGAAAGATAAAAAGAATTCTGGAGATTGGCTGCAAAGCAATGGAAATGCACTTAGCACTGTTAAACATGCTGAATGTAATACTTACAGGGTTAAAGGTAGTAAATGTTATTTGTATTTTGCCACAGTTTAAAAAAAAATTTTAAATAAGAAGTTTCTTCCCCGATGGCTCTTACATTCCTATGTAAGCAGAGGAGAAAGTAGTAAAGTCACTTACGTCACCTAGCTAGTAGTGCTCCATAGCTAAGCACAGACACTGGCCGTTATAGGGTGTGTGTTTCTTCCTCCCACACTTTCCCTAAGGGGGAGAGCCAGTGGCAATGTCACATTCTAGTAAGAAGTGGGGAGACAAGGGTGGATGGTGTGAGGGTCTGAGATGTCTACCAAGCCACATGTTCCTGGCACCCCCAGCCCGGGCAGTAAGTGTGGGCATGTGTGCCCACCTCTTAACTGATTCCCATCCTATTCCCACCCCAGGTCCAGGACTGAGACCTCAGCACCATGCACCCAGCCATTGGTATCGCTCTCCTGTTGACAGGTACTGGGCAAGAGGTGGGGCTGGGTCCAGGCACCCGGGCTTTCTTCCCTTCAGAGAAGCTAGCTTCTCCCTAATGGCCTCAGAAAAGAGAAGGTGACTGAGGAACAGAGGGCTCTTTTTCATCCCAGAGTCAGCTAGTCCACTGAGCTGATCTAGGTGGTTTCTAGAAACAATTTGCTAAGTGCTGCCCCACATTACTGAATTGAATTGTCCAAATGGGAACCAGGAGCCTGTGTTGAATTCCCAAGATCTCTTGTCCTTGAAACACATTGACAGGACTCAGGGCTGGAGCAGACTAGGGAGGGAGGCTGAAGTCTGCAGGTGGGGAGATAGGCTGGGATCGCTGGCATAGGAAAAGGCATTCACACAGCAGAGAACTGTGCCCTCGCTGGCCAGGCCCATTTCTCCTCTATGTGGGTGGGAGGCCCCCTGCTCTGTAGATCTCCCCCAACTCAAAGGGGCACTCCTGGTTCCAGTTTTGCAGGTATCCCGAGGGCAGAAGGTGACCAGCCTAACAGCCTGCCTGGCAGACCAGAGCCTTCGTCTGGACTGCCGCTATGAGAATACCACCAGCATGCCCATCCAGTACGAGTTCAGCCTGACCCGTGAGACAAAGAAGCACGTGCTCTTTGGCACTGTGGGGGTGCCTGAGCACACATACCGCTCCCGAACCAACTTAACCAGCAAGTACAACCTCAAGGTCCTCTACTTATCTGCCTTCACCACCAAGGACGAGGGGACCTACACATGCGAACTCCGTGTCTCTGGCCAGCCCTCCTCCGTCTCCTCCCAGAACGTCTCTGTGCTCAGAGGTGAGGCAAGACCCCAAAGAGGCCAAGTGCTGGGAGAGCCAGGCTGGGAGGACAGCAGGCAGCTTACTAGGCTGGCCCCAAGGAAAGAGCGGCCCCATAACCTCCTCACCCTCTCCCAACTGCTGCCTCGTCCCCTGGGGATACAATGTCTTGTGTGTGAATGAGGGGAAGCACTCTGGGCCAGCCAGCCAGGCAGAGTGGTATAGTAGATGCTTCCGTGTGACTGCAGACAAGTCACTCGGCCTTCCCAGTGCTCTTTCTCCCCACTGGAAAGCAAAGATGACACCACCTTCCTCACCCACAGTCTCCTTGTGACAATTTTTAGTGAGATTTCCTGAAGATGATGAGGGCTCAGTAATCTGCAAACAGGAAAGATGGTTGGTTCTCTTAGACCAAGCTGGTCCTGGTTCCAACTAAGACACCCAAAGGGAATTGCTCTGGCCCCGTGTCTGCCTGAGTCCTTGTCCCTCTTCACTCCCATCTTTCTCCCCCACCCCATTCTCTCTCCACAGACAAACTGGTCAAGTGTGAGGGCATAAGCCTGCTGGCTCAGAACACCTCGTGGCTGCTGCTGCTCCTGCTCTCCCTCTCCCTCCTCCAAGCCACGGATTTCATTTCCCTGTGACTTCTGGGGCCCATGGAGGATATGGGAAGTCACACATCCCAGTGCAGAGATCCTACTTCTCTGAGTCGGCTGACCACCCCCCGCCATCCCTCACACACCTCGGGGAGAAATGGGGACCCCATCTCGTATCAGGAGTCCCACTTCTGCATGCCATTAGTACCCACCTCCCACTGCCACCTAACCCTCTCCGCACACCCGTGGCTATCTTTTTGTACTCTTTGTTCCAGAGCTGCTTCTATCTGATTTATTTAGGGTTTATCCTTCCTTTCCTTTGAATTAGCAATAATTGCACCTCGGATAAACCTCATTGGCTACAATACTGCCACTGCGCAAAGCTATTCCTTTCCTTTGGGAGTTTGTGAAAAGGGAAGTCAGGGCTGGGGACCTGGTGGAGAGTGAAAGCATGTAAGGTGTAGTGGGATAGAGGGTCATCCTTGCCCAGTGGGACCAGAGGCTGACCTGGATGGAGAGGTGTAGGTGTGTCCGGCCTAGCATAGACATGGTCTGCGGTGAAATCACCCCCAGTAGGCAGTGCTGGCGCCTGAAGACCACAGACATGAGGGCACCACCACCATCTGTGGTCCATCTGGTGAGGAAGAGAGCTGAGCGTCTGCAGAAGCATTCTCAGCCACAGTGAAAAGCCCTGTTTACCACTACAGAAGCCCCCTGGGGTCCTTGGGCCGGAGCACACCCCAGAGAAGATTCAGATTCCCCCCAAAGAAGATTCAGATTCAGCCAGAGGAGCTGCACCAATGGGGGCTGGAGAAGGGGGCAGAAGGTGAGGCCCCTCACTCCTCCCTTCCCAAGGAAGCTGAAAGTGTGAGCCTGCTGTCCCTCACTGCCCCCACCAGCAGTGAGAGGCTGCACAGAAGGCCAGCCCCCTCCCAGGCTGTCTCAGGCTCCCAAGAGCTTCCAGAAGTCAGGTGGGGTAGAGTCCCAGAGCCACAGAGAGTCTGGCCTAACTTTCCGAGGGAGTTTCTTCTTCCCTGTCAGAGCCAGCCTGAGCCCCTCAGCTACCCCCTGCCCCACAGGCCTGCCTTCTCAGGGACCTCCGGGGGCCCCCGAGGCAGTCATGACGTGAGACCCAGCAGCAGGACACTCCTTGGGCGATGGTTTTTCCCAACCCCTGGCTCCCCACCCGGCAGCTCTGCCTGTCCTGTGACAGTGTGTAGTGCCACCATGGCTTATGGCATCTCATTGAGGAAAAAGAAAACTGCACAATAAAACAGCCTCTGGAATCTGTCCTTGTGTCCATTCCTGCTTCCCTCCCCCGGCAGTGCCCAGGCCTGACTGTCCCCCTTAGCCAGGTGTCTCCATGGACAGGAGGTCCAAAGTGCTGCCTCAGACACTGGGGGACACTACCGCTTCCTTTTTCCTCCTGCTGTGGCGACCCCACCCCAGGGGGCAAACCACTGCATCGCTGGCTTTTCCAGAATGAAACTAACATGAAACATTTGCCCAGATAAATGACTATTCCACATCTGCTGACTCACCTGGCTGGAATGACGGACACCTGCCAGCATGTGGGCTGAGCCCCCTGGCCCTGGAACATGCAAGTGGCTTTGTGCGACCAGGCGCTGAGGGGTAAGGTCTGTTTTTTCTCCTCAGCTTTGGTTGTTCCTCGGAAATGCCACCTGAAGTCCTGTGCTACTGAAAGGACTAAGACAGGCGATGTCTGTGTCTCCAAGGCATCATTTCTTAAGCCCAAAAGCATCAGCCAAAGGAAAAACTGAAAACAAATACCGTCCCTTCAAGGAGTAGGGCAGGGACCCTGAGTTCCATCCCTGGCTGCTCCCCTAAAGTGTGAACATGCATCAGGGGTCACCTGGGATTGGAGGCTAGGACTGGATCACAGGGCGGCTACAGCTCCCAGTTACTGCTGGCGAGTGAGCTAGCCTTTAGCCAGACTTCTTTGCTTTGCCAGGGAATTGGGGGGGAAAGAGAGAGCTGTGCAGAGGCTGACTCATTTGGTATTTAGCACTGGGTAGGATGATTCTTCTGAGCATTTTTCTTAAAGGCCCCAGATCTAAATTTATGCCACTGGCTCCCACTCTTCCTGCAGCCTCCCATCAGCCCCACTGCCTTCCCAGCAGCCCCTGTAGCTACCATTCCCAAAGAGGGCAGGTGAAGCCCACAGAGGGAGAAGCTGCCCACATTCCAGACTGGGAGGCTGACGGCCCTTTAGTGCAGTACAGCCAACACAGGGCTCGCCAGCAGGAGAGACACAGGCCCCCTGTTCAGCAGTGCCCAGGAAAGGAGTGTTGGTAAGAAGAGCCACTGTGCAGGAAGGGAAAGCAAACACCAGAACCCCATTCTTGCCGTAGTAGGAGTTAAAGCTTGGAAGTCTTTCTGGGAGGAGCTGGGAGGCCATGTGCAAAGCCTCCAGTGAGAGGACAGCATGAGGCTCTGGTACCTGCGTGGCACCTCCCATGGGGTCTTTATCAGATGCTGGCACCGTTCTCCTGAAGGCGAACCTTCCCCTGAAGAGTTTAGTGGCCACACTCTTAGAAGGGTGCTGGGGAGAAGCTGCCCTCCATAGCCACATTTGGGGGACAGAACCTGAGGCCCAGCGGGGGCAGAGTTAGCTTAAGAAGCCACCAAGGCCACGAGAGGACCACAGACTTTTAGGAAAGGGGAAGGGGAAATAGGCCATCAAGCCTCAGAAGATAAACTACCCAAAAAAGTAGAATGATTTTGAAGTAGTTCTTCTTTTTCTGCTGTCTTTAAGATTTGGCATGATCTGTTTTTTGAAATTATCTTTTATTTTTCTTTATAAATATTAGTTGTCTATTTTTTGAGTCTTTGGGAAAAAATAAGAAGTTAACTGATGACTCCATACTGAACCTCAGAGTCAAAGCATTCTATGATAGACATACTCTTATTTCACAATGTGAATGTTACTTCTTTTGCATTATTATTATTCTTGCTCAAAAAAAAATGGAATAGGAATATAGAAAAAATAAGTCGCCCGTATTCTCAAAGCCCAAAGAGGATAGCTATTGTTAATATTTTCATGCATGTCCTTTTGAAAGAAAATAATGAGTTTTAATTTTTTGTTTAAAAAAAAAAAGAAGAAGAAGATAAACACCCAGAAAAGCCTCATATGGTTGGGGTGCTACAGGCTTTCAGCAGCAGGCACAGCAGCCAGCAGGTCCTCTCTAGGCAGGTCTTGTGAAGGCCGTGGGATGTCAGTGGGGACATGGATCCCTGTACACTCCCAGGCCTCAGTCCATCCGCCCCGGGCCCACAGTCCTCACCTCTCCCCTCTGTCACCCTCAGCCATCTGAGGGCATGAATTCTTGCTCAAGAACAACAGAAGCCCCTCTCCACAGCCCCATTTCTGGATCAGATTGTCCACTGAGACAGACATTGTCTGCATCTGACATCTGGGGCCTCCCTGGGGAAGCACAAGGGATCTCCCTGAGGAGGCGTGGGGTCTTCCAATGGCCAACCAAGAACTCCACAGTGTCAGGGCACCTGTGACACGCATCATCCTTCAGCCTCCTCAGCGTTACGTCCACCTCCTCTTCCAATGTGCAACTTCCACGCTGTGAAAGGCATGTCTGGATTTATATGTATAAGAAACAAACCTCAAGTCAAGAATAAATTGTATCCTTGGTTACTGGTGAGGACGTGTTGAAACTCGAGTCCCTCAGAGTCCTGGTGAGATCTGAAGGTCATCAGCTCTCTTCTCCTCAATCTGGGAGGCCTTTTTTTTTTTTGAGACAGAGTCTCACTTCGTCACCCTTGTTAGCGTGCTATGGCATCACAGCTCACAGCAACCTCCAGCTCTTGGGCTTAGGTGATTCTCTTGCCTCAGCCTCCCAAGTAGCTGGGACTATAGGTACCCGCCACAACGCCCAGCTATTTTTTGTTCCAGTTTGGCCAGGGCCGGGTTTGAACCCACCACCCTCAATATATGGGGCCAGCGCCCTACTCACTGAGCCACATGCGTCGCCCTTTTTTTTTTTTGGAGACAGATTCTCAAGCTGTCACCCTGGAGAGAGTGCTGTGGCGTCACAGCTCACAGCAACCTCCAGTTCTTGAGCTTAAGTGATTCTCTTGCCTCAGCCTCCCAAGTAGCTGGGATTATAGGTGCCCACCACAATGCCCAGCTATTTTTTTTTTTTTTTTTTGGTGGTAGTTGTCATTGTTGTTTGGCAGGCCCAGGCTGGATTTGAACCCGCCAGCTCTGGTGTATGTGGCTGGTGCCTTAGCCGCTTGAGCTACAGGGGCTGAGCCTGGGAGGGCTTTTAATACAAAGATGGGACAGCCTTCTTGCCTGGGTGCTCAGCCTTAGGACGCTCTCAGGCCCAGATGTCCCCCACTCCTCAAGGGAAACATGTCAAACGTGTCAACCTTTGTCAAAACTCATCAAACTGTACAGTTATAATAGGTGAATTTCACTAAATGTAAATTATCCCTCAACAAAGTGCTACGGGAAGGGTCTCTTTGATAGGCTAAGAGGCTTCCCAAAGGAAGAGAAAGAGCACAAAAATGAAGCTTTACTATTTCATAAGCTCATTACCAAAAAAAGAAATTTTATTTTATTTCTTCTATATCCTGGAAAACTTGAGAAAAGGGAAAGGAAGTCACCGTGGGCTCAGTCTGAGCACAGGCCTTAGAGCCTCTCTAGGTTAACTCACAACTGTTCATTGGTATAACAGCTCTCAGAGCACACAGGCCCATCATCAGAATCCTTGATCCAGGCGATATTTATTCAAACATTTGTTAAGTGCATACTCTATGCCAGGACCTGTGCAGGGTAATGAGAATAGAGCAATGACTAATACAGACAAGTTCCTATCCCCATAAAATGTATATTCTAGTATGGGAGAGATGGACATTAAGCAAGTAAACCAATAAAGAAATCACATAAGTATAGACTGGGATCGTTTATACACAGAAGATGATTAAAAAAAAAATAATGGGTGATGCCTTGGTTAGGTTTATCAGGGAGCGTCCTTTCAGCTGAGGCCTGAAAGATAAGACAAAGTCAGCCACTGGAAGAATGGCAGGAAGTTCACCTGGGCAGAGGGAACAGTAAGGGTCCATAGGAGTGTTTGGAGATGTTACTGAAGAGGTAGGCAACAGTTAGATTCAATAAGGGCCTTGGAGGGCGTCGTGAAGAGATTGGGTTAGGGTTGGGGAAATACTCAAGGATGTGATCTAATCATGTTTTTGGAAGATCCCTCTTGCTGCTCTGTGGGAACAGATCATCAGAGAATAACAGCAGAAGCATGAAATTCGGAGGATATTGCAGTTGACCTAGAATAGGTCATGGCAGTTGGACAAAAGTTGTAATGGTTAAAAAGAAGTGGTTACTTTAAGATATATTCATGGTTAAAAGAGAGGACTGGTAACATTTGAATAAGGTCTGTGGATTTTGCTAATGTCAATTTCCCAGTTTTGATAATGTATTACAGTTACAGTAGAACCTTTGTAAGTTGACCACCCAAGAGACTGTAACAAACCAGTCAACATACAGAAGTGGTCAACATAAGGAATTAGGCCTACTTGTACTGATACATCCATGTGATGAATGTCTGGTCTATGACAATTAGGTCAACTTAAGGAGGTGGTCAATAAGAAGAGGTGGTCAACTATGGGGTTTTTACTGTATATATCAATAAAATGTTACCTACCATTGGGGGAAACTGGGTGAAGGGTACATGGGACCTCTAACCTCTGTAACCTCTGTACCTGAAGGGTACTGACAGGACCCTCCATACGGTTTTCTAAATTTCCTATAAATCTATAATTTATTTTAATTTTTGAAAAATGTATTTAATTCTCAACATAATCAAAAAAAGATAGCAAATATTAACTCCAAAGGGAAAAAAAAGAATAAAAGAATTATATCATAATTCATAATTATATGGATTAGCTATGAATGGTATTTATTTGTTAATACTAATATAAATACTTGCTATGGTATAAATGCTTCCAAAATTCAAAATTCTTATGTTGAAATCCTAACCCCCAAAGTGATAGTATTTGGAGCTAGGGTCTCTGGGAGGTGATTTGTTCATGAGAGTAGAGCCCTTACAAATGGGCCTGACACCCTTATAAAAGAGACCCCACAGAGATCCCTTGCCCTTTCCACCAAGTGAGAACACAGCAAGAAGATGCTGACCAGAAAGTGGGCCCTCAACAGACACTGAAACTACCAGCACCTTGATCTTGGACTTTCCAGCCTCTAGAACTATGAGAAATAATTGCTATTGTTTATAAGCCACCTAATCTGTGGTATTTTGCTATAGCAGCCTGAATGAACTAACATACCAATGAATAGTGATTTTAAACAGACAACTGCAATAAAGTTATATAGGAGGGCTGGGCATGTTCATACCTATAATCCTAACACTTTGGTAGGCTGAGGTTAGGAGCATCACTTGAGCTCAGTAGTTCAAGGCTACAGCTATACTCCAGCCTAGGCAACAGAGTAAGGCCTTGTCTTCAAAAACAACAACAAGGTAAAAGCTATATAGGAGGTCGGGAAAAGGATTGCATTTGGTGGGGAGGAAATAAGAGAGCTAAAACCGTATTTCCAGCCTAGTACCTGTGGCTCAAGTGGCTAAGGCGCCAGCCACATACACCTGAGCTGGCTGGCCCGCCAAACAACAATGACGGCTGCAACCAAAAAAAAAAAGCCGGGCATTGTGGCAGGTGCCTGTAGTCCCAGCTACTTGGGAGGCGAAGGCAGGAGAATTGCTGGAGCCCAGGAGTTGGAGGTTGCTGTACTGTAAGCTGTGATGCTATGGCACTCTACCCAGGGCAACAGCTTGAGGCTATGTCTCAAACAAACAAACAAACAAAAAAAACATATTTCCATAGTTGAAAGTCAATAGCTAATCCCTAACAATGAAAAATCAAGAAATACCTATATATACACACATATATAAAAGAATTTTTAATATATAAGTAAATAACAGAAGAAATAATTAAAGAGTTTAGAGTGGTTACTTTAGGCAGTAAGAATTTAGCATGGGGTAACAGACTTCTTTTACATTATAAACCTAGTAATACTTTTTGTCTTTATAAATGTTTTAGCTTGCTAAACATTATATATCAAATATATCAAAAAATATATATTCATACCTGGGCAGTTTAAAAAAAAAACAGAGAAGATTTGCTTACTGGTGGTAGTTTGGATGGTGAGGGGGAAATAGTAGCTGAGAGGGAGTATGAAGGAATTTAGGATGACCTTTGGGGTTTTGTTTGAACAATGAGTGGGTGATGGTACCATCTGTTGAGATAGAAAAGGCTAGGAAAGCATCAGGGTAGGGAAATGGATATATTAAATCTGTGATGCCCCCGAGATGTCCAAGTGGAAGAAGAAACAAGAAAACAGATAGACATTCCGGTCCTGAGCCCAAGAAAGAAGTCAAGGTTAGAAACAAAAATCTGATGGAAATCAGTATTTGGATGGTAGATATAGACCATGGAATGAGTAAGATCAAGTAGGGAAGGATAACAAATAATTCTCTTTTTTTTTTTTTTTTGCAGTTTATGGCCAGGGCTGGGTTTGAACCCGCCACCTCTGGCATATGGGTCGGCGCCCTACTCCTTTGAGCCATAGGTGCCGCCCAGATAACAAATAATTCTATATGTCGGCTCAGTGCCTGTAGCTCAAGAGGCTAGGGCACCAGCCACATACACCAGAGCTGGCAAGTTCGAATCCAGCCTGGACCCATCAAACAATGACAACTACAACCAAAAAAAAAAAAAAATAGCTGGGCATTGTGGTGGGTGCTTGTAGTCCCAGCTACTTGGGAGGCTGAGACAAGAGAATCGCTTGGGCCCAAGAGATGGAGGTTGCTGTGAGCTGTGACACTACAGTACTCTACCCAGAATGCCCAGAGCGACAGCTGGAGACTTTGTCTCAAAAAAAAAAAAAAAGTCTATATGTCTAGGCCCAAATTAGAATCTCAGGCAATCCAATAGTTAGGTCTTTAAGGGAAGAAAAGGAAATTAAAGAGCATTTACGGGGCTGGGCACGGTGGCTCACATCTGTAATCCCAGCACTCTGGGAGGCTGAGGTAGGTGGATTGCCTGAGTTCATGGGTTCAAGACCAGCCTGAGAAAAAAGTAAGACCCCATTGCTAAAGAAAAAAACATAGCCGGGCATTGTGGCTGGCACCAGTAGTCCCACTACTCGGGAGGCTGAGGCAAGAGAATCACTTGAGCCCAAGAGTTTGAGGCTGTGAGCTATGACACCATAGTACTCTACCAAGGGTGACAAAGTGAGACTCTCTCTCAAAAAAAAACTAAGACCAGTTAGTGAGGAAAGAGGAAAGTCAGGGGTCTGTGGAGCCAGAGATGGGAGAGTTTTGAAAGAAGGTGATCACCTAGGTCAACTGCTATTAACAAGTCAAGTAAAGTGAAGACCAAGTTGTTGGTGACTATCATGGCAGTAGATATACCTATGATGATGGGGTCAGCAGTAGACGGTAGAAGTCCTATCGCTTGACTATCAAGGTCAGGTCTGACAAAGTCTTCCACTTGATTGTCCTGGAATGTGCACTCCTGGAACACTCTTGGAACTCAGCTTCATTCTAAAGAAGCCCAAGCCACGCAGAGTGACCACATGTAGGCACTCCAGTCACCAACACCAGCTGATCTCCCAGCCAGCAGCCACCATCAACTGCCAACATGTGAGTGAGGCATCTTGGATGTCCAGCTCAGCTGAGGCTTTAGATGACTCCCACCCCAGGTGTTGACTGCACCCTCATGAGAGAGCCTCCAGCTAAGAACTTCCCAGCTGAGCCTAGAAGCATGACACACAGAAATAAATTGTTTAAAGCCACTAAATTTGGGGATAGTTTATTATCCAGCCACGGATAACCAGAGTAGTGACTTTGACGAGAGCAGCTCAGTGGAGGAGTAACAGAAACCAGATGAGTGGGTGAGTGTGAATGGAAGAGCATAGACTTCCTGCTCAGGAAGTGTGGCTCTGACTGGTATGGGAGGTGGAGCCCAAGAACGTTTATTTAGGTTTAAGATGGGCAATAGTACAGCATGGTTGTACACTGACGGTGATGATGCCTGAAGATAGGGAAAGACCCGGGCGGTGCCTGTGGCTCAAAGGAGTAGGGCTCCAGCCCCATATGCTGGAGGTGGCGGGTTCAAACCCAGCCCCGGCCAAAAACTGCAACAAAAAAAAAAAAAAGAAAGAAAGAAAGATAAGGAAAGGCCGATGAAGAAGAATAAGAAGAAAGTCAAGAATTAGAGTCTTTGGAAGGCAAGAGGAGAGGGATCTACTGCTAGAAATAAAGACGGTGGGCATGGAAGTGGGAGGTTTGTGAAACCGAAGTTTCAGGGATTTTCACACAGCAGCTTCTGTTTTCTCAAGGAAATATAGGCGAGGTCATCAAGTGAACAAGGGGAGGGAAATGGAGGGGAGTTGGGGAAGGTTTGAACAAAGGAGATAATATTAAGAAGTCATATCAGAAAGGAGGAGTGAACTAGGCATTCAGAGTGGCTCATGCCTGTAATCCCAGCATTCTGGGAAGCCAAAAGGGGTGGATTGCTTGAGCTCAGGAGTTTGAGACCAGCCTCAGCAAGAGCAAGACCCCTGTGTCTAAAAAAGGAAAAAAAAAAGCTGAGTGTCATGCGGGTACCTGTAGTCTCAGCTACTCAGGAGGCTGAGGCAAGAGGATCACTTGAACCCAAAAGACTGAAGTTGCTGTGAGCTATGATGCTACAGCACTCTAACAAGGGCAACAAAGTGAGACTCTGCCAAAAAAAAAAAAAGAGAGGGCAGCACATGTGGCTCAAAGGAGTAGGGCACCAGCCCCATATACCAGAGGTGGCAGGTTCAAGCCTGGCCCCAGCCAAAAACTGCAAAACAAAAAAAAGAGAGAGAGAGAAAGGGAGAGAGGAAGAAAGAAAGGAAGGAAAGAAGGGAGGGAGGGAGGAGAGGAGTGGCAGTGGAATCTGAAGATAGCCTTCTGAGATGCTACTCTTCCTAATCCCTAGAAACTGAATGGGATGAGCTCTTAGTCCCACGACTGTGATGATCTTAAAAGGAAGAGATTATCCAAGTAGGCATGATCTAATTACATGAGCTCTTAAAAGCAGAGAACTTTCTCTGGCTACTAGTGGAAGAGGACCCCCAGGTACATGAAGGAACCAGGCAAAAGGTACCCACTGCACCACTGGGCTCCCTACTTTGTCAATGCCTCTGAAGGCCGTGGGTAAATCCTTCTCGGATTTCTAGCTCCACAGTCTGATATCTCCACATTCGAGTATTTTTATTTCCGATTAGATCCAGAAGTCACACTGAGTGTTTGACAGGAACTGGATGAAGTCCAGACATGCACCAGCTTCCAGACTAGGTCTGGAATCCAGATTGGGACCTGGAGGTTGAACTGGGTGTTCAACAGGAACTGGACTGGGACTCAGGTAAAGAAAATGTTAGGAGGACAGGGTATAATGAGTTTGTCAGAATCTGAGGAGTCTAGAACTCCTCAGTCTGGAATTCCAGCTCATTTTATGTTGAGAAATTATGGACCCAGAAATACGTGTTTTTTTAGAGAAACAGGTGCAACTCAAGAAGATTGATAGAATTATAGCAGCCACATGGGAAAGTTTTGTTCGAGATGGAATTGGGATATGGGAAAGGAGGGGCAAGTTAGGGGAAAGGGGGATCCTGAAGTCTTCAGAAACAATGAATACATTTTTTTTAATTTTTTTATTAAATCATAACTTTGATGCAACAATGAATACATTTTTAATGGTATATAGGGGCTTCTAGAAAGACAGAATGACTCAAAAAAGTAGGATCTCTAAAGAAATGTCCATATCATGCCAATGAAAAATCCTGAACCCATTAAACATTTTGATCTCTTGCATTTTCTGAACCTCCTCAACATCAACTTCTTTAAAAATTATTAATAGATCCCCAAATGAGCCGGGAAGATCTGTAACAACTAAATGTAAGTTTTAGCCTTGCACACAACTCAGAGCTATTATAAAGGCAACCGCCTGAGTCTAAAAAGAATAAAGACTAATCAGAATCAAATTGGCTGTCACTCCTTTAGTGACTCACTCCCTAAAATTCAGTCCACAGCCTCAGTAAGATTAACTCCCAATAATAGGTGAATATGTCCCAAAACTCCTTCTTGAAGAAAACTCAACATCCTTTCTTTGTACCTTTGAGATATCGAAATCTTTAAAATCCAGGCTTCAGGACATGACTCACCAAAAGGAAGGGGAAAAAGACACTTTTTTTTTTTGCAATTTTGGCCGGGGTTGGGTTTGAACCTGCCACCTCTGGCATATGGGTCCAGTACCCTACTCCTTTGAGCCACAGGCACTGCCTGAAAAAGATATTTTTTAAGAAATAAATTGGCAAATGAAAACTCTCAAAAGTCTTTTCCACAAACATCAATGAAAGGCTTCGGCCATCTGAACAGGTGATAAATATATATATTTTTTTTTTTTTTTTTTTTTTGATACAGAGCTTCAAGCTGTCACCCAGGGTAAAGTGCCATGGCATCACAGCTCACAGCAACCTCCAACTCCTGGGCTTAAACGATTCTCTTGCCTCAGCCTCCTGGGCTTAAACGATTCTCTTGCCTCAGCCTCCCAAGTAGCTCAGACTACAGGCGCCTGCCACAACCCTCAGCTATATTTTGGTTGTAGTTGTCATTGTTGTTTAGCAGGCCCAGGCTGGATTCGAACCTGCCTTTTGTGGTGTATGTAGCTGGCACCTTAGCTGCGTGAGCTATAGGCACTGAGCCTGAACAGGTAATTTTAACTGCCAACAACACAACGTGCATCCAACTAGTGAGTTTTCTATTACTGAGCATGACAAATGGAATGTGTCTGTCTGTGTCTGTCTATGTTTGTGTATGTCTACATATGTGCATGGTTTATATATGTAATACATTTCTACCTCCAGATGATATTACATTAGAAATCATATTCAAAGAACTCTATTTACATGACCCAGAGAACAATAAGCACTTGTATAAGTTAACTATTTTCTCAGGAAAGAAACTAATCCAAATGCTTTCCAAGCTCATATGACTTTCATAAACTTTAATAAATAATAATATTGATGATTTAGTAAAAACAGATATTCTACTTAGCTTTCCTAGTCAAATGGGCTCATGCTACTTGTTAAAAAAATTGACAAGAAGAAACTAACCAGAGATGACAAATAGTTTATTATATGTCTGCCTGAAAACAGTTTCCAAAATAGTTTTGAAAATTTTAAATCTTAAAATTATAATAAGTTAACCTGAATGATAGCATTCACTAAATAGCTAATCATGTCCTTATAAGATAAACTACTAAAATATTCATTCCTTGGCAGTGCCAAGGAAGGTGCCTCGGTCGGTAGGCACCAGCCACATGCAGGTTCAAACCCAGCCTGGGCCAGCTAAAACAACAATGACAACTGCAACAAAAATATAGCCGGGAGTTGTGGCAAGTGCCTGTAGTCCCAGCTACTGGGAGGCTGAGGCAAGAGAATCGCTTAAGCCCCAGAGTTTGAGGTTATTGTGAGCTGTGATGCCACGGCACTCTACCTAGGGCAAAAGCTTGAGACTCTGTCTCAAAAAATAAATAAATAAATAAATAAATAAAACATTACTGGCTTATTGTACCCTCAATGAATCCCCAACAATAAAAAAATAAATAAAACATTCATTCCTTTACATGAGTTTAAGCTTATGTATTTGTGGCTTCTTATTAAAGAGGAATTAGGGGTATCTGAGTCTGCTGGTAAGCATATCCTGTACTTGGGCTGCACCCGTGGCTCAAGGAGTAGGGCGCTGGCCCCATATACCGGACATAGCGAGTTCAAACCCAGCCCCTGGCCAAAAACTGCAAAAAAAACCATACCCTGTACTGTGAGGAAGCATATGCTATTTAAAAATTGTGAAATCAAAGGAAGGAAAACCACTATGTCAAAGAGACATATGCATTTTCCTCTGTATTCCAGCACTATTCACAATAGCCAAGATATGGAATCAATCTAAGTATACATCAATAGATCACTGGATGAAGAAATAGACACAAAGGAAGATTAGCCATAAAAAAGAACAAAACCTGTCATCAGCTGCAACATGGAGGAGTTATGTTAAGTGAAATAAGCCAGGCACAGAACAATAAATACCACATGTTATCCCTCTTATGTGAAGCTAAAACAATTGACCTCATACAAGTAGAGAATAGAATACTTGTTACTAAAGTCTGGGAAGGATAGGGGATATGGGGAATAGCCAAAGGCTGGCTAACAGATATAAAAGTACAGCTAGATAGGAGGACTGTGTTCTAGTGTTATATAGCGCTACAAGATGACTACATTTAACAATTTCTTATTTGTTTTCAAATAGCCAGAAGAGCAGATTTTGAATGTTACCAACAAAGAAATGATAAACGTTTGAGAGGACGAATATGCTAATTATCCTGATTTTTATCATTACATATTACACATTATATGCAAGCACTGAAATGTCACTCTGTGCCCTACAAACATGTACAGTTATTATGAACCAATTAAAACTAATAATGAAAGCAAAAAATTAAATATAAAATGCTAGATAAACATTTTCAAATAAAATTATGAAATCATGAACTTCCTAATTTTCACTAGATATTAAGGTTACTAAGGGTTAGGACTTTCCGTTAATAGGCTTGGCAAGGCAGCTCACACCTATAATCCTAGCACTGTGGGAGGCTGAGGCAGGTGGATTGCCTGAGCTCAGGAGTTTGAGACCAGCCTGAGCAAGAGTGAGGCCCCATCTCTAAAAATATCCAGACATTGTGACTGGCACCTGAAGTCCCAGCTACCCAGAAGCCTGAAGCAAGAGGACCACTTGAACCCAAGAGTGTGAGGTTGCTGTGAGCTATGATGCCACAGCACTCTATTCAGGGCAACAATAAATAAATAAATATACATGTATGTGATCTCAATAATGTACTAGTATACGGTTAAAACTTGGTTTTTCTCTCTATTAAAAGGACAAAGTCTTCTTAGTGTATTAATTAATCTGTTCTCAATTATAAAAATGTTCAGGGTGGGGCCTGTGGCTCAAAGGAGTAGGACACCAACCCCATATACTGGAGGTCGCGGGTTCAAACCTAGCTCCAGCCAAAAACTGCAAAAGAAAAAGAAAAAAACATTGCTATAAAAATGTTCATTACCTTCTAAGTAATTGGCCTAGTAAACAAAGATGTTGTTTTTTTGTTTTTTTGTTTTTTTGAGACAGAGTCTCACTTTGTTGCCCTCGGTAGAGTGCCGTGGCATCATAGCTCATAGCAATCTCCAGCTCTTGGGCTTAGGCGATTCTCTTGCCTCAGCCTCCCGAGTAGCTGGGATTACAGGTTCCGGCCACAATACCCGGCTATTTTTTTTTGTTGTTGTTGTTGCAGTTTGGCTGGGGCTGGGTTTGAACCTGCCACCCTCAGTATATGGAGCCAGCGCCCTACTCACTGAGCCACAGGCGCTGCCCGGAGATGTTGTGTTTAATCAGGATAATTTCTTATACTTCATATTGTTTTTTATTAGGTCTTTCATTTTATTTTTTTTTTAAGAGACAGGGTCTTGTCCAGCCCAGGCTGGACTCAGACTCCTAGGCATAAACAATCCTTCTACCTTAGCCTCACAAGTAGCTGAGACTACAAGTACATACCACCATACCTGGGCTTTAGTTCTTTGATTATTTTAAAAAGTGAGTCTTTTGGATGGCAGACCAGGAGGATCATTCAGCTGAGCTCTCCTAGAATGACTGAGGAATAAGAGAGAACCCAGCCACCTGGAGCAGGGACCTTACCCACTCCTGATCTATGGCTCAGGGAGCACAGAAAGGAGGTGGTGAGCTGGATCCAGCATATAATCCAGAGCAGTGGAAAGCTGATGAATTAGGCAAGTGATTGTGACTGGCTGTGATCAGCTGGCCCCCTACAGAGGTCCGTGGCAGGAGAAAGCCTTTCTGGAGTTTCTAGTTGTTGGGGAGAAGCTATGCATTGAGTGGATACCTTGGAAGAGTGCACAGACTTGAACAGTATACAGCAACCAGATTTCAATGCCCGTCGGAAGGGACTTGCCATAAGGTTTGGTGGCTGGCGAGGCAGCCATACTGAGAAGGTCTCAGCAGCCAGGAGGCTGCCATTGCGGGAAGGTCGTGAGAAAGGGGCCTACAGTACAGCTATCTTCATTCCACCTGCCAGGATCAGAACTCCACTCTTGGGACAGAATGAGGGACTTCTGCACCCCATGGGAACTAGAGCCAGGGACACTGTGATTCCAGCCCTTAAAGGATTCTTGTGAGCCTTAAGATCCCAATCTGGCAGAGTCTAAATGCTGAGGAAACAATCAGGAGATCACAGAAGGCCACTAAGTTTGGAACAAGGACCACACACAGTGCTGGCTATGCTCTTTGTCTCCTAAAAAATCTACAGCACCAGCTGGTGTCCTGACAACATATTGCAACATATTGTCATCAAAAGCAAGGACTTTTGTTTGAAACAAAGGAGGCAGTGAGAAGGAAAAAGGAAGACAAGGATGTGAAAGAGAAGAAAAAACATTTGAGGAGGAACCAACAGAAAAAGTCAGGCAACATGAAAAACCAAAACAGAGGAACTCCCCCAAGGGACCATGAGGCAGCTACTGGAGAAAACTCTACCTATAAAGAATTAATGGACTTGACAAAAAGAGAATTTAAAATATGGATTATAAGGATAATAAAAGAAGGAACGGATTCGAAAATGGAAAGACAGAACCAAAAGTTGGACAAGAAATATGTAGAATATATAAAGAATACAGCAGAGCTTAAGGAAATGAAGGAGACCATCAGGGAATGTAAAGATGCAACACATTCTACAAAGCAAACATCACCCTGCTACCAAACCAGGAAATGACTCAACTAAAAAGGAGAATTTCAGACCAATTTCACAAATGAATATAGATGCAAAACTTCTCGACAAAATCCTACCCAATAAATTACAGCTACACATTTAAAAAATCATTCATCACAATCACATTCTACAAAGCAAACATCACCCTGGTACCAAAACCGGTAAACAACTCAGCTAAAAAGGAGAATTTCAGATCAATTTCACTAATGAATATAGATGCAAAACTTTTCAACAAAATCCTACCCAATAGATTACAGCTACACATTAAAAAAATCATTCATCACAATCAAGTAGGTTTCATCCCAGGGATGTAAGGCTGGATTAACATACCCAAGTCCACAAATGTAATTTACCATATCAACAGAAACAAAAACAAAGACCATATGATCCTCTCAACAGATGAAGAAAAAGCATTTAATAAAATTCAGCATTCTTTTCTAATAAGAACACTTAAGAATTTAGGCATAGGTAGCACATTTCTTAATCTGATCGAAGCTGTCTACAACAAAACCACAGCTAACATTATACTGAATGGAGTAAAACTGAAAGTTCTTCAACTTAGAATTGGAACCAGACAAGGTTATTCTCTATTGCTACTACTGTTCAACACAGTGCTAGAAGTTCTACCTAATACAATCAGGCAAGAGAAGGAAATAAAGGGCATTCAAATAGGTGCAGTGGAGGTCAAACTCTCGCTCTTTGCCAATAATATGATCTTACACTCAGAGAACCCCAAAGACTCAATCACAAGACTCCTGGAAGTGATCAAAAACTACAGCAACGTCTTAGGATAGAAAATCAATGTCCACAAATCAGTAGCCTTTGTATATGCCAATAATAGCCAAGATGAGAAGCTAATCAAGGACACAATTCCCTTCACAGTAGCTTCAAGAAAATGAAATATCTAGGAATATACATAACAAAGAGGTAAAGGACCTCTATAAAGAAAATTACAAAACCCTAAGAAAAGAATTAGCAGAAGATATTAACAAATGGAAGAGCATACCATGCTCATGGCTGGGAAGAATCAACATTGTCAAAATGTCCATACTACCCAAAGCAATCTATAGATTCAATGCCATTCCCATTAAATACCATTAAAATACCTTTGTCATACTCTGGTTTCTCTTCAGATCATATAAATCTTTCACCTTTTACTAAAATACCATTGTCATACTTTCGATATTTGGAAAAAATAATTCCTCATTTGTATGGAACCAGAAGAAACCCCACATAGCCAAGGCAATTCTTAGCAATAAAAAAAAATACTACAGGCCCCCACCACAACACTGGTTTATTTTTTTTGTTGTAGTTATCATTGTTGTTTGGCAGGCCCAGGCCAGGTTCAAACCCACCAGCCCAGGTGTACGTGGCTGGAGCCCTAGCCGCTGAGCTACAGGCACTGAGCCTGCTCCATAGAATTTGGAAACTCTTATTAAGTATTCATGGCTCAGCACCTGTAGCTCAAGCAGATAAGGCACCAGCCACATACACCAGAGCTAGCGGGTTCAAATCCAGCCCGGGCCTGTCAAACAATGACAACTACTACCAAAAAATAGCCAGGCGCTGTGGCAGGCGCTTGTAGTCCCAGCTACTTGGGAGGCTGAGGCAAGAGAATTGCTTAAGCCCAGGAGTTGGAGGGCTGCCATGAGCTGTGATGTCATTGCACTCTACCTAGGGCGACAGCTTGAGGCTCTGTCTCAAAAAAATAAAAATAAATAAATAAATATTCTTATTTTCATGGCAAAATGGGTATTTGCTTAGGTTCGATAAGAATCTAGTCTTCTTGGGCGGCACCTGTGGCTCAAAGGAGTAAGGCACCAGCCGCATATGGGAATCTAGTCTTCTTTTAATAGAACAATCAGGCAAGTTGTTAGGCTTGACTTCTCTAAGACTAGAGAGGTTTTTTGTTTTTTGTTTGTTTGTCTTGCAGTTTGGGGCTGGGGCTGGGTTTGAACCCGCCTCCTCTGGCATATGGGGCCAACGCCCTCCTCCTTCGAGCCACAGGCACTGCCCAAAAAAGAGATCTACTTTATTTTTTTTTTTTTTTTTTTTTTTTTTTTTTTTTTGGCCGGGGCTGGGCTTGAACCCGCCACCTCCGGCATATGGGACCGGCGCCCTACCCGTTGAGCCACAGGCGCCGCCCAAAAGAGATCTACTTTAATAGAAAACTATAGTGTACCGATTATCAAATTCTAGCTGTGTTCATTTTCTTTTAAGGTTTTGTTATCCATATATAAACTGAATCAAATCCTGAAATTGTTTAACTAAAAATTAAAACTGGCCTTATCCTAAGCCATGAAATCTAAAACTGGAGGACTTTAAACAGATCATGTGTGAACAACCTTCACTCCTGCTATAAAATGCATCACTCAGAGAGTTCATCACCACACAAGACATCTCACTGACATCTTCATTCCACCATCTAAAGAGGCATCAAACTCAAATCTAGAAACCTCAACTATTTGCCCTCCAGATTCAGACTAGGTTTATTATTTACACCAAATATTAACCTTTATTTTTCTTTTGTTTTCATAGGATACCTTGAATTCCCTTTAAACATTACAATCTGAAATAAACAATTGAACTTCAATGGTACTCCCAAACAGAAGTTCTCAGTACTTTCACAGTTTAACAATGAAGATTCTGTACTCTTATTAATAAAAGATGCTGTTTCTGTGTTAATAAATTAGAAATTGTGGCCCAAAATGCAATGGATCTTAAGAAAATACAGAAGTCTCTCATCAGATAGTTGCTACATCCTCCATTGATTTATTTAGCTGGTTAACCATTGGCTCCCAGGAATCTCTGTTGCTGGGAATTTTTCAATTATTGGTTTTTATTCTCCTTATACTCATTGTCCACACCTCCCTAGTGCATTGTATCCTCTCCAGGGTTTTAAATGCTTTCCAACAGCCACTCATACATCAAATGATTGCCACCAGGATTAGGCAACTTGAAGAACTCAACATGACCACTCAAGCCTACAATGACGCTGCAGTTTTAGATGATGGTAACTACCTGACCTTATGTTTCAATGCAACTAATGATAACATCTACATGATTCTTCGTTCCAGTGGCTACCTCAATAGTTATTAATAGCAACCAAACATAATGCTATACTATTTGGTCCCTGAGAGAATGACCAAAAGGAGTGAATTGTTACAGTAAATTAAAATGAGACCAGGCCTGAAGAATCTTTGAGCAGACAAAGCCTCATAAGTGACCTAAAACTTTGCAAATTTAGTGGAACTTGAGCTATTTCTTATAAAGGCCTATATTAAAAGAAAACAGAACTTAAGCTCAACCAATCTGAGATAGCCAACAAACTTATAACTATATACCACCGATGTCAAACAGGATAGGCCAAATCAAGCTATTGTATAACTGCAACTAATCAAATAATTTATTTTGCTTCCACATTTACCCCATATATACTTGCCCCCAATGGTTTGTCATCAGAAAAAACCTCTTTGGTTTGGTGTTTCCCAATTTATCAATTGCTTCTTTCTCAAATAACTGCTTTAAATTTTTATTGTGCCTCAGCTTGTCTTTTGAACCCAAGCAAACAATAACCTCACAGCTGTAGCCATAGGGAACTAGATTCTACCAACAATCTGAGTGAGGTTGGAAGTGATTTTTGCCCCTAGCCTCCAGGTATGAACCCAGCCCAGCTGACACCTTGATTTTGGCCTTGTGAGACCCTGACCAGAGAACCAGCTGAGCCCACCATGACTTCCAACTTACAGACTGTGAGATAAAAAAAATGAGTCTTATTTTTAGCCACTAAATTTCTGGGCATGTGTTATATAGCAATAGAAAACACAGTGGGCAAAAAATTGTACCAAGGAGACATACTAGAAATGCCAGGGAGAGCTGAGTATGCCATCTGTGGTCTACTGTTATGAATATTAAGTGAATCTAATCGGGGGATCGTCCCCCATCCTTCACCTGTGTGGGTGTGGACACAGGGAGGTGGATGAGATGGCCTCAGCCAGGATCCACATGTTTCCCGGCAAGAGCAGCAGAAGACGGGGTGGGCAACAGAACTGAGAAAGTTGGCAAGGAGAGAGTAAAATGAGGCATCCTGGAGTCTGAACTGGGTAAGTCCATGAAGATAGACTGGGCACAGTGGCTCACGCCTATAATCCTAGATGGGTGCATCGATTGAGCTCAGGAGTTGGAGACCAGCCTGAGCAAGAGCAAGCTCCCATTCCAGAAATAAACTGGGCATTGTGGCGGGCGTCTATAGTCCCAGCTACTTGGGAGGCTGAGGCAAGAGGATTTCTTGAGCCCAAGAGTTTGAGGTTGCTGTGAGCTGTGATGCCATAGCACACTCTACCAACGGCGATGAAATGAGACTGTCTCAAAAATAAATAAATAAATAAACAAACTGAGTAAGTCTGTGAAGATGTTGGGGATGGGCAGATGATGCGTAATGAGAAAATGGAGCTCAATGAAAGGACGGAAGACCTTAATAGAGAAATAACCGAAAAATCATTAATGCATACTTTTTCAGTAAAGGCTAGGCTCAATCATATGAGCTCCCTCTCTGCTCTCTCTAGTTCAGTGTTTTTCAGTCATTTTTATTTCATGGCACACTTGAACCTATAGTTAAACTTCCATGACACACTTAAATTATGTTGATCCAAAAAAAGTAAAAAAAAAAAAAAAATATATATATATATATATATATATATACTTATTGTGCATTGAACATAGTAAGCATATTACTTGAAGTATATTAAGTTAATTTTATTAATGGTCTCTAAACATTTTTGTGGCACACCTAGGATCCTCTCACAGAACACCAGTGTGCCACACACACACAGCTGAAAATCAGTTGACAGCACCCTACAGAGCTCCATTCCCATGACATCTAAAAGGAGCCCAGCAGACAGAAAGGAAATGTAAATCTTTTTCTCTACATTTGCCAGAAACAGCCTTTTAGAGGTTCCTGAGCAGGACTAGAGTAAACTGCAGGGGGGTGGGGGTGGGAATAGAATGGATGGCTATATCAATCTAGTGGTAAGTCTGTCTCCAAAGGAAAGACTGCCTCTTGCTTCTGTTATCTGCCAGTGGACACAGCAGTTTCACAGTACTCTGTTAATTTGACTACTATCATAAACCTTCTTAAACCCCTTTACGATTTCTAAATAAAAAGACTGAGTACCTGACTCTCTTAGTCAACACGCTCTTCTTCTTCTCCTGTGTTGGTTCATTTTCCACTCAGGCAAAAGTAAATTTTTTCTTCTATCTTAACATTTGTCCGGAGAAATCTTTTCTCAAACCCACGTGCACCATCTCACAACCTAACACTCAGGAAGAGGTCCAAAGGTGACATGCCAGGGAGTTGGGAGGATCATCCCTGTGGCTGCTGAAAATGAGCCAGAATGATGAAGCAGAAGGGTGGAGAGGAAGACAATGGGCCAGGAGCTAGTTGTGAAGGAGACTAAGTGCCCAGGAGACAGCAGCGGTCAGCAAGGAAGGGTGACTATGGCATAATCAGACATCAGGAGCTCCAGAGAACAAGGGCGCTTAAAACAGAGGCAAGCAAGGACACTTATGCCCTGCTGGGTGAAGTGGCTCACACCTGTAATCCTAGAACTCTGGGGGGCCAAGGCGGGCGGATTGTTTGAGCTCAGGAGTTCGAGACCAGCCTGAGCAAGAGCTAGACACCATCTCTAAAAAACAGCCAGGCATTGTGGTGGGTACCTGTAGTCTCAGCTACCAGGGAGGCTGAGGCAAGAGAATCGTTTTGAACCCAAGAGTTTGGGGTTGCTGTGAGCTATGACACCACAGAACTCTATTGAGGTTGACAAACTGAGACTCTTGTCTCAAAAAAAAAAGACACTTATCCCACTACCTGTCAATGTAACTTACTTAGAAATAGGGTCTTTGTGAATATAATCAATTTAAGATAAGGTTATTCTGAATTAGGGTGGGTCCTAATATAATGACTAGTGTCCTTAAAGAAACTTGGATACTGGGAAACAGGAGACACAGATGGAAGACGGCCATGTGAAGGTGGAGATAGAGGTTGCAGGCACACTGCCAGGGGCCAAAGAACACCTGGAGCCTACCAGAAGCTGGAAGAGGCAAGGAAGGATCTTCCTCTAGAGGTTCAGAGGGAGTGTGGCCCTTCTGATACCTTGATTTCCGACTCTAGCCTCCAGAACTGTGAGACATTTGTGTGGTTTTAAGCCACCTATTCCTGGTAATTTGTTGCGGCAGCCCATGCAAAGTAATAGCCCACCTTCTGCCCCTGAGCTATGGGCAGATAAGAAAAAAATAACAGATTCCACTTAAGAGGGAGGGCTTCCGGGGAAAATGGTGTCCTCCAGGGAGTCTGTTTCGCTTAAGATAAGGAGATCAAGAGGAGCTTTGGAGAAGGGGGGGAGGAAAAAGCAGAACTTGCTCAGTCTACAGCAGTGACACAGCCATGAGAGAGGATGGAAGGACAGGGAGGGTGGGGTGCTGGCTCAGATGCGGAGATGCAACAGGACAGATGTGGCAATGATGGACTGCTTGCACTCTCTGGACTTATGACAGATGGACAGGGAGGGCTGACATGACAGGGTCAGGCCAGACAGTCACGGAGGGGACAGGTAACCCATTTGCAGTTCAAGCCTAATACTCATCCCACTGTCTGGCAACCATGTACCTGTCCATGATGGAGTCACCTGCACGGAGGGACCCATTGTCAGGCAGGCTGAGCTCTGGAATGGTTAGGAGACTCTGCTCTTGTGACATGGGGCCATCTCGGGTAGCTCTGCTACTCACCCTCTCAGAGCCTCTGAGATCTCTCCTGATGACAGCCATCATCATAGCTCTGGGCCCAGAGTTCAGCTTGATGCTTCATGTACAGTAGCCACTCACTCTCGGTGGCCATTTAGACTTCAATATAAACTGATTAAATTTACATCCATTAAAAATTCAGTTCCTCATTCATACCAGCCACATTTCAAGTGCTCAGTAGCAATATGTGGCTAGTGGCTGACATATTAGAGCAAAATCATCTCCACAATCCCAAAAAATTCTACTGGGTAGAGCCAGACTAGACCGTGGATGTTGGTTACGTGAACCACTGCCCTACCAGGGTGGGGCTGTTCAGTAGCAGCTGAAGTCACGCAGGGGAGGTAGAACAAGAGGGGCCTTATAGGACGCTCCTCAGCCCAGCTCTCAGAGGTAAGGGTCAGCTCACCTCCAGCCCAGGAAGGCTTGGAGTACACCAACACCTCAGAGTCCAGAACATAGTGTCATAAGGCCCACAGAGGGGCAAGTTTCTCCTTAGAGTAATCCAAACCTCACCAGCCCCATTCATTATTTCCTGCCTGAGCATGGCTGATGGTGGAAAGCCTACTTCCTCCAGAGAAACATGGAGGAAGGCTCAAGGAGTAGGGCGCCGGCCCCATATGCCAAGGGTGATGGGTTCAAGCCCAGCCTTGGCCAAAAAAAAAAAAAAAAACTTCAACAGAGAAACATGGACGTATCCGCATCCTCAGGGCTGGGTTATGCCTCCAGCCTTAATAAGCCACTCAAAGGCTTATAGTGATACGGGTTCCCTGGTTTAGGACCAAACAGGGGCCCCTCATTCTCTGGGCCTGGGCAAATAGGCCTTTTCTAGACCACATTCTCTGGACTCAACCAGGGTCAGAGAAAAGCACCTGATCAGTCTCTTGTCTAGGGTCCCTCCTGGAGTGGAAAGCACACACCGTGTGGCTGCCTCACCTGGGACAGGGACTGTAAAGACCACATTCATTTGCTAACTTTTTTTTTTTTTACAGTTGTTGGCCAGGGCTGGGTTTAAACCCACCACTTCCAGTATATGGGGCCAGCGCCTTACTCCTTTGAGACACAGGCGCCACCCTTTATTTGCTAATTTTAGGATCACAAATTCCAGACCCGTATTTCCAAGACCCCCCTAATTGCAGGCAGTAGATGGACCCTTAGATAAAGGGCCTACAGGAGCTGCCCGCCAGGGCTCCCCTCCCCAGCTGCTACCCAAGGTTCTGTTGTCCTTTCCCTTATCTATTTCTTTCTCTGTCAATAAATGCTATCCTTTCACTTATCCACATGGTAGTGGTTTCATTCTTTGAACTCCAAGATCAAGGACTCAGTATAGAGAGAAATTCTGGCAACAATAGCACATGTGAAATTTAATACCTCCAAAAATGTCCATCTAAGCCAGCTACTTGGGACACCAATAGTGTTACTGGACAAACAGGGTCCAGCCACCAGTCACTGTCAGCCAATACTCAGAGACAGGGATAGGTCCACTAAACTTTTGTCAGAAGGCCAGTATTCCAGAGAAGAGTGAGAGTAGACTCTCCAAGACTGTTCTGATCTTCCATTTCTAACATTACAGTTTTATACGTTTGAGTTAAAAGTGAAGACCATGTTAACCCTTATCTTAAACAATAATTGGCCAAACCCATGACCCATGGTAAACAATAATCAGTATAACTCCTGATCCAAAATAACACTGCAATTCAAAATTAATCACCTCCTTTTGGCTTGCGGCTGAGAAGAGGCCGAGGTACAACTTTCTTCGTTCATCTTGAATCCGGGTTCATCTGATACCAGCCCCCTCCACCATGCCACCTAAGTTCGACCTCTACAAGATCAAAGTCGTGCACCTGAGATGCACTGGTGGCAAAGATGGTGCCACATCTGCCCTGGTCCCCAAGATCAGCCCCTGGGTTTGTCTCCAAAAAAGGTTGATGATGACATTGCCAAGGCAACTGGTGACTGGAAGGGTCTGAGGATGACAGTGAAACTGACTATCCAGAACGGACAGGCCCAGACTGAAGTGGCACCTCCTGCCTCTGTCCTCATCATCAAACCCCTCAAGGAACCACCAAGAGACAGAAAGAAAGAGAAAACATTAAACACAATGGAAATACCACTTTTGATGAGATTGTCAACATTGCCAGACAGATGCGGCACTGATCTTTAGCCAGGGAACTCTCTGGAACCTTAAAGAGATCTTGGGGATGGCCCAGTCGGTGGCCTGCAATATTGATGGCCACCACCCTCATGACATCATCGATGACATCAACGGTGGTGCTGTGGAATGCCCAGCTAGTTAAAAAGTACAAGGGAAAATGTTTCAATAAAGGATCATTTGACACCCGCCCCCCAAAAGAAAAACCCACAAAAGTTAATTTCCTAAATCAATCCACCTAAACTACTCAAGATAGGCATCTTTAGGATGGGTGGGAGCTAAATTTACAGAACAGTAAGAACGGGAGACAGGGGGTGAAGGTCAGGCAGGACTCAAACAGACCAGACCAGCTGTCATGTTGGCCCTGGCAGGACAGACTCCATCTTATTCTCACTGTACGTGCTTTCATGAGACCTGTAGAACATCCAAAGTCTGCCCAGGTCCTCGCCTCTGTCCCTCTGATGAGGAAAAGCTTCACCTCCTGCCCTCCCTAGTCCTGTCTCACTCTTCAGCTCCTCAAGGCCGGCTGGGCCAAGACTCAGCCGCAGTGTTCCGCAGAGCCCTGGAAACTCAGAACAAAGAAATATCTTTCTCACCACTGCCTTCAGAACATGAACCCTAAAAACACAATTCCTTTTCAAACATGTTTAACATTCCTCTCAAGTTAATGGCAGCTATTGCTTCATGTTTAGGGAATAAAAAGCACTTTGCAGTGATTTTCCCAAAGCAAAGAATCAGTCAGCCCTGAGATGAACTCAAGTTTCCCTCTCCAGAAATTGGAAACTGCATGCAACTTTTAAATGATTTAAAAGTTTTTCCTTCTTCTGAACATTGGCTTACGCAAAGAGTTTATGGCTGACATCCTAAAAGCAAATATGGTAATGACAAAAATAAATAAATGGGACTTAATTAAACTAAAAATCTTCTGCACAGCAAAGGAAATAATCAATCTAGTAAATAGACGACCCACAGAACGGAAGAAAATACTTATAAACTACACATCTGACAAAGGATTATATCTAAAATCTACAAAGAATTCAAATAAATCAGCACAAAAAAGAAACCATCAAAAAGCAGGCAAAAGACATGAACAGATTTTTTTCAAAAGAAGATAGACCAGAAGGCCACAGCAGGTAGATTGCCTGAGCTCACAGGTTTGAGACCAGCTTGAGCAAGTGCGAGAGTCCATCTCTAAAAAAATAGCCAGGTGCTATGACAGGCATCTGTAGTCCCAGCTACTCAGGAGGCTGAAATAAGAGAATGGCTTGAGCCCAAGAGTTTGAGGTTGCTGTGAGCTACGATGCCAGGGCATTCTACCGAGGGTGACAAAGTGAGACTCTGTCTCAAAAAAAAGAAGAAGAAGAGAGATAGACAAATAGCAAAAACATACATGAAAACATGCTCAACATCACTAATCATCAGGGAAAAATGAATTAAACCCACAATGAGACGCTACTGTACCCTTGTGAGACTATCCATTACTAAAAAGTAAAAAAACAGTCGATGGTGACATGACTGTGGCAAAAGGGGAATTCTTACACACTGCTGGCGGGAATGTGAGCTCGTACAACCTCTACAGAAAACAGTATGGAGATCCCTCAAAGAACTGAAAGCAGACCTCCCATTTGATCCAGCCATTCCACTACTGATACACAAAAGGATACAAGTCATTTTATAAAAATGACACCTGCACCCAAATGTTTATCACAGCACAATTCACAATTATAAGGACATGGAACCAATCTAAGTGCCTATCAACTGGTGAGTAGATAAAGAAAACGTGGTACATATAGATATATCCATATATGGATATGTGTTTGTGTGTGTACATATATATCATGAATATACCAATCAGCCATGAAAAGGAATGAAATAATATCTTTTGTAGCAATTGGATGGACCTAGAGACCATTATCTTAAATGAAATATCTCAGGAATGGAAAAACAAACACCACATGTTCTCACTAATAAGTGGAAACTAAACAGTGGGTATACACAGTCATAAAATAGTATAATGGACAGTGAAAACTAAGAGGGGGGAGGTTGGCAGGGAAGGAGAGATAAAAATCTGCCTATCGGGTACAATGTACGCTATTCTGATGATGAGTACACCAAAAGCCCTGGCTTCAGCATTATACAGTTCATCCATGTAACAAAAAACATTAGTGTCCTTAAATCTATTGACTTTTTTTTTTTTTAGAGACAGAGTCTCACTTTGTCACCCTCGGTAGAGTGCCATAGCGTCACAGCTCACAGCAACCTCCAGCTCTTGGGCTTAGGTGATTCTGTTGCCTCAGCCTCCCAAGTAGCTGGGACTACAGGCGTCTGCCATAACGCCTGGCTATTTTTTTGTTGCAGTTTGGCCTGGGCCAGGTTTGAACCCACCACCCTCGGTATATGGGGCTAGTGCCCTATTGACATTTTTTTGTAGAGACAGAGTCTCACTTTATCACCCTCAGTAGAGTGCTGTGGCATCATAGCTCATGGCAACCTCAAGCTCTTGGACCTAGGTGATTCTCTTGCCTCAGCCTCCCAAGTAGCTGAGACTACAGGCTCCCACCACAACACCCAGCTATTTTTTTGTTGCAGTTTGCCCAGAGCTGGGTTTGAACCCGCCACCCTCGGTATATGGGCCAGCACCCTACCCACTGAGCCACAAGCACTGTCCAGACATTTTTTTTTTTACTCAAAAATAAAAGTAAAATTTGAAAATGTAAGAAACGTGATAATTTTTCCTGATTATTCCTACCAAGGCTTCAAAATTCATAGGATCTAATATCAAGCTGGTTTCCCCAAAGCAGGCTTGAAGACCATGACTGGGTCAGTGAGGGCAATACCAACTGGAAATCACAGAATCAGGAGGCGCTGGGTGTCTGGCTGAAAAACCTGCCACAAAGAAAACATCTAACTATCCGTCATCTGTAGCAAAACAAACCGGATTTGCCACCCCCTGTGGAAATTGCAGAGAAATCCAAGAAATGTTACATCACACAGGGCTGATAGGTGGAAATCATGTAATACACATTTCTGCTAATTCGAGATCTGTGGATTTCTATTGATACGTCCTTTATTTGGTGTCTTAAATTTTGGTGTCTGATTTTAGTGAAGGGAAAATATCTATCAGATATTTCGTGGGTCGCTTTACCTTCCTCATCTTCTCTTTTATCAATGATCTGTACCTGAAAAACATCCCACTGCTTCAACAACCTGACCCTCATAGTTAGGAAGAAAATATTGCCAGACCTAGAAAATACGAGAATAAAACCCCACACAAGGACAGGAGCTGTGGGGATGGAGAAGGGGAATTTGGAGGAGCAGCTAAAGGTCACCGGGATTTTGTGTTTATTTGTTCGTTTGTTTTGAGACAGAGTCTCACTCTGTCACCCCAGATAGAGTGCCATGGCATTATAGCTCACAGCAGCCTCAAACTCCTGGGCTCAAGCAATCCTCTTGCCTCAGCCTCCCAAGTAACTGGGACAACAGGCATCTACCAAAATACCCGGCTAATTTTTTTCTATTTTTAGTAGAGTAGAGGGCCTCACTCTTGCTCAGGCTGGTCTCAAACTCTTGAGTTCAAGCAATCCACCCCACTCAGCCTCCCAGAGTGCTAGGATTACAGGCGTGAGCCACCATACCCGGCATAGGATGACAGTTTTAAATACTCTTTGTGGTTTCTTTCCTTTCTCCCCTACAGCCCCACTTTGAGCAGCCAAGCTTTTGTGCTTACGCCCCATTCAAAGGATTTGATAACAAAAAATGAGGGAGGAAATGGGAAGCCACTTTCGAATTTCTATTGCCTATATCCTTAAGAACACAGACAAGACCCCCAGTCTGGACAGAGAAACTATCTTGGGTAAAGCAAGGCCTGGCACTGATATTTACTTCCAGCTCCACAGCACCAGCACCACCAGATACACACACAAACAGGGGTGGGTTCTGTCCTCAGGCACATGAGCTCACAGAGACAGGAAAACCCCAAGTAGGTATTCAAGATCAGATGGCAGTGGGGCCCCAGACCTGTGTCCCAGGTAGAGCTTCAGGCAAGGCCCCAGAAAGAAGAAATGACTACATAGTGCAGCCGATTTTGGAAGCAGCTTGAATCATGGACAGCACCACACTTCCTTGTGCTACTCCCAAGGGACAGTAACAGCAGAATTATCCCTGTTTGTCCAAGAGCAACCTAGAGGTAGCAGAGAGACACCAGGGGGCCATGCAAGCAAGAACCAAGCAGTGGCCCTCTCAGCAGATACTGGGTGACTACTTAGTAACAGGAGCCACTTGCTCCAATGCTTTAGAGGAATATCAGAGACACCTTCCCAGAATGTAAGCAATCCCTAAAGAGAGGATGGGAGATTCCACCATTTGACTAAAATTAAGTGCCCACCACTCTAGTAGAATAGGGGCTTGCGCGAAATAGACATGTAGTGATACTGCAGAAAGACAATGTTATATTTCCTGCATATCTGAGTCTGCAGAGTAAGATAACACCTCTGTAAGGATTAGGGGGCCAAGAGAAGCTAGAAACTGACAAATTTCTGCCTAGGGAACTAGAGGATGGGGAACGTGGGGGATGAAAGAGGGCAACAGAGTAGCAAATGCTGAGTGTAAGGTTTGCACATATCAAAGTTGAGATGCTGATGGCACATCCAAGGGATGTCAGGAGGCAGTTAGATAATTACAACTAGTTAGATAATTACAACTGGTGCTCAGGAACAAGGCCTATCTGAAAATAAAGATTTTGGCATTGTCAGGTCATATGAGTAGTAGCAAAGTAACTGATTGGGTGATAATCTTACATACTCATTATGTGCCAGGCATTGTTACTATACATACTGACTCACTTAATCCTCAGATCAACCCGATACGGCAGGTATTAATGCTATCTTCATTTTTCTTTTTTCTTTTTTAGAGACAGGGTCTCTCTATATTGTTCAGGCTGGACTTAAAATCCTGGACTCAAGTGATCCTCTCACCTCAGCCTCCCAAGTAGCTGGGACTACAAGTGCATGCCACCACACCTGGCCCATTTTTTTCTAAACATATAAAGAAACAGATACAGATACAGTTTCAGGTCTCACATCTAAGAACCAGAGAAATAAGAAGTTATCTCTGTACATCTACAACCTGCACATATAACAATCACCGTGCTTAAAGATGCCCGAGAATAAAAAGGATGAAGGAATAGCAGAGGAAAAGGAGAATGAGAAGTTGTCAGGAGGGAAAGCAGAAAAGCACTGTCAGAAAACCTAAAGGAGGAGAGAACTCCAAGGAGGTCATGGAGGTATCGAATTTGCAGGTGATCAAGTAATTGATATAAAAAGTGCCCATTGGCTTGAGCGTCCAGGAGATGAGTGAAAAATTATGTAGACGGCCAAGCGCAGTGGCTCACACCTGTAATCCTAGCACTCTGGGAGGCAGAGGCTGGTGGATTGCTTTAGCTCACGGGTTCAAGACCAGCCAGAGCAAGAGCGAGACCCCATCTCTACTAAAAATAGAAAACCTAAGGCAAGAGGATCTCTTAAGCCCAAGAGTTGGAGGTTGCTGGTTGTTGGAGGAGCTATGATGCCACAGCATTCCACCCGGAGTGACAGCTTGAGACTCAATCTCAAAAAAGCAAAAAAAACATGTAAGAGAAGTTCCCTGATGTTCCTGGATGTTGCATTAGACGAGGAGGCGGGGAAATACAGTACGCACAACTCTGCCAAGAGAACTGTGAACAGGAGAGAGCTAGAACCTCAGTCAGAGATTTTCGTTTTTTTTAAGGGAAAGGATAGAGAGCCAATTAAATGTCAAAGAAAAAGTCCCTAGAAAAATGTAAGTTTGAGTGTATGATGCCCCATGATCATATCAATGTATACAGTTATGATTTAATAAAAAAAAAAGAAAAGAAAAATGTAAGTTTTAAAGATACAGGACTCCAACTCACGCAAGCGACTGTGAACGTAGTCGCTGATTGCAGACACTGTCCAGTCATGATTTCTCACCTGAAATGGGCCCTTGATGTTGCCCGACAACCAACCGTATTGCTACAGTCCATGCGCTTTCCCACTCTCCAGCACAGTAGTTCTCAAATGGCCCTCCCATTCCAGCAGCTGCAGTATCTCCCAGAACTTGTTAGAAATGCAAATTCTCAGGCCCAGCCCAGATCAACTGAATCAGAAAGTCTGTGGGGTGGGAAGGCTATAACAGGCTCTCTAAGTATGGTGATATATACTAATGTTTGAGAATCACTGCTCTCCAGGACTATTTTATAACTCCTAAAATCTTCCAACCCTTCCTCTTTCATTCTCACTATCAGTTATCTTGCTTCCTAATTCACTGAGAGAAAAAAGAAAACCGCCATCAGGACAGAATATCCACTAGCTTCCTCTACCTCCCTGCATCTGTGCCTGAATAGTGTGCCCTTTCTTACTCTAGACCAGTGTTTTTCACCCTTTTTTATGTCATGGCATACTTGAACCTGTAGTTAAACTTCCATGGCACACTTAAATTATGTTGATCAAAAAAAGAATATACTGACTGGGCTTTGAATGCCTTTCGAAATAATTAGCTCGGTGCCTGTAGCTCAGCTCACATACACCCAGGCTGGTGAGTTTGAACCCTGCCAGGGCCTGCTAAACAACAATGACAACTACAGGAACAACAGTAAAAAAAAAAAAAAAATAGCTGGGCATTGTGACAGATGCGTGTAGTCCCAGCTACTTGGGAGGCTGAAGCAAGAGAATTGCTTAAACCCAAGAGTTTGAGGTGGCTGTGAGCTGTGATGTCACAGCACTCTACCAAGGGCAACATACTGAGACTCTCAAAAAAAATTATAGTCATAATAATTTAATTAATGATATTTAAAAATTTTTGTAGTGTGTCGCCTGTGGCTCAGTGGGTAGGGCGCCGGCCCCATATACCAAGGGTGGCGGGTTCAGCCCCGGCCAAATTGCAACAAAAAAATAGCCAGGCGATGTGGCGGGTACCTGTAGTCCCAGCTACTCGGGAGGCTGAGGCGAGAGAAGCGCCTAAGCTCAGGAGTTGGAGGTTGCTGTGAGCTGTGACGCCACAGCACTCTACTGAGGGCAATAGAGTGAGACTCTGTCTCTACAAAAAAAAAAAAAAAAACTCTGTGGCACACCCAAGATCCTCTCATGGCACAGTGGACTCACTGCTGTACATGAACCATGCCTGTCTCTCTCCAAACACTTGCTGCCCTTGATCCCATGACTTCTTACCCAGTCACGGACATTGCTCTAGACATTCTCCTCCTCTCTCCTACATCATCAATTTTCACTCTCTACCAGCTTTTTCCCAGCAGCATGTAACATTTAGCTATTTTTCACAGTTAAACAATTTTCTTGACCTCACTTCTTTTAGCTCCCACCCAATTTCTCTCCTTCCTTCACAATAAAACCTCAAAGAGTGGCCTATACTGTTTCCACCTCTCTCCTTTCTTAACCTCCACAGTCACTTTCACCCCCACCACTCTACCCAAAACGTTCTTATCAAGGTCACCAATAACCTTCTAGATCAATTCTCAGACTTACCCTACTTAACCTGACAGCAATTGACACCATAGGTCTTTCCTTCCTCCTTGGCAAGTTTCCTTCTCTTGACTTCCAGCCCACCACCATCTCCTGTGGGGCGGTGGGGCGCTCCTCACTCCACTGGCCATTCATTCCTCAGTCTCTCTAATTGTTCTGAGCAACCTCTAGAACCATTTAGTGCTGCAGAGCTCCAGGATTCAGTCCTTGCACATCTTTGCTACCTACACTTGCTCCCTTGGTAATTCTTCTAATCTCACGGTTTTAAATAACATGCATATGCTGCTGATCCTCAATGTTATTCTTGCCAGCCCAGACCACACCCAACTTACACATCCAACTGCTTTCTTGACCTCTCCATTTGGACACATAATAGACATCTCAAAGTTATGATGTATTAAACCAGGCTCCTGATCTATCCTCCCCTCCCCACCCCACGACCCAAACCTGCTCCTTCCACATCCTTCCTCACTTAAATTATAAGTTCAGGCAAAAACTCCATCCTTGGCTCAGCACTGTGGCTCAAGCAGCTAAGGCGCCAGCCACACACACCTGAGTTGGCGGGTTCAAATCCAGCCTGGGCCACCAAACAAGGACAGTTGCAACCAAAAAAATAGCCGGGCATTGTGGCAGGCGACGGTAATCCCAGCTACTTGGGAGGCAGAGGCAAGAGAATCACTTGAGCCCAGGAGTTGGAGGTTGCTGTGAGCTGTGATGCAACGGCACTCTATCCAGGGCAACAGCTTGAGGCTCTGTCTCAAAAAAAATCTCCATCCTTGCCCTCATACTACCTAATCTGTCAGAAAACCCTGTTTTCTGGCTCTGCATTCTAAATCCACCCAAAATCCGACCACTTGGCATGGCCTCTCCTGCTCCCCTGCTAACCCTGAGCCATCATCATCTCTCACCAGATGCTTGCAGTGACCTCCTATGTAATCTCCCACTTCTGCTCTGGCTCTTTTCAGATCTGTTCTCCCTACAGTAGCTAAAGGGATTGGGATTCTATTAAAACAGAAGTCAGACCCATGTCCCTCCTCTGTTCAAAACATCTCAGAGTAAAAGCCAAAGTCATCAGAATGACCTTGGGGACTTATAAAATGAGTGCCTCCTTTTTTTTAGAGGCAGAGTCTCACTTTATCACCTTCGGTAGAGTGCCACAGAGTCACAGCTCACAGCAACCTCCAACTCCTGGGCTTAGGCGATTCTCTTGCCTCAGCCTCCCGAGTAGCTGGGACTACAGTCGCCCATCACAACCCCCAGCTATTTTTGTTGTTGTCATTGCAGTTTGGCCCAGTGAACCTGCCACCCTCTGGATATGGGGCTGGCGCCCTACACACTGAGCCACAGGCGCCGCCAACCTCCCTTATCTCTTAATTTCATCTCCCACTCTCTCCTTCTCTCTCTCTTCACCCCAGCCACATGGACCTTGTTCTTCCTCAAAATCGGCAAGTAACTCCCACTTTTGCACCTTTGCATTTACTGTTCCCTCTGCCTAGAATATTCTTACCCGGATATGTACATGCCTTGCTCCTTGGTCTCCTTGGAGTCACTCAGACATCACCTTCCCTGACACACTGCACATACACCTCCCTGTTCTATGTGCCCCACCGCTCTCAGGGCCTTTTAAACATGTTTTACTTATTTGGTTATCGTCCTGCTTCTGCTACAATGTAAGCTCCCGTTCACAGCTACATCTCCAGTTCCTAGAAGAGTGCCTGGTTTGCTCTATACCTAGCTATAAAATGAAGTGACAGAATGAGGGCCCTTGGGAAACATAAAGGGTTGAAATCCAAAAGAGATTGGCCCTGGACAAGAAAAAGGACACCTCTTTCACTGCTCCTGACGTAGAAGCAAGAATGGATTCAGATATGTTTGAAGGTAGAAATGTAAGTGTTCCCCTCCTGACTGCCTCTAATTTCTCTGGGAAATAGAGAAGGAGGGACTTGAGGAGAAGTGGGGATGAATAAAGATATCTGTAGCGGAAAGTGGGAGGAGCTAAGGACACCTGAAAAGACAGATGGCCCAGGTGAAGCTGAAAACCTGGATTTGCCTTGGCACCAATCTACCTGGTTGTGTGGTTTTCTTCATCAGCATGGAGGGGGACAGGTGGACAAGAAAGGGGAGGGGCAAAAATCTGTCTAAAGAGAATTCCTTCCACTGACTCAATGCCTCTGCTCACCCACTCGGGCCGTCATCACTAACCACTGGTCTCAGGGAAATAAAATGGGCGCAGAGTGCCTTTAAGAGTAAGAAAAAGAAGGCGGGTGGCGCCTGTGGCTCAGTGAGTAGGGCGCCGGCCCCATATACCGAGGGTGGCGGGTTCAAACCCAGCCCCGGCTGAACTGCAACCAAAAAATAGACGGGCGTTGTGGCGGGCGCCTGTAGTCCCAGCTGCTCGGGAGGCTGAGGCAGGAGAATCGCGAAAGCCCAAGAACTGGAGGTTGCTGTGAGTCCTGTGACATCATGGCACTCCACCAAGGGTGGTAAAGTGAGACTCTGTCTCTACAAAAAGGAAAGAAAGAAAAAGAAGGCAGCGCCCGTGACTCAAAGGGGTAGGGCGCTGGTCCCATATGCCGGAGGTGGCGGGTTCAAACCCAGCCCCGGCCAAAAAAAAGAGAAGAGGAACAAAACCCCACCCTGTGGGAAGGAGCCGGAACATTTAGCCTCCCCTGAGAACTGAAAGTGTATATGCCCCGGGCTCAAGTTCCCAGCCCTCTTCCGTGACCCCTCCTCTTTCTCAATACCTTCCAGCTGCCCGGCCAGGTCACATTCCTGTCCACCTCTTTGGGCGCTCCACCCCCTCCAAGCTCGCTTGCTTTTCCTCCACGTGGTTCTCTGTATATACAGGTTGCCAGGGAGACCCCACCCGGGCGGGGCTCTAATGACGCCACAATAGAAACAAGCCAATAGGCGTGACGCGTCTCAGTGACGCGTGACGCGGGCTGTGGCTCTGCGGGCCCGGGCGCAATGAGGCTGCTGCCCGCTGGGTGGCGCCGATTTCCCGGGAAGGTCCTTTCTGGGCCCCCGGCGGAGGTGGGGGAGAGGCCGGCAGGAGCCGAGGCTAGGGAGCCCTCTGCGTCAGCTGCTGCTCACTGCGCCGCGCCAGTGCCAGCCGGGACTCACCCGCGGCTCCATGCTTGTGCCCGGTTCGACTCGTCCATCCTCCGAGAAGAGGCAGGTACGTGCCACCTGTCGGAGATCAGGGAGGGGGGATGAGGAGGTCAGCGCCGGTCTGAGGCTCAGAAAGTGAGGTGTCCACGACAGCCTGGGCAGAATGAGCGTTAGAAATGTAGGGCGAGGGCCGGCTGTGCAGGAGCCCCAGCTGTGGATGCCAGTTGTGTGAGGGCTGACAGCTGACAGCCCCGGAGTGCTAGGAAGAACCATCTGTGTGCTGATCAATGTGTTCTAAGGAACTGCTGCTTCGGCGGGCCCCCGTCGCTATGCCCTGTGTGGTTATGTGGCCTGGGAGTGACGCCTGGACACTGACAAGCCCCTCCCCACGTGCGGATGCAGCTCACTTAACTCCCTGCTCTCAAGGCTCCGGTGCTGTCTCTCGTCAGTTTGCCAAAGGGGGTTGGGGGTGGGGGAGGGCATCAGTTAAGCAGAAGGGGAGATTTCCCACCAATCCCAAACCAGAAAGAGGCAACTTTGAAATTCTCGCCAATCCCAAACCATAAGAAGACACGCTGTGCTCCAAGGCAAGCAACTTACTCGTAACAGCCAAGGGAAGCCCTGGCCATCCCATTCCAGCTCTCCCCGGGAGTGAACACCCTACCTCCTGATCTGGCTGAGAATGGCGCTGAAATGAAGACAGTGGTAGGGGCTGCTCACCTCCTCTGACATGGACCTGGTAAAGCAAGAAAAGGAGAGCTGGACGGGCTAGACTTGGGGCATCCCCCGCTCCTCTGATGCTGTGGATGCATGCCAGGCTACTGGAGTCGGAATGAGGACTGGAATGAGGGCGTCCTCTGAGGTGCATCATCAGGACCCAGGCTGAGTCAGTAGCCTGTGCTGAGACAGGGTGGAGGCACCAGCCTGGGGTACTCCCAGTCCTCAGGGAGAGCCATCAAGAAACAGGAGAAACATCCTGGGAGCAGACAAGTGCACCAAGACCAGAAAGGCTAAGAACGCTGTTCCTTCCTGTGACCCTGTCCCCCACGCCTCTGAGGTCCTGGAATCCGGAGCTCTTACACAGGTAGAGTGGAACCACCCCAGAGGGCCCAGGCATTCTCCTGCTGGCCTGGGGAAACTGCGCCTGCCATGTCTTCCTTGGCAAAAGGGGAAGAGCCCCAATAGACTTGACCTTTCTCTGCTTGGTGGACTGGACATCTAGGAAGATGACAAGCCTCATCTGCCCTTCTCAGTTATGGGACATGGCCCAATTCAGAAACCCATGTGGCTGTTCTCTGGCATTAGAAAGGAGCATTCCCTGAGGGGTAGACTGGAGGCCCTTTTCTCCCTCAAGGTTCACTGGTAAGGTGCTGTTACTAACACTACTACTAATTATAATAGTAAATGGAAGTATTCAGTATCATCATCATCACTACTGAACTCTTACTGTATGCCAAGAAATCTACAAATATTATTTTATTCTCACAACTGTGAGATATACCATTATTATTATTATTACCGGTTTTTGTTTTAAATAACTAAGATTGAGAGAACTTAAGTGACTTATCCAGTGTTTCAGAGCCAATAAGAGAAAGAACTAGAATCTAAGCCCAGGCCTTAGAAATCTATTATAAAAGAGTATCATACTGAAACCTGAGTGCCAGTCCCTGTCTGCCTCTCACTATCTGTACGCCCCTGAGCAAGCTGCTTTCTTTCTGGAGGTCTACTCCATCTCACAGTTAAAGGAGTTGGACTAGCAGTATGGCTTCTTCCTGTTCTCTAATTTTGCAATTGACAGTTCCAGAGAATCTGCCTTCTCCATATTTTTGCCTCAAGTTCCACCCCCACCCCTCCACCATCTTTCCTGTCCTCTGTTTCCCTTTGAATCCCCCTACTACTCCCCTTTAAAATGCCTCCCTTCCAAGAGTCCTACTAGACCTCCTTGGCTGGCTTTGGCTCAACAGGGCAGCCCCTCAAGGGTGGACATGGCACTGCCCCTTTAATTCTCCCGGGGCTTGGAATGCAAGTGAGTCTAGCTAGCCATCTCTGCAAGTCTGCGAGGTCAGATAAGATACTATATATATCAGAGTCAGTAACCTGAGCTCCGGATTACCCAGCCCCAAGTCAGACTCCAGCTTCTGGGCTCTCCACTGCGTTTCCTGCCCTGCTGGGGAAGAAGCCCCCAGGTCCTATCCAGTGCCCCTGGACACAGGTCAGTAGCTGCCCCTGTGGGGTATCTGAGCTTCACTGGGCCCCTGTCTAGAGGACAGATGTCAGTGAGTTTGGGGGAGCAGGTGAAGCCACCCTAAGGGGCCTGGTGGGTGCTGTGGACCAGACCAAAGACGCCTCCAGAGGAGGACAGAGAGAAAATGAAGCCCTGAAAGAGAGGGAAGGAGACGGGATTGTCCCCTGGGGAGGGGGCACCAAGAGAGTGCCAAGGCAGAGGTGGTTGGAAAAGAGAATTTATGGACACTAATACTTCCCAGAGGCCCATCTCTTTGCCTTTTCTTAGAAGTGTAGTTATGTCCAGCCATCCCCTCCCAACCCTAAATCAGCATGCACTCTATAGAAACACTGTCATGGGCCCACCCACTTCTTCTCTAGGAGTCAGGATTCTTGCTTTTATCTCCAGTATCTTTATCTTATGTCCTCCCCAGCCCTTGGGCAACTGCTGGGAACAGGAAAGAGAGAAACGGACCCAAAATTCCCTTGGATGACCCCTTGCAAAGTCAGGCAAGAGGATTAGGCACTAAGCTGGTGGGTACTGGTTGCTAGCCCCTGATGGACAGAGCTGCTAGTGACAGGTTGGCAAGGAGGGGGCAGGCTGAGGCTCCTGGGGCCTGAGAGGAATAAACAGAGTTCCCAGACTGTTCAGGCATAAATCTGTCCTACCCTACCCCTCGATCCACATCCTCCACACCTGCCAAGACCTCCCTCATCCTATCCTCCAGGATTGAATGCTCGCGCCAGATAGTGTAGCAGGTGACTCAAGCAGCTAGGAGTCAGGGTCAGAGAGCATAGATGGAGGGAGACAAGCTCCCTCTCTCACCCCCACTACCCTTCAGAGTCAGCACATTCTGATGCTGTTAGCAAGTGGCTTTAGGAAGCTCTGAGGTCACCCCTGTGGAGGTTCCCAAGCACCTGGTGGGACTGGCTGGGACTTCCCACTCACCTATCCTACACACCTGGGCAGGAAGGAAGTGACTTAACCCTGTTTAGTTGTACCTCTGAAACTTGAATAGGGACTCTCTATCCAAGATCACAGAGGCAAATCATGCCTTCACCCCAGAAAACCAAGCGGATCTGGGTAGAGAGAAGCCAAGAAGGTGGCTGGGATGTGGGGCATCACCCATCACCTGCCCCCAGGGCCAGGAGTGCCTGGGATTCCTGGGGAGCAAGTCCCTCCCCTGGCTGGGCAGGTTAGGGAGCCCTTCATGTGACCAACAGGAAATGACAGTGGCTGACGGGGGTTGGCTACCCAGGGGGATCAGGTTCATTTTCACACCTGACTCACCTAGCTTGAGTACCTTGGGGAGTGGGCTGAGCTGCAGCCATGGGGTAGGAGGCTAGGGGGCACGTTCATAACCAGGCCTGCACAGGGCCCTGCACTGGGGTAGATGCTAGTGCCAGGGGACATGCAGGAGCTTGGCACAGCAGGTGAAATGGAGGCCTCCTGGACCATCTCATGGCCAATCAATATTGTTCTGGGGCTCAGGTTGCACCTGGCTTCCCTTTCATTCACCTGCAGTGGAAAATCCTGAGGGCCGCTCCTTCAGGAGCCTGTACCCTCCTTGCCATTGCTGGATTGTGGATACCTGGATCCTGGAGCAGTCCTTCCCTCTACCCTCAGCCCACAGGTCCCCAACCCTGTCTGAGCCCTGGAGAGTCCAGGGAAGTGTAGCAGGCTTGGCTGCAGGCTGGCTGTAGGGGACAGACCACAGATCCCAACCTACCTCTACCACTGCTCCCAGAGTGACTTTGGGAAATCCACATCACTCCCAGGATCCTCAGTATTCTCACATGCAAATGGGCATCATCTTAGCCCCTCCTGCTTAGTGTGGTGGGTAGGAATAAGTAGGTTAATACATTGTGTCCCAAGGCTCACTGCACTTTTAACCTTTAATAACTTCAGAAATATGAATGCTAAAAACTTCATTTCAAAATATCACCATTTATGTCAGGTCTGATGGCACACACCTATAATCTCAGATTTTTGGGAAACTGAGGCAGAAGGATCTCAAGCTTGAGCCCAGGAGTTCAAGACCAGCCTAGGCAACATAGCAAGACCGGATCTCAAGAAAAAGATGTTTCACTATTTAATTTCTTGTATATTTATTTTTTGAATTGTGAAGTTTTTAAAATTGTAATTGAATTTAAAGAATTTAATCCTTCCAATGATGTTTATAAGCTTGAAGCATTTATGATGTCTGAAAGAACTCAAGCTTAAACCTGCACTAAGACTTTTGGGACACTCTGTGTGTGAATCCCTAAAAGAAGGCCAGGCACGTGGCAAGGCTGGAAAAGTGCTGGTGTAAGGTGCTGAGAAGATGCAGTCAGAAGCTACACATGAAGTACTCAGCTCTGGGTGTCTGGTCCATAGGTGCTCAGCGCCAGCTGGCTGGGATGATGGCCACTTGGCTCACATGTCCTGACAGGAAGCTGAGCGCCTCTGTGCAGAGAAATGCTGCTCACCTCCCAAGAGGGGGAAACTGAGCAACGCGATGGGGAATCTCTGACATGAAGAGTTGGGCATCTCAGTGAAGATGGCACGGAGGAGCAACTTGGCAAGGGACTGCCCCTATTGTCCAAGGTGGCAGCGCCTGGGAAGGAGCTGCCTGGATCTGCGTGCCTGTACTTGCCAGCTCTGGGTAAACAGTACAAGAAGCAGGGCAGCAGGGGCCCCACACTGGGCAGGGAGGGGTATGGGGGATGCCAGCCAATAGGCTTGCCTCCCACTGCCCCATGAAAGGGCCATTCAGTTCAGGCCGTTCCTGTGGCAACAGGGAGACTCGAAGCCATGTGAGTGGCCGTCCTGTCCCTGTCTTGCGCAGCAAGGCTACAACCCAGGCCCCAGCCCACTCTCCAGCCCAGGGTGCATTCTGCAGCCTCCAGGAACAGCTGTGCCAGGTAATGGCAAGGGGCACTAACCCAGGCTGTGTTCCCACCGGAAAGGTGCTGGATCTTCGAGAGTGAAAATAGGTGTTGGGGGAGGGAACAAACGTGAAAGGCCACAGCCCAAATTGAGACCCTGTCCCGAGGTATGGGAACTGTAAGCCCAGTTGTCAGAGCTTCCAGGGGGTGTTAGTGACATCACCACTCCAGGGGCTGCTGGGGGCAGGGGGAGATCTGGCAGTTGCCAGAGTGGAGCAGACAGACAAACGGGGATCTGGGAGCCCTCTTGGGATTCTTTGGGCCAGAAGTGTTGCTGCTCCTCCACCCCCAAGCCTTGCAGGGCTGTCTACCCTGTCTGCTGTACCTTGTTTGGCCCAACACTTCTGCGTCATCAGCAAGGCCAGGAGAGGTCACAAGCTTGGGGCACTGCAGGCAGAATACCAATTCCCTGGAAGCTTTAGCGTGGGGGAGGGGAGGGGGAGGAGCCATGAGCTCATACCCTGGAGTAGGTTATATCTGATTGGCTGCCCTGCCGGGTGTCCCAGAACCCAGCTCTTGAGACCTGGAGTCTCTTTGACTTTGCATTATTGATGCAGTTCTCCAAAGCGAAATAGAGCAGCACTGAACTCCCCACCCTTACCCCGTGCCTGTCTGTCTCCCCACCCCGACCCCGTGCCTCTGCCTGTCTCTCCCTGTGGTTTCCCTCTAACCCTTCATGAGGTCGCCCTCCATTTTATCTTCTCTTAGGAAGCAGTGAAAGTTGTAAGGTGGGACCTCTATGAGCAAAGGAGTATACATGAAGGGGTGAGGGGGTGCCTGGGCCAACGAGGGAAAAGGGTAGACAGTAAACTGGATCGGGCCTTTCTGATACCAGCCTGGACTGCAGATTGCTGGGGGTCTCTGGGAGGATCAAGGGGCACTGTTCTGAAGCCTATATGGAAGTTCCCACCTGCTCATCTCCTATCCCTTCCCTACACCCAAGCCTTACATGGACTGGAATTCTAGAGTTTTCTCCCAAGTCCTCAGTATTTGGGGCTTGGCACCAGCTTCTCTCTGCCCCGATGGACTGAGTTGCTAGCTGAGGGGAGGCTGTGGGCTGCCCAACCCAGTGTCTGCTCAACAGCTACATGTCTGCCCACTGCCTGCTTATCTTGAAGGTGGGTTCAGAGGAAGCCTGGGACCCTGGGCTGAGGTCAGAGGCCAGCCAGACGTGAGACAGACAGCTCTGACATTATTATAGACCTACAAAGGGAGGAGCCAGGCTGCGGGCAGGGACTGGGGGAGGATATAATAACCACTGTCATTGCAGAACCCTTTCACGGGTTATTATCTCATTTATTCTTCACAACCACCCCATGAGGTAGGAATCATGTGATTATTATACTCATTTACACGTGAGGAAGTTGGGGCTCAGAAAGGTTAAATGATTAGTGTAAAATTTCCCAACTAGTCTGTCAACAGGTGAGTCACACTAGTCGGAGAGTCCTGGATGGCTCTGCCTCTGTCCCCTAAGGAGCTCCCCCAAGAGCCCCTGATGCCTTCGAGGAAAGAGGTCTGCTTCTATTTGCTCCTCTCTCCAAAGGACCTTTGCAACTCCAGCTCCACTAGAAAAAGCCTGCATGTTTAGACTGATAGGATTCTAGGTGTCCCCAACTGAGTCTACATTTGATGGTGTATAGTGAATTAAGGTTAAGTGGAAAGAGCTTTGGGCAGGATTCTGAAAGACCTGGATCCCAACCCTGGCTCTCCTAGTGTGTGACCATGGGTAAATCAGCACCACTAAAACAGAGAGGTTAAGATGCATGATTCTCTAGGGCCCTCCAAGTTCTACATTCAGCAATTTCTGTGATCACCAGACCCAACCCAGCTACAAGAACTTGGAGGACCTGGGAAAGCCACCTGCAGTGCAGGATTTTGGACTCTAGGGGGCCCCCTTTACACAAGTGAAGTATTGCCAGGAACAATTTGGGATCCCTGTTGATGGGGAACCCCTGCGCAACCCCAGGGCCCTAACTCAGAAGACTTAGCTCCGTGAAGAGGATGTGTACCACAGACGTGCCCCCATCCCCCTACCCCTAGACCCTGCAGCAGGTACTTGTGTCCAGGGAAGAGCCCTCGGACAGTCTGGAGATGGAGTTCCAGCTCCCTCTCTACCAAATGCTCATGCACTGCCTCTTCTGCCCATCAACCTTCCCATTACCCATGAGCTCCTTTTCCTCATGAAGGATCTGACTAAATGATCTTCAGACCTTTCCAGGCAGACAGTCTATGATTCTCAAAAGACTCCTCGTCACCTAAGTCAGAAGGGAGGGATGTGGCCTTAACTCTTGAAATATCCAGCATTCAGTCCTGGGGCTGGGGGCAGTGGTATCCCTCAACTCAAGAGTTTCTGCATAAGCTGAAGAGGACCCAGACGGAATTTGGGCTGGAAGACAGTGCGTGGCTTGGGGGATTGCAGAGGTCAGGCAGCCCCTGCTTGTTTATTTGGGTTTCTGAGGGGAGTACTTGGAGTGGCCAGAATGTGCTGAGACTGATTTCTGTGAAGTGTGAATGCACAGGCACGTGTGAGCCGTGTGAGTACATGCGTCCATGCGTGTGCTTCTCAGTGGCCAGCCAGCATCTGGTGGAAAGGGACAGGGTGGTCCCTGGTAAACTCTGACGTTCTGGCCCAGCTGGGACAGGGAATAGGCATGTGGGAGCCTGACACTTGACAGAGCCCTCTGATGACTGCTTTCCTTATCTTTCAGCCCATGAGGCTCCCAGTCCCCACTGAGTGCCGCCCTGAAGGATGTCCCAGCTCTCCTCCACCCTGAAGCGCTACACGGAATCAGCCCGCTACACAGATGCCCCTTACGCCAAATCGGGCTATGGCACATACACCCCCTCCTCCTATGGGGCCAACCTGGCCTCCTCCTTCCTGGAGAAGGAGAAACTTGGTTTCAAGCCAGCCCCACCAACCAGCCTCCTCACCCGTCCCCGCACCTATGGCCCTTCCTCCATCCTGGACTATGAGCGAGGCCGCCCCCTGCTCAGACCTGACATCATGGGGGGTGGTAAGCGGGCAGAAAGCCAGACACGTGGCACTGAGCGGCTTTCAGGCAGTGGCCTCAGTGGAGGCAGTGGATTCCCTTATGGAGTGACTAACAACTGCCTCAGCTACCTGCCCATGAGTGTCCGTGACCAGGGAGTGACCCTGAGCCAGAAGAAGTCGGACAGCCAATCAGACCTGGCCCGGGATTTCTCCAGCCTCCGGACCTCAGACAACTACCGGATAGACCCTGGGAACCTGGGCCGCAGCCCCATGCTGGCACGCACGCGGAAGGAGCTCTGCGCCCTGCAGGGGCTCTACCAGGCAGCCAACCGCCCTGAGTACCTGGCCGACTACCTGGAAAACTATGGTCGCAAGGGCAGTGCACCTCAGGTGCCCACCCAGGCTCCTCCCTCACGAGTCCCTGAAGTCCTCAGCCCCACCTACCGACCCATTGGCCGATACACACTGTGGGAGAAGGGCAAGGGCCAGGCCCCTGGGCCCAGCCGCTCCAGCTCCCCAGGGCGAGACACTATGGTGAGTTTACCCTCGGGGACTGGTGATGGGCTAGGGAGGAAGCCACTGCTATAAAAGAGCCAAGTTAAGGGTAGTATCCCCCACCGGCAAGATGACAGATGATGGCACAGCTACCTCTGCAGCCCTGGTGAGGAAAGGCAAGGGAAGTCAGGTCTGGCATGTCTAGTGCCCTTGAGGTTCCATGCTGAGGCGAGGGGCTTTGCTGCTGTCCCCAGGAAGCCCACTCAGGACTTGTGCACTCAGCAGTCCAGCAGCGCTCTCAGGAATGCTCAGCTACCCCACATATACTGCTGGTCTTACCCTCTCCCTTTCCACTCAAACTTGCCAGGGTCTCCCACAGGCCCTGCTCCATCCTGGGCTGGATGCTGGGGCCCCCACACCACCAGTGCTCCCTGTGACAGGAAGGGCCTCTTTGCTGTCATTGCATCTCTTCTCCTGCTCAGGCTTTATTCCCCAGCCCCAAGGCGCAGCCCTGGGCCATGAGAGGAAGAGGGGCTCCCCTCTGATTAACGCCGGTATGCTCAGGACCAGGGTGTGTGAGCAGCAGTAGTTACCATGTGTCTTTGGAAAAAATCGTGGAGAAATGTTTGTCTAGGGCATGAGACAATCCAATACCTCTATATTCCAGTACTGCCATGGCTGGAATGAGGGAAGAGGCTCTGCTGCAGACTGACCAAGGACTGGCCTGGCCTTAGCTTGCACCTAATCCTTGAACGCATCTCTCCTGGGGAACTAACTACATTCTGCCTTTTCTGTAGTTATGAGTGCACCCGTTAGGTGGAAAACTCTCAGAGGATGAGAAAGAAATCGTTATCTCTAGATCCCTCACCATGTGCCTTATTCAGCACGGAGCTCAGCTGACCTGCACATTGCATAGATAAATAGGTGGGTGGGTTGATGGATAGGTGGGTGGGTGGATGGATAGATAAGTGGATGGAGGGGTGGATGGATGGGTGGGTGGGTGGACAGGTGGACAGGTGGATAGGCAAGCAGGTTGGGTGCTATGTCTCCTGCACTACCCTACGTACCCCTTTCTACTCCTAGGGCCTGTGCCTTTTGGAAACAAACACTGCCACAGCAAAAAAAAAAAAAAACAAGTGCTGCTTAGAGCTTATCCAGACAAATGGAACAGGGGTTCAGGACTAGGGGCAGAGCATTGAGTCATAGACCTTGAAGCTTGTCGTAACTAAAGGTCTTAAGGGGACAACTTTGATCACATAGAGAGTCTCAGCCTTGCTGGGCCATCTGTGAAGAGCCATGGGAGATAAAAAAGTTGGTACCTCCCAGAACATTCAGACCCTGACAAGGCAGGGTTGGCTGCCCTGGACTCTAGTGTAGAAAGACGTGGGAGAATAGATTTGTGTCACAACAGAGCTGGCCTGGGAGAGAAATACGTTTTTAAGGGGCATTGTGCCATGCTTGGGGTGCAGCAAGATTAATCTGGGTATGCCTGGTATTGTTCATCCTGGGAGCAAATAGAAAGCCACTCTCTGTGGAGGGGGTGGGTCCTAGAAGCCTCTGAGGGGCTCCCTCCTTTTGCTTAGAAGAGAAGGGTTCTTTCTGGTAAGCAGGTGGAGTCTGCAGCCTACCTGTATCAGAACCACCTGCAGCGCTTAACGATTCACCCAGACCTGCTGGATCAAACTGTTTCAGGACAGTGCTTGGAAATCTGTCCTTTTTACAAACTCTTTGAGGGACCTTTAAGCATGCCGAGGTTTAAAAACCACCTCACCACAAACAAAACTAGAGAGCCATCCTCAACCCCAATCATGAGAGCAGGGTCCCTCTTTACTAGGGGTCAGAATCCACTGGAAATCTGCCTCCTTCCTACACAGACATAGCTCAACTGTCCCTTGAATCCACTGCTGTCCACCCCTCTAAGAGGGACACCCTAGCCTCACCCCCACCTCCAGGGTGAGGGGAGTTTTTCAAAAGGACCTCAGAGTAGCAGATCGCCACCGTCATCCAAAAGCAACTCACCACACTCTTAAGTAGCCAGGAAGGCCCTGCTGTTAAGCTAGTGTTTCTCTCTGAGCTCATGCTCAAAAACATACTGCCAACCAGGAAAAGCTTCTCAGGGGTGAATAGCATAAGACCTTTATTTAACCTCACCCCTCTCATTCTTACTTTCTGGAGCTAACTGCATCTTGCTGAGGTAAGAGCAACCCTGCTCAGGGGGCCTGCACCCATGCTTTCTAAAACCAGGTATACCTTCTTTTCAGATTTCCATTTGAGGATCTTACCTTCTAATTCATTCATTTACAGTGCTCAGCTTACTAGCCGCAGAACCTCAGACAGGTTCCTTAACTTCTGAACCTGTTTCCTCCTCTGTGAAATGAGTGATCACAGTTCCCTCTTCATAGATGACTATAAGGAATCAGAAGGGAATTACGTGGAAGTGGCTGGCAAGTTGCAGGTGTTCGGTAGATGTCAGTCCTCCTTGCACTCTTCCACATGCTCTGGGAGGCAAGAGAGGTGCAGGCCTTGGTGCCTTCCCCAGTGCATTCACAATTCACTCGAGGAAAAGCAAGTTCTTAAACAGTTGCAACAAGAGACATCCCAGGGTGTTTTTAAGTGTCATAGACAGTAGGAAAGAGAGGAGGTCATTTGAGTCTAAGGGAAGGGAGGAGGTCATGTGAAGCTAGGACGGGCTGCTCATGACCAGGGAAAGGTACAGTTTGCTTCTTTAACCTTGGACACCAATCAGCTGGGCTGTACTTTCTCTTCTATAAAAGGGAGTGATTACACCTGCCCTGCCCACCTCACAGGGATGCCACGAGGCTCAAAGCAAATAATGTGGAGGATGCTAAAAGCAGTAAAATCCTACAGATAAGTTCATTTAAACTTGGTGGGGGTGCATTTGGGACTTTGGAAGCCAAGGCAGAAGGATTGCTTTGAGGCCAAGGGTTTGTAAGCCAGCCTAAGCAAGAGCAAGCCTCCTGTCTTTACAAAACCCAGAAAAATTAGCTAGGCATGATAGTAACTGAGTCCTAGCTACTCAGGAGGCTGAGGCAGGAGGACTACTTTAGCCCAGGAGTTTGAGGTTGCAGTGGGCTACAGTGACACCACTGTCCTCTAGCCCAGGTGACAGAGCAAGAAGAAAGAAAGAAAAGGAAGGAAGGAAGGAAGGAAAGAAAGAAACTTAAGGGAGGGAAAGATGATAGAAAGGGGACACTTGGCAGCTGACAAAACTGGGGAGGGGCCCCCTGTGGGAGGAATAGAGGTGAGAGTACATCCTGTGATCCTGTGGCCTAGGGGGCTCTCAGGGTGGCTGACTTGAACCACAGTTGGCATTCATAAAGGGAGGCCAAAAGCAGGCCCTGACCAAGGTAAAGAACAGTACTAACCAAGTCTCATTTGCCTCATTAACAGCCAACATGAACTTGAAATATCACATACTCAGCTGAGCATGAGGGAAGAACTGGCAGGGGCGGGGGAGGGGGCCACATGAATTCTGAATAACCCCATCCCATGCTTGTGTAAGCACCAACAAAACACCAGTCCACAGGCAGGGTAGCTCAGTATTTGGATAATGAGGGCTTGCCCTGAGGCTCCAGCTTCTGCTTAAAATGCAGTCTGAGAGAAGGGAGTGATGGTGGGAGAAAAAGCTTTCATTACCCTCAGTGGGGACTGCAAGCCAGCCCAGGTGGCTCAGCCTTGCAGAAAGCCAGGAGCCAAAGTACCCAACCCTGTCATCTCCCCCTCTGCCCCACCTCTCCTGTTCCTGCCCCACCTCTCCTGTTCCCAGGGCCTATGGAAGGACAAGCTGTTCCCACTGAGCCCTGCCAGGGCTGTGCTTTAACCCCTACAATCCTTCCTAATCCTCCTCCGCTCCACCCCTCCAGCTGCTCCCTCCCTAGCCCTGGCATTCTGCCCATTGGCCTCTGCCCAGCCCTCACTCCGCCCTGCCCAGGTTACCCTCTCCTCTCCCGAAGAAGAGTCAGGGATTGGCCCAGAGCCCTCCAGAACACAGTCAGCAGGCTAGGCACCTGCACCCCGGAGGCAGAGCCAGGGACCTGGCTCTGGCCCAGAGTCTAGTCCAGCCTCTTCCCCACCCACATCCCTTCTACACCCTTGCTCTCTGCTCTAGGACCTGTTCTAAAGCAAAGGGTCTGGGAACCTGAGTATCTGGGTCCTACTTGCACTGGGGCTGCTGACTCATCTTCTGAAGCCTTGGGTTCCAGCTGTTCAGTGACAGGGAGATTATATAAGCTGAGGTCATGTGATTTCTCTCTCTGGTGGGACTTTGGACTCGAATGCTGCCCTGCAGTGAGTGGAGGTTACTCTAAAGAGAACAAGCGGAGGATGGCAGGGGCTGCCCCAGAGCTCCTGGGTGAGAAGTGTGACCTTCCTCTCCTGTCCCTTGCCTCTCATTGTGTTTACTCAGCCACGCTGGACTGCATCCCTGCTCTCATTTGCCCATCTTGGCAGCCTGAGACCCTGGGGCCTGTCCTCACCCACTCCCATCCCAGGCTCACTCAGCCACCCTGAAGAGGCTGAACTTCCTGAGATCTTGAATCCATGTTGACAGCATGAGAAGGTCCCTCAGAGACCTTAAGCCAGAGGGTTTCCATGGCCAGGAGTAGTACTAGGTGCTAAGAAGGAAAAGGCAGTCAGTTTGTGGTTTGACAATTGGCAGGACACTGATGGCTCCCTTGAGATGGCTGAGGGCTGTATACTGGCTGGTAACCTTGGTGCTGCCTTACTCAGGCTCAATTTCTCAATCAGTGCCAGCCTCCTGCCTCCTCCTCCTCCTCCTCCTCCTCCTCCGCCCCCACTCCAGGATGTCTCCATGAGTTAATGTGGTGCTGGGGCGGGGCTCAGCATGTAGAAGTTAATCCAAGCCTGGCAAAATGTTCCTTGCCCCTGGGGGAGCTGCTCCACTGACCACCAGCTTCAGAAATGAACATCACGTTCAGAGCCCAGAGCTGTACACGTGGCCCCTTGCACCCTCTTACCTCAATGGATACATAAAACTGGTACCTCAGACAGAGGTCTATGCAAGAGAAGGAACTGCGTTGGCAGGCCTCTGTAATCCAGTTCGTTCAGGCCAGGCTGCCTGGGGCTCAAAGACATAGAAAGCTTTGACCTCTTGGGGTCCAAGTCATCCAGGGAAGCTTCCTGCAGACAGTGGGGAAGATGGGCTAATCCTCTCTCTCCAAGAAGCACTGTGGGCTGAGAGCCTAACCCCAAACAAGGACTCAGAGCCCCTACCCTTTAAACCAGGGGTCCTCAAACTTTTTAAACAGGAGGCTAGTTCACTGCCCTCAGACCGTTGGAGGGCTGGAATATAGTTTAAAAAAAAAACTATGAAAAAATTCCTATGCACACTGCACATATCTTATTTTGAAGTAAAAAAAAAAAAACGGGAACAAATACAATCACACCGCTGCATGTGGCCCGCGGGCCGTAGTTTGAGGATCCCTGCTTTAAACCATCCGTCAATCAGGCCACTGTTCTGTCTCTGTACAGTGGAAATAGCAGGCACATTCTGGGAGCCAAGCCTTGAGACATTTGCCTAAGCCTGAGCAGTGTCCTCTAACTCAGGACCAAGCTTCCCACTCAGATGTGACGGAAGCAGAATCCTCTCGGTCCCTGCCCTCACAGAGTTAGCTCTGACTTTATTTTACTCCATCTCATACCAGGAGGGATATAAGGTGAAGAAAATGACTTTTCCTCCATGAAAGGCGGCTGAGCCCAGGCTCTGAGAAATGGCAGTCCCGGGCGATAAGAATGAGCCCAGCTCAGATTAGCTCAGAGTATCTGAGGCACAGAGTGTCACGGAGCCAGAGCCAGACTGAGACGCCAGAAGACTATATCTTTTGAACCCATTCCATTTGGAGAAAGGGCACTGGGGAGACAGGGTCTCCTAGGGACTTGGCTAATTGAGAAATGGGCCACAGTCCTCTGTGGGCTTTGTCCTGCAGCAAGCAGACCTGCTTGATGCGACTGGACCCTATGGGAGTTCTTTCCCCTCACCCCAGACTTCTCAAAAGTGCTGTCGTGTTAGAGCTTTCTCAGCAGGCCTCCCTGCTCCCAGCAACACCCTAAGTTCCTGCATCCCAGGAAAGAGGGATAGCAAGCTGGCAAAATGTCAAGATGTCCAAGGAAGAGGAGCAGGAATGTTTACATACTAGGACAAAATGATGAAAGCTCTGTACTCTCATGGGGAGGCAGGTCAAATGCCACAGTGGGTGAATACCTCTTGGGCCATGCCCACCCCACCCCCGCTTCCCTAGTGGGCTTGCTCAATATGCAAAACCAGACTCATACTCCACCCTCTGAGGCTCAGTGGGATTTCCAGGATTCCTGGCAGAGCCTAGTCTGCCACCTTTAGGGAAAATATCAGCAGCACTTGTTAAGGATCCACTAAGAGAGCCCACAACCCTGCTCTGGAGGAGCTTTCAGTGTGCTGGCACAACCAAAGCAAGCCACACACAATCTAAGACCATTTACAAAAGTCTTAGAGACACTTATGAAATAAAAATAAAACCTGTTAAGATAAATTAATACTGTTCAGGCTGAATGCTAACAAACTGAGGATATGCAATAATGGGGTGTTTAGAGCTAGGTGGAGTTCATCAGGAAATATTTTGTGGAAGATGAAAGTTTTGAGCAGAATTCACAAGTAAGTAAATGGCAGAAAAGAAGAGCATCCCAGAATTTCCTAGTAGTTGTTAAAAGCATGAATTTTGCTGTAAGATCAAACCTCATCCGCATTGTCCTTTATTAACTGTGTGGTCCTGGCCTGACCTCTCTGGGCTTAAGAGCCCTCATCTATAAAAAAGAGCTAATAGGTAACACATCATGGTGTTATTATGGAAGTTAATTGGGATAATATATATAAAGCCCTTAGCCCAGTGCCTGGCATCTAATAAGTACTTAACAAGTGGCAGTTTTGCTTGTTAAGCAGAGGCTAAGAGCAGGAGTCATAGGGCAGTGAGGGTGGTGACAATGGAAGGAGTCTGTGGACTGACAGCCTCACAGACAAGGTACCTGAGGCTTCTGGACTGGATGCAAGAGGCATGTTCTCTAGTTGTTTCAGGGCAGAATGATGTGATCAGAAGCAAATATTGCTGCTGACGGTGTAGGGCTGGCTTGAAAGGGTGTAGCTGGAAAGAAAGACACTTTCTTATCCCGGGTTCAGGTTCGGTCAGAGTCTGGGTGAGAACAGGGTCTATAGAGATGGCCCCTCCTAACATGCCCACCCTGCTGCTCTTACCTCCCGCACCCTCCCTCACCACTGCTAGAAAAGGGAAAGGGAGGAGGTGACTGCCCCCACTACCCTTTCATTAGCTGGAAATTTCTGCTTTGTGGGTAGCTAGGGCACAGCCCATACATGTGTCCCAGACACATTCCCCATGTGGCTGTGGTCATGTGTGCAGTGCGCCTGTACATGTGGGGATGAGCGCACCAGAAGGAACAGAAGGAGCCCACAGATGAGTAACAGCATACACTGCTGCCTCTCAGAGTATTTTTAAATGCTAAAAATATTGGCTAAAAATAGCCAGCAAGCTCCAAACAAGATACTTTTTCTCTAGGCAGCTTCATGTGCTTCACTGTTAGGTGAAGGGGCAGAACATCATAAATAAAACCCAAAGACCCCTGACCCTCAAGTATTGCAGTGCTTAGGGTAAGAGTAGACATTCACCCCCACACCAGCTGAACGCCTGTTCCCCCACCAGTGTGTTACTTTGTCCCCACTTACCAAAAGCAAGTCAAATTTGAGATTCTGTGAAGGACAGAGCTGGGTAATTGGTTAGAAGAAGTCATTAAAGATTCTTGACAAAAGGGACAGGGTCCTACTATACCTTAAAAATATGAGCACTGCCTCTCTTAATTATGAGTGCGACTAGGGCTGTAGGTATGAGGGGAGCTCAGTCCTGAGAGGGTGGAAATCCATCTTCTTAACATAGGCCCGTCCACCTCCAAAGACTGTGTTGGCAGCCAGCTTCAGGAAGACCAGAGTCTCTGCTGACTGCCAGACAAAAATTTGTGACTATGCGCATTTTGCCCTAAAGAGAATACAGAGCTTTCATCAGGTTATCAAAAGTTAAGAATTGTTTGCTGCCTTGGGGGAAGCTCACCGGGTTGACATTTGGTCTTGGGGAGGTGTCCTCTGCGGGGGCCCAAGGATCACTTCTCCTGAACCCCAAGGCCGGCTTGGACCTCGGGGCTTCAGCCCTGCCTGCCCTGCGAGCTGCGGGGGTCAGCGGGCTGGGGGGCACCAGGCCGTGGGGGAGGAGAAGACAGACCGGAGGCGCGGGGGAGCGGTCCCTGCAGCCTCGCTCGGGTCCGCGTGCCGGGTTCGGGGGCGGGGCGGGGCGGGGCTGCGGTCCTTGCCCCGCCCCCTGGCTGACGTCGCGGGGCCCGAGGCGCCGACGAGGCTGCCAGTCTGCCGGAGCGTGAGAGCCGGGCTCTGACGGTTGGCGGCGCGCGCCGGGGAGGTTGAGGCGGAGGAGCGCGCGGTCGGGCCCCGCCGTAACGGTTACCGCCGGACGCCCCGGAGAGTGTCCTGTGGCGTCCTCGCCAGCCTTGGCATCCGGGCTGTGGCACCGCGCGGGCACTCCCCCCACCTCCCGCGCCCCTTTGCCAACGTTAGGCGTGAAGCGGTGCCTGCCACCCGACCCCCAGCATGCGCACCTCGTACACCGTGACCCTGCCCGAGGAGCCCCCCGCCGCCCCCTTTCCCACCCTCGCCAAAGAGCTGCGGCCGCGCTCCCCTCTCTCCCCGTCCCTGCTGCTCTCCACCTTCGTGGGGCTCCTGCTCAACAAAGCCAAGGTACGCGGGCCCTTTTCCGGGACCCCCATACGGACAGCCTGGGGTCCCGTCTCCTCCCTGGAACCAGCCAGCCCGGCGCGCGCTTTAGCGCGGGGGCGGATTCTTCCCAGCCCCCACCCCTTCTTTCCCAGGGTCTCCTGGCAAGGAATGCCCCCTCCCCAGGTGATCGCACGCTTATTCGCAGTCCCCTCCCCTTGTTAAGGTCCCAGTCCTTGAGTCCCACTTCCCCTCTCCTGTGCGATCCCAGCACCAGGTGGCTCTTGGCCTCTTAATTACAGGCACCTATCAGGACAGGTGCAAGAAAGCGTAACCTTGACTGGGTCTGGGTAGGTGTGTGAGGGTAGCATGCTGGACTCTGCCCTGGGGGATTCCTCCAAGGCCAAACCCCAGCAAGAAAGGCTGGTCGGAAAAGGGGCCGCCTTCTCTTTTCTGTACCCACAAAGGGCCCTCTCCCAAGGGTTGGTGACAGGGGTCTTTTGACCCTGTGAAGGGCACAGAAGTTGCAGACAGGTGAAAGAGGGCAACTGCCCTTTTCTTCCTGCCCCTCTCCAGTTCTGTGAAATGGGCGGTGGATCCCTCATTGGAATTAGCTACCCCAGTATTATGCTGGGGCTCAGGCTGGGCACCACCCCTAGGAGAAGGGAGAGGGGCCGGAGCTTGACAGGTCTTATGTAACAGGCACCAGCTCCCATGTTGGCAATGCGTGCCCTGCCCCGTGCCAGGGCCACACCAGGCTTCTTGGCTACAGCCAGGATTCTTGGCTGACCCTCACCACACAGGTGAAGTAAGCAGGAAAGCCCTCCACTGGGGTCTTGAGTGCAAAGACACAAAGCTCCATCCAGCTTTTCTTATGCCCCACGTGCTGCCTGCGCATTAACCCAGGGAGGGCTCTCCTGAGCTCCCAGTTGCCCACTGGAAGATGCATGCTGTCTATTTACTGATTGTGGAAGTGGTATCTGCTCTCAGAATAGTGCTTGCTACTGGGTCAAAACTAGGTTTGCTACCGGCTGAATGTAAGGAAGCCCCGGGTCCAAACTTTCTCAACTCTTGGCACATCTGTCCCAGTGTAACAGCTGGAGTCATTTCCTTCTGTAGCTTCAGGGATAGTCTGGGCAGGGTTTCCCACCTTCTCCAGTGCTAGCCTCTCTCCCCAGTCAGCCCTGTAGGATTGTTTGCCCCCGTAAGAAAGGTCACCCTGGGGACATTTTGTTCCTCTCTGGAATAGAAAGTGCTGACTTTCCCTGGAGCTCCTGATTTCCTATTCTTGGCAGAAGAGTATCTGGCTGGGCATAGAGCAGCCTTGCTCTCCCCTCCACTGATGCCCCCAACTCCTGTCACCCACAGCCTTCTACACAGAGCACTTAGAAATTGGCCCATGGTTTTGAGCTCAGGAAATTTTAGAAAAAGCTACTACCCCCTATCAAAAAAAAAAAAAAAAGGTCATAATGATGCCTTAAAGGAGCCTCTCCATCTCCTCAGGCCAGTAGAAGTATTATATCCTCAAGAATTGTAACTAGTGACCTTGGGTGATAAAATATTCTTGACCCTAACTCTGCTGGGTCAGCGCTAAATGTCAACATCTTTAAAATGCCGCAGGAGTGCTTCTATAGACAGATGACTCCAGTTTCCCATTTCTCCATCCCCCCCCACACACCAGTGCTAGGAGACTGTTCTCAGTTTAGGGCCTGCTTTGGTGGACATTTTCATGGTCATCAGTGGTAGAATGCTTGGTTTCTACAGCCTGCTTAGACAGATGTCGTCTGAAGCACAGGGGGTAAGAGCTAAAGCACTGCCAAAAATAGGTATAAAAGTGGACAGTCTGATGTGGGCAAGCTTTAACCTTTAGCTCTGAGTGGGCAACATGGGGACTTCTGCAGCATTGTTGATGGGCTCTGGGGGATGGGCTCTGGGGAAGTCCTTTACCAGTTCTACTGAAAAATGTCGATAAGGTCTTTAGGAAATTAGCTCTGTAGTGACCACTTGCTGGAACATCAGGGTTTAGACTGTCAGTAAGGTAAAATTCGAGTGTTGTTTGGAGCTGTATCCTATTAGCCCTGGCCGAGTTCTTCAAGGGTGCTTATACCCCACCTGCTGCCTTTTTTCCCTAGCTGCAGGCTTAACCCAGGTCTCTTTTTCTGGTTATATTTTCTTCCCTACCTGTTAGTGCTAGACCTGACAACTGGCCAGGGAAGGGATCCTCTTACTTCTGGGATCGGCAAGACAGTTCTTGAGAAAAGCCCTCCTTCAGCCTGCTCCTCCCCCCATCTTGAGCTGACAACCTCATGGGCTTTGAGCTGCTGACAGCCTATGAGGCTGTCAGCACACGGCATGAGTAATTTTAGCTGAGTTATTTCAGGCTCCTGTTCTGATCAGGGTTGAGCTGGCCCCACGCATGCCCCAGCCAGTGTTGTTCCAGAGTTGCCTGCACCAGGTCCCCTCCCTGAGAGAGGGGGTGGCAGACTCATCTGCACACTGTTTCTTTAACCCTTTGAGTCTGAAGGTTTTCTCACTCCTTGGAGGTATGCCCAGAATTAGCCAAGAGACCTTGACAAACAATGCTCAGAGTCCTCATTCTAGCACCTGTTCTCTCTCCAACCCCCTCACCAGCCTCCACAATAGAGACAAGAACAAGAAAGGCACCTTAAGCCAGCTGCTCACCTCTGCTGGCCCATCTGCTGTCACAAGAATTCTCAGCCAGTGGCTGGTCAGGATATTGAAAACTGAGCCAGGCAGGGAGGATTCTCTCAGCCTTTAATCAGCCCTTAGGAGCTGAGCTCAGCTGGAAGGAATTCCACCTGTCTCTGACAGGCCAGCTTGAGTTTTTCCCAGCTGAAGATAGAGGTGTTTTGTCATTTAACTTTTCGAAACCTCCCCAAAGAGCCTGTTCTAACAGCAACTTTATATATTTGACATCATGTGGGAATACAAACAGAGGTCGTTGGAGATAGCATTTGGATTTGGAACTTGAAATTTTTTATAGCCAGGAGTACAAATATGTATGCAAACATATGAATTCCCAGTCTCCCCCGTAGCAGGAGAATGGAGAGTAATGTAAAGATGAGGGAAATATGGCTCGGCGGCCATAGCACAGTGATTACAGCGCCAACCACATGCACTGAGGCTGGCGGGTTCGAGCACAGCCCGGGCCAGCTAAACAATGAAGACTGCAACAAGAAAATAGCTGGGCATTGTGGCAGGTGTAGCCTGTAGTCCCAGCTACTTGGGAAGCTGAGGCAAAAGAATCGCTTAAGCCCAAGAGTTTGAGGCTCAGAGCTCACAGCACTCTACCAAGGGCGACAAAATGAGACTCTGTCTCAAAAAAATGGGGGAAATACATAGTCAATATGTAGTCAATGAAAGAAAGCAAAGCCCTGAAGATTACTTATATGTTAAAAATAATAGGCATGCCTCAGTCCTCTCCTACATGGTACATAAACTCAGGTTGAAGAGAGAATGATCTGTGTGGCCTGCTGTTCATGGCTCTAGCTGGCAGAGAATTGCGTGAGAGCCTAGCACAGGCCCAGCCTCTTTTCCTGTGCCTTACATGCCGTGTGTTCTTTGCTCACAGAATTCTAAGAGCGCCCAGGGTCTGGCTGGTCTTCGAAACCTTGGGAACACGGTGAGATCTTCCTATCCCACTTTTTTCCCAGAGCTATCTCCTACTATCCTGACTGGGACAATCTAGCCACTTTCCCCTGCTAACTCCCTACCCTCTAAGCCGGTCAGTCCCTACCTTTCCTGGCTAGTGTTTCACAGAATTGCTGGGTTCTGCCCTTCCTACTCACAGTACAAAACACTGCTCAAGCGGAGGTGCCCCTTTAACTGTCAGCTTGCCACTCTCATGGATGCTTCTCAAGGACATCCGTCATTCCTCCCCACTTCTGTCCAATATGTCCACACCCTTTTGCACACCTCTGTAGTAAATAACCAATTATGTCACCTGTAGTGAGGATTTGCCTCACTTCTGTCCTTTCACTTATAAATAGAGGAACTTGGGGCTATGAGAAGATTCATTTCTGGGTAGATGAACCAGAGAGCCTTTGGTACTAAGTAATGGAGATGCCAGGCAGGGCTCTATTCTCCTCCATTGATTGTCTGGACTGTCTCTTGCAGTGCTTCATGAACTCAATTCTGCAGTGCCTGAGCAACACCCGGGAGTTGAGAGATTATTGCCTCCAGAGACTCTACATGCGGGACCTCAGCCATGGCAGCAGTGCACACACAGCCCTCATGGAAGGTAAGACACCCCTGTAGATAGACTCCCTACTTCTCCTCTTGACTAGGAGTTGGGTTTTAGATATAATGTCTTGTATTTCTTTGCTTGCTTACTTTCATTGGGTTCCTAGTTTCAGAGTTTCTTATTGAAAATATCTTATCTGTCCTAACAGAGTTTGCAAAACTAATCCAGACCATATGGACTTCATCCCCCAATGATGTGGTGAGCCCATCTGAGTTCAAGACCCAGATCCAGAGATACGCACCTCGCTTTGTTGGCTATAAGTAAGGGCCTTGCAGACATGTCCTCCCCAGAGCAGTTTGCACCTAGAGCAGGTTTTGGGAAAGAAGTAATGCTCACTGTCTTTTCCTTGGGTTCAGTCAGCAGGATGCTCAGGAGTTTCTTCGCTTTCTTCTGGATGGGCTCCATAACGAGGTGAACAGAGTAGCACCAAGGCCTAAGTCCAACCCTGAGAACCTCGATCATCTTCCGTAAGTAAGAGGAGAATGCTGTGAGGAAGAAAAACTTTTGTGAACTTGAACTTTTTCACCTACTTTTTTGAAAGCATTAATTTGGGAGTAATCTGATTTACTTTTGCATATTAAGAATCTAGATCAATAGATCCTTGTACATAGGGTTTGAGCTCTGATCCAATTGTCTCCCTCTCGGTGCTTCCCAGGGATGATGAGAAAGGGCGACAAATGTGGAGAAAATATCTAGAACGGGAAGACAGTCGAATTGGGGGTAAGTGCCTAGATGGGAAGAACGCCTGCTTTCACTGTTATCTGCATTTGCCTGAGTTGAGCATGAAAAGCCCTAAGATTCATTCTCCCAGGGAACCCTGTTTCTGCCTAGTGTCCAAAAATCTGAAAAAGGTACAGTGAGATAGAAGACCGTGTGTTCTCTTCTGTATTTCAGCATCTCACATCCTTCTCTTCCCCAGATCTCTTTGTTGGGCAGCTAAAGAGCTCCCTGACGTGTACTGATTGTGGTTACTGTTCTACAGTCTTTGATCCCTTCTGGGACCTGTCACTGCCCATTGCTAAGGTACATATCCTAGTTGCCCCATTGGAACTCCCCCTCTTATCTTTCATGTCCTCTGACCTCTGATCTTTGCTTTTTTCTCTCCTAGAGAGGTTACCCTGAGGTGACATTAATGGACTGCATGAGGCTCTTCACCAAAGAGGATGTGCTTGATGGCGATGAAAAGCCAGTAAGTCTGGCCAGTAAGCCTTCAGTAATAGCAAGTACAAGTTGCCATGAAACCTGCCTGGAAAAATGCTGATACCAGCAGATACAGCCTAGAAGTTAGTGAACTTGGGCCCATTGACCTCTCCCACGAGTTCTAACTCTGCCTTGTCCTGCAGACATGCTGCCGCTGCCGAGCCAGGAAACGATGTATAAAGAAGTTCTCCATCCAGAGGTTCCCAAAGATCTTGGTGCTCCGTATCCTTAAGATCCATTAGGGCAGGGTCTTGACTTCTGAGGGTGACTAATGACAAGGGACCAAAGAGTAGGGAGAACAGAGGAGGAAAAAAACTGAACTTAAAAACTTTGCTTTTGTGGGCGGTGCCTGTGGCTCAGTCGGTAAGGCGCCGGCCCCATATACCGAGGGTGGCGGGTTCAAACCCGGCCCCGGCCAAACTGCAACCAAAAAATAGCCAGGCGTTGTGGCGGGCGCCTGTAGTCCCAGCTACTCGGGAGGCTGAGGCAAGAGAATTGCTTAAGCCCAGGAGTTGGAGGTTGCTGTGAGCTGTGTGAGGCCACGGCACTCTACCGAAGGCCATAAAGTGAGACTCTGTCTCTACAAAAAAAAAAAAAAAAAACTTTGCTTTTGTAGTTTGCTTTTCTGCTTCCTGAGAAAAGTGTAGTTGCCCTTTTAGAACTTGATCTCCTTTAATTTGACTCTGTTCTTGCTGTACCTGTCCTTGACTCACATTAATACTAGATCTGAAGCGGTTCTCAGAATCCAGGATACGAACCAGCAAGCTCACAACATTTGTGAATTTCCCACTAAGAGACCTGGATTTAAGAGAATTTGCCTCAGAAAACACCAGTGAGTATCTTTCAGCAGGAAGGGAGAATCAGGGCAGAAGGGTATAAGATGTAGATGGGGGAGGTAAAGGGATATAGGCCTGAGTTGGAAATAAGATGCCAAAGGAAGAGGGGGTGGGAGGGATGAATGCTTCAGAGGCTTGACACCTGTGTTTCCTCCTCAGACCACGCTGTTTACAACCTGTATGCTGTGTCCAATCACTCCGGAACCACCATGGGTGGCCACTATACAGCCTACTGTCGAAGTCCAGTGACAGGCGAATG